>NC_092415.1:185475436-186075436 GCF_040894005.1 Engystomops pustulosus
AGCAGATCATACATAGTGTTATATCTACAGGCAGCATGTTATAGAATAGGAGGAGCTGAGCAGATCATACATAGTGTTATTTACAGGCAGCATGTTATAGAATAGGAGGAACTGAGCAGATCATACATAGTGTTATATCTACAGGCAGCATGTTATAGAATAGGAGGAGCTGAGCAGATCATACATAGTGTTATATCTACAGGCAGCATGTTATAGAATAGGAGGAGCTGAGCAGATCATACATAGTGTTATATCTACAGGCAGCATGTTATAGAATAAGAAGAGCTGAGCAGATCATACATAGTGTTATATCTACAGGCAGCATGTTATAGAATAGGAGGAGCTGAGCAGATCATACATAGTGTTATATCTACAGGCAGCATGTTATAGAATAAGAAGAGCTGAGCAGATCATACATAGTGTTATATCTACAGGCAGCATGTTATAGAATAGGAGGAGCTGAGCAGATCATACATAGTGTTATATCTACAGGCAGCATGTTATCGAATAGGAGGAGCTGAGCAGATCATACATAGTGTTATTTACAGGCAGCATGTTATAGAATAGGAGGAGCTGAGCAGATCATACATAGTGTTATATCTACAGGCAGCATGTTATAGAATAGGAGGAGCTGAGCAGATTGTACATAGTGTTATATCTACAGGCAGCATGTTATAGAATAGGAGGAGCTGAGCAGATCATACATAGTGTTATATCTACAGGCAGCATGTTATAGAATAGGAGGAGCTGAGCAGATTGTACATAGTGTTATATCTACAGGCAGCATGTTATAGAATAGGAGGAGCTGAGCAGATTTTACATGGCTATGAAGTGAAAGATTTTTTTATTTTATTTGTGCTTTATTTTCTTTCCATTTTTTAAATTCATTTTCTGTCTGTTATTTTTCATTCTAACGTAGCGTTTGCCTATTTTTCTATTTTTCTTTTTTTTTGGTGACCTTTTCACTGAATAAGCTTTTAAGGTACAAACCACGGTCAAGTGTAGCCTGTTTTTGGATAAAGGAAGCCATTTTTTTTCCAACCCTCATACATCCCCCAAGGTCGGTAAATGTCAGTATGGGAAAATAAAACAACCTACCCCTCTCAGTATATTCATGCTACGGTACTTTCTTGTATTTTTGGGGCTTTTTTTTGTTGTTGCTACTTTATCGTTTAAGTGTCTCTTTTTATGTTTTCAGTCAGGATCGCCGCCAACGCTTTCACTCTCTGGAACCTCATTCATAATTGATTAACTCTCCATGATGGATTGTGAGCACTTGATACGCAGCAGTTTGTATGGCGCTTTATGCTTAGGCTTGTTTAGTTTTGTATTGGGTATCACATATCCACCTCCTCTGGCATTATTGGGAGTTTCCACTGCTGCATCTCTTATAAATTAAAGGGTCATTTTATTTCTTTATATTATTTTTTCTTATTTACACGAATTCATGTTTTGGACGGATCATCCATTGATGTTACTTTTGCTTCATCGTATACCAGTCACGGCTCCTTCCATTTGGAAATGATTCTCTATTCAAAGGGCTTGTACCAAGTTAGTTTGTTTGTTATCCCCCCTATTGACCTGATAGCAGGTAACAATCTGATTGTGGAGGTCTGACTCTTGGGATCTCCATCGACTAGGAGAATGGGACCACCCATTCAGAATCCAGAAAATGTTCTCGCTAAGGGTATGTTCACACTTACGGCTAGTGATTACAAGTGCAGTGCGCAGTGCTCCCTTCACTTTCTATGAGAATACTGGAGATAGAGGTTTATGGGAGACCTCATAGCAGCTAGTCTCCAGCTACTAAGCCTTGTGCAGTGTATGGGAGACATCATAGCAGCTAGTCTCCATCTACTAAGCCTTGTGCAGTGTATGGGAGACATCATAGCAGCTAGTCTCCAGCTACTAGGCCTTGTGCAGTGTATGGGAGACATCATAGCAGCTAGTCTCCACCTACTAAGCCTTGTGAAGTGTATGGGAGACATCATAGCAGCTAGTCTCCATCTACTAAGCCTTGTGTAGTGTATGGGAGATATCATAGCAGCTAGTCTCCATCTACTAAGCCTTGTGAAGTGTATGGGAGACATCATAGCAGCTAGTCTCCATCTACTAAGCCTTGTGAAGTGTATGGGAGACATCATAGCAGCTAGTCTCCATCTACTAAGCCTTGTGTAGTGTATGGGAGACATCATAGCAGCTAGTCTCCACCTACTAAGCCTTGTGTAGTGTATGGGAGACATCATAGCAGCTAGTCTATACCTACTAAGCCTTGTGTAGTGTATGGGAGACATCATAGCAGCTATTCTCCACCTACTAAGCCTTGTGTAGTGTATGGGAGACATCATAGCAGCTATTCTCCACCTACTAAGCCTTGTGAAGTGTATGGGAGACATCATAGCAGCTAGTCTCCACCTACTAAGCCTTGTGCAGTGTATGGGAGACATCATAGCAGCTAGTCTCCACCTACTAAGCCTTGTGCAGTGTATGGGAGACATCATAGCAGCTAGTCTATACCTACTAAGCCTTGTGCAGTGTATGGGAGACATCATAGCAGCTAGTCTCCACCTACTAGGCCTTGTGCAGTGTATGGGAGACATCATAGCAGCTAGTCTATACCTACTAAGCCTTGTGCAGTGTATGGGAGACATCATAGCAGCTAGTCTCCACCTACTAAGCCTTGTGCAGTGTATGGGAGACATCATAGCAGCTAGTCTCCACCTACTAAGCCTTGTGCAGTGTATGGGAGACATCATAGCAGCTAGTCTCCACCTACTAAGCCTTGTGTAGTGTATGGGAGACATCATAGCAGCTAGTCTCCACCTACTAGGCCTTGTGCAGTGTATGGGAGACTTCATAGCAGCTAGTCTCCACCTACTAAGCCTTGTGCAGTGTATGGGAGACATCATAGCAGCTAGTCTCCAGCTACTAAGCCTTGTGCAGTGTATGGGAGACATCATAGCAGCTATTCTCCACCTACTAAGCCTTGTGCAGTGTATGGGAGACCTCATAGCAGCTAGTCTCCACCTACTAAGCCTTGTGCAGTGTATGGGAGACCTCATAGCAGCTAGTCTCCACCTACTAAGCCTTGTGCAGTGTATGGGAGACATCATAGCAGCTAGTCTCCACCTACTAAGCCTTGTGCAGTGTATGGGAGACATCATAGCAGCTAGTCTCCAGCTACTAAGCCTTGTGCAGTGTATGGGAGACATCATAGCAGCTAGTCTATACCTACTAAGCCTTGTGTAGTGTATGGGAGACATCATAGCAGCTAGTCTCCACCTACTAAGCCTTGTGCAGTGTATGGGAGACCTCATAGCAGCTAGTCTCCACCTACTAAGCCTTGTGCAGTGTATGGGAGACATCATAGCAGCTAGTCTCCACTTACTAAGCCTTGTGCAGTGTATGGGAGACATCATAGCAGCTAGTCTCCACCTACTAAGCCTTGTGCAGTGTATGGGAGACCTCATAGCAGCTAGTCTCCAGCTACTAAGCCTTGTGTAGTGTATGGGAGACATCATAGCAGCTAGTCTCCACCTACTAAGCCTTGTGCAGTGTATGGGAGACATCATAGCAGCTAGTCTCCACCTACTAGGCCTTGTGCAGTGTATGGGAGACATCATAGCAGCTAGTCTCCAGCTACTAAGCCTTGTGCAGTGTATGGGAGACATCATAGCAGCTAGTCTATACCTACTAAGCCTTGTGCAGTGTATGGGAGATGTCATAGCAGCTAGTCTCCACTTACTAAGCCTTGTGCAGTGTATGGGAGACATCATAGCAGCTAGTCTCCACCTACTAGGCCTTGTGCAGTGTATGGGAGACATCATAGCAGCTAGTCTCCACCTACTAAACCTTGTGAAGTGTATGGGAGACATCATAGCAGCTAGTCTCCACCTACTAAGCCTTGTGAAGTGTATAGGAGACTTCAGCCAGTTTCTATCCGCTTGTTTTGAGAATCAGAATTTTATTGCTTAAATTCAGCCATATAATGGCAATAAATGTTCCCTGATGTATGTAAAAATTTTTTTTAAAGGTTATACACTCAATAATCACTTCTACTTGATTTTAGATCACACATTTCTCCAAATAAATAAGGGGCTGACCTATAGTGTCTACATACTCCCATAATGAAGGTGTACGTTACACTTAAGGTGACAGATGGGTTATTAAGGGCTATGTACACATGTAGACAAATACCTGAACAGTATAATGATTGTAATGAAACCCGCATGTACACGTGAGATTTATGTATTGTCCGCCAGCTCTAGCAGTGAGATTTATGGATCTCTGGCCTTTGTAGTGGAGCAGATTGTATTGTAGGGTTGTATTTAATGTTTGCAAACTTCATTCACATGAGAAGTGACCACACAATACCTGTCACCTCTCCTTTATGAGGTTTTTCTTATTTATCGGAGCTGGACAGGGAGCAGCCCTTCCAGTGGATAGGCTATCGGATAGCTTTTGTTCCTTGAGAACAGATGAGATGGGACATGTTGTAATCCAGCATGTTCTCTCCTGTGACTTCTGCTGTAAGGGGAGGGTTTGTAGACCCCACAACTGTTAGATGGCCGGTGAATGTAATGTATATGTCTTCAGATTACTTGTATCAGAAATATCCCCCCCGAGATTATCCGGTAACTTCCATAAGTATTTGCCCTTTACTGCCTAGTAACCTGGACAGGTCAGCAAAGACCACAAACCATAGTCAGGTGTGGCGCTGTTTTTGGAAGAAAGCGTCCATGTTTTGGCATGTTTTTGCTGGGGATTGTGGGAATATGCAAATAATTCTTCCAACTTTGCCTCATTTCTACCTTGAAAGGAAGTTTCTTTAAAGGGCTTACAAAACTTTACTAGGGCAATTAAGACCATAATAGGGTCACTCATATAGAACTTACCCAAATTAAGCTTGCAGTTTGTTTTTGGTCATGTGACCCACTGTAAAGGGGACTTTGGACTTCTGGCTTCCAACATGCAATGCAACTGCAATGTTTGGGTTTGTACTGAACATTGTGGGTTGAGGTCCGCAGAACATGAACACAGAAGTCCTGGTTTAGTACAGCTCCCCTTCCCCCCCCCTACCGGTAACACACGGGTGTTATGCTTTTCATCCCATGTGATGTCACAGGGATCAGAAAAATAGCTGCCAAAATGGTGGCATACTTGCCCCCAGCATGTAAAGGATAACTCCTGCAATTGCTGCCGGCATTGATCATAAATTATACCAGTGGGTGAGCGGACCCATTTAAAAGGGCTAGTACCTTTTGGATTCAGGTCTGGGTCCAGAAACCTACCAGACCCATATACCGATGGTTCCGCTCATCCTTTCTCATAACGACTCCCATATCAAGCCAGCAGGACACAGGATATCACAGGAAGTCCTGAGTCCTGCTTTTCAAGGGTCACGTGTTTTGCAGATCCTGGTGGCTTTACACAAACTTTACCAGGGTAAGTAGTATATGGGCACGTCTTTAAATTTTTGGGGTCTTTAAACTTACCCTAGTAAAGTTTTGTCATGTTGGTTAACCTCTAGAGGCCTAGTGACTTGATGCAAAGAGTTTTTGTATGTTCAATCCGTGTTTTCGTGGGTTTCCTCTGGGTCCTCCAGTTTCCTCCCACACTCCAAAAACATACTGGTCGATTGATTAGATTATGAGCCTCATTAGGGACAGGGACTGATTTGGCAAGTTCTGTGCAGCGCCGCGGTATCCGTGTGCGCTATATAAATAAAGGAATTGTTATTATTATTTATGGTTATTATTTTATGGTTTTTATTTATGGTTATTATTATTAAAAAAAGTTGTTTCTAAAAACAGAATGTAAATGAGCCTCCATATTCTACAGCTTGGGTATCGATGTAGATAATATGTATTTTCTCCCTGATTTTTTTCCTGCATGTTTGTCTATGCAGTACAGAGATTCTTCATTCATATGTATGAGTACAAGGAGACGACGCTCCCTATGGCTTTGATCTCCGGGATCAGGTCTAGGAGAACAGTTCCTGTGGGTTCTCTTACACTGGACACACTCTGTTTATCCCTTGAAATTTGGTTGTGAAGTTGGCCGCAGAACAAAGGCTGACAGTCGGCCTGATGCGTTCACATACAATTGCTCCTTGGGGATGTTTGTGCATAGGTAATGCTCCCAGCAAATATATTTCCTGTTTTGATTCTTGGCCGATGAATCATGTTCTATCTGATCCTCCTTTGACTACATAATTGAGCGATCTGATTTAATACTATTGACTAATTCGGTTATCTGCTCCATTGGGGATTTCTGTGTGTGGTAGTTACTGCATCTGTTTGAGGCTTGTGAAGTTGTAATGTAATGAAATACATTAAAGGCATGTTCACACGTTGCTGCAGATTTTTTAATGAATGAGAGGGCTGAGTAACACGGCTCCCCCCTCTACACATAGGAAGGGACTTATATTAATCTGCTGATGGGGGGGGGGAAGGTCTCAAGTATCTGATTTTGAACACTGATACAAGCAATATAGGTGCAGTTATACAATAAAGCTGGAATATTCCTTTAATTAATCATATGACATTGGTAGAGACAGGATGTGGATGAAGAAAAAAAAATATCTTTATTCAGATATGAATTGCTGTAGATTTAAAGGGACAATGTCAACAGCTTTTACCCCACTTAAAAAAAAGTAGCCCCCCTCAGGTTGGTGTCAAAGATCCTTTCTAGAATTCCATCTTTTCATCGCTTTACTTTTTTTAAATTGGAAGGGAAAGGAAGTTGGGAAGAGATTCATCTGATCCTGATGCCAATATTTTGGGCTCCATAGCAGCTAAACAAAATGACTCTCGTATTATATTAAAGAAAAGAATCTCATCTTTAAAATTACACCAGGCTTGTGGTTCTGTGAGCTACAAAATGGGAGACTCAGATTGGAGATCTGTGATCTGCGGATAATGATCTAGTTCCTGCCTATTGGATAATTTTTAAGAGGAGTTTCTTTAATATGGCACAAAAACACATGCTTCTGTGTGCTATTAAGCTGACTTAAATTGAAAAGTGACACATCTCAGGGAAAAAGCCTCTTCTCTGCTCATTTGCATATGACTTTGGTGATTTATTTTAAAGGTAACGGATCAGTTTTAACATAAAGGAAGGAATTTTAGTAAAGAATATTTTCTTCCTTGCCATAGGGGCCTTTTTACATTGATTCTTTTAAAGGACATCTACCACCAGGATGAAGGATTGTAAACCAAGCACACTAAAATGTTGGTTTGTCCCCCATCTGCAGTATCTGCTCTTCTTTAAGCTTCTTCTGCCCTTGTTTTTTTTTTAAAAAAAAAGCCTTAAAATGTATGCAAATGAGCCTTAGGGGCTCCTTGATCCATAGCTGTTAGTAGAGCCTGGAGCCCTTCAGACTAATTTGCATAATTTTTAAAGTCTTTTGTTTGCAAAAAAAAGGGCAGAACAAGCTATAAGAAGAGCATGAACAAACATTAAACTGTTCTTTGTCCCTTCATCCTGGTGGTAGATTTTTTTTAAAGGAGTGGCAGCTTAGTGGGGAAACCCTGGGAACGAGTGTAACGTCTGTCTGGAGTTTATGGGGGACATTCAACATACGCAGATGCTATGTGCGCCAGTGCATGATCTAATCCTCACCCCTATGGCACGCCAGATACATCAGGCCCTGTCTTGCGTTAATATGTTATATATGAGCTGCATCGGATGCAGATTTAATTTAACAGAATTTGCAACTATTGTTTTTTGCATATAGCAATATGGTAAAGTGTGAATGTTTTTCTCAGTTGGGGATTGCACATATTTTGGGAGTAGTAGGGTGTAAGAGGAATGCTGGGAGCAGATGTAACGTTCCCCGGGCAGTGTAAGTGGTGGCGATTACCTGGATGTATCGGGTGTTTTCTCTATTATTTGGATGAATTATGCAGGTGCGCTGCGCCCCTCCTCCCAGACTATGACTGAACACGAATAGCTTAGCGCAGGTGACTCAGTGTAACACATCGATCCCACGATCGTCCCTCCAGCTCTAAAGTAAGCAGCCGGTGACAATGGGATGAATAAGCGCGGCTAAAAGGTTAGGTAAATGTTTATCCGCTCATTTGTGAGGGAGGTTCTGAAGTGCGACTCTAATGAGCAAATACTGAAACTGCTGCTTCATTTCGGGATATAATGCCTCCTCTGTGCTGGAGGCTTCTACTTTTATCCCACAGTTTTCAATTTGGCTTTTATATCACCAACATATTCCGGTAGTCGCCTATGTTGGCCCCTGAGGCAACACTGGAGCGACCTGCCTCAGATTCCTTAAAGAAGTTGTTGGAGGTGTTGAAACACATGACGGATGTCTTCCAAAAACCGTTCCTCTTCTGACCACGGGTACTGACTGGTATTCCCCTGAAGCTCCTATAAAGGGGTTAGCTACTTTACCTTTTTTTTGGTTTTATAATCTTTTTACCTCTTCAGCCAGACATTTTTAACATTACATGGAGGGTCATGTGCTCCCTAAGTTGGTAAGACCCAGTTCATACCTGCGCTCGCACCTCCACTATTATCTTCCATTACGTCAATGGTAGAATCTATAGAAATATCCATGGACGCTGCTTCCTATCTGTAACGCTTCTATTCTTTGAGTGAAAAATGAACACGGCAGCTCTCCTACAATTTTCTATTAAAAAACGGACACTAACGGAAGCAGTGATAAGTCAGTTGAAGTCAAGGAACATTTTATCAGATCTGATGGATTTACATTATTATTTTTAGTTAATAGCGGAGACTCAACTGCAATGGGAACTGGGATGCTTAATGCAACCCTAGACTAGAATGTAAAATGTATCCCCCTTCCTTGTTTCCTAGTGCAATGAAGCAGGTAGTTATCACTTTGTATTTGGTGTAATGTAGATGTATTATTGAAATGTTTATTTGCACAAGTGTTTCTAATGTTTGATGCTTGGAGTATAGATCTGATCCTCCTACAGGTTTCTGTATTCTGTGCACGTCTCTCGCCCCGGTAACTGGCTTAGCTGCAGAAACTTAAAGTGGATTATCTCTGAGTATTAAGGATAAAATCATTACATTTGTCTTTGTAATCTTTCCAAAAAAACCCTAATATTGCCTTCACACTCGGAGGCTTAGGAGCAGTCTAATCCAGCTTGAGGATGTCCTCTGTCTATCTGACCTCTTGTCTCTCTCCATCTTGATGACTTTGTCTCATGTTACCATTTTCCTAGAAGTGCGGGTTAATGGTTTGTAAAATGTCCCTTTTAAAATATATACGGAAAAATACACAAAGTACACGAGTAGAGGACATCGCTTATTAGATTTGACTTATCGGATTTGATCACTTTTGTGTGTCCCCCAACCATTTATCAAAGATAAAGAAGTATATGGTTACTGCCCCCTACAACGGCAAATTGACTTTTTGGATTTACATGTGGGTTTACATACCTATGAACTGTGTATTATTTGAAAATATAAGGTTACCTTCCCCTTGGCTGGTATGACCTTATTCACATATACCGTATATACTTGAATATTAACACAAAAAAACTGGGAAAACCTATTGACTCGAGTATAAGCCTAGGGTGGGAAAGGCATTCCTCACAGGCCTGCCAGCCCTCCACTGTGTGTAGCTGGCCTAACACTGTACTAACCTTTCTGACACCCCCGTAGATCCTCTTCTTGCTTCGGATGCTCCGATGCCTCTTCGGTTCCCCGCGCACAGTTGGTACCCACATTGACGTCAGCAGCTTGTCAAAGTCATTGATTGGGTCCCCTAGAGATGCTGGATACGTACAAAGGGGCGTCAGAGCATCCAAAGCAAAAAGAGGATCTACAGGGGGCACCGGATAGGTGAGTACAGTGTTAAACTCTGTTTATACTCAAAGTATGTACGGTAAACATCCAGGGCCATGTCTTTTAGAGGGCTGGCTGAAAAAAAAACCAATGGTATGGTAAACAATGGAAGTATAGTGAATTAGTATTTAATTTCTTTTTTAAAGGTAATTTCCAACCAATAAATTAAAAAGCAATCAATTTTTAAAGGGTCTTGTCGGTGCATTAAAACAATTATTTACTATTGAAAAAAAAAAAAAAATATGAATAAAAAAAAAACTTACTCCTGGTTCAGGGGTTGTGTTCAAGTTTTTAGTCCTTCTCCTGACCTGTGGTTTCCAGGGGCCAGAGGACTTATTTCAGACAACGATTGGATTCTTGGGATCAGAAGATTGAGAAGGGTCACTCCTCGGACAACAGATTGGGGAAGAATTGGAATGATGATTTTGGTAGAGGCCATTTCAATACTATAAGATGCACCAACATACAACACAATTTGGTGCCGAGGAGGCCGATTGTCGGCATTAAGCCTGCCTGTAAGCTTACTCTGTCTAATGTAAAGACAAAATTAATTTTGACCAAATGCACAAAAAGAACAGAGTTTGCTTGTCAGAATCACTGTAATGGGTTGCTGGTTTGCACTTCCTAAATTCGTCCTATTATAATATGTGTTAGATTTTGGACTTTCTATCTCATTCACTTTTTAAAATTCTCATGTGGCTTTTCCTCTTTTTCCAGGCACACGTTAGACTGTATAGAATTTACGTTGCATAATTTACAAAGTAAACTGATGGAGGGTGATAAGATGTAGTTGTACGACATGTACAGGAAATCTCAGCTGTTTATCCTATGAACAGTCAGTTGCTTGGTCCTTAAAGTAATAATTTCCCATTGCTATTAATGATGTCTGTATGTGCGGAGGTCGATGTGACCCAACGTGGAAGAAATGCAGATTATGTGCAGCTTTTCTGAATATGATCATCCTTGCAAGTGAAGAAGGAATATTTGTGTGCATCATACTTAGTTCTGTGAATCTTTTTTTTCTGTCTTTGATCATTGGGGGATGTTATGTCACTGACGCCAGCCGGACACACCTTCCCCTTAATCCTCTCAAGTCTCTTCAGTGGAAGGTGAACACCTCTATTGATTGTGTTACATGAACTACTACAACATATACAATGTCACATTTACACAATTATTAACTATTTACACTGGGGTTTCTAAGTGCTGCTTTCAAGATTTTATAAAGAAAATCTGATTAATAGTGCAGGTCGGAATGCTGTAACATATAAATACTATGTATTGATTGTGTATATTGTCGTAGTCTCTTCCTAGAACACGACCTAATATTTACACATCGTACTAACTATTTACATTGGATTTTCTAAGTGCTGCCTTTTATTTTTTTAGAAAGTCTGATTAAAAGTGCAGATAAGAATGCGGTAATGTATAAATACTATGTATTGATTGTATAGGGTGTTGTAGTCTCTCCCTATAACACTATGTAATATTTACCCAATCATTTACTATTTACTTAAGATTTTGAAGTGCTGCTTTCAGTTTTTAGAAAGAAAATCTGATTAATAGTGCAGATGGAATTCCCTTTACATACATGCTATGTATTGATTCTATTAAGGGATAAGACTACTACAAAATCCACAATCTCATATATACACAGTCATTGACTATTTTCTTTACATTTTCTAGGTACGACTTTCAGTTTTTTAAAAATCTGATTACTAGTGCAGACAGGAATCCCATAGCATATAAATACTGATTCAAGTGTTGAATAATTCCTTGATTTTTTTTTTTTTTTTTTTGAGAACCAGTACTGAGATGATGGCAAAGATGAGCAAAAATGCTTGACAGAATTTTAAAGAGATCCTGCCAGTTAAACTAAACCACGTTAAAGGGCTTGTCCACTTTCAGCAAATAATTGATATGGTTTGTGAAAGGAAGTTATACAATTTTTCAATATACTTTCTATATCAATTCCTCACGGTTTTCTAGATCGTGCAGTGCAACGATCTCTATATAGTTCCACCCCATGCCTGTAAATTCCACAGTCCGTTAATAAGTACTTATCTATGCAATGACCCGTGTAAGTCCAATCATCTTTCCTTTGAGATGAATATGGCATGTTGTTGACCTTCCTTAGCCACACCTCCAGCTTGTTTCCCCCTTCCCTCAACAATTAATAAGAGAGACTCTGGTTGTGTGGTGAAGAGAATTCCTGAGGGGAAGGATGAATGAGGTAGCTGATTTTCAAGAGACAGTCACACACAGGGTGAATGGTGTGGCAGAGCCATGTTCATTCGGCTGAAGAGAAAGCAGGCCCCTTTGTCAATCAGGAAGCTGGAGGTGCGGCTGAGCTAGAAGAACGGAAATATGCACAGATGCTGAGTTAACCTTATGAACAGGCTGTGGAACTTGACTGGCATGGGGAGGAACAATATAGGGATAGTTGTTCTGCATAATGGCGAATTTCAAAGATGTTTGAATTAGTTTTAACAGGATCCTTTTAAATTAAAATTCTTTGGCCTCCTGTTGTACTCTTTTGGTAGAAATTGTAATATTCAGCCAAGTTGAATATGTGTGACTGGTCATCTTGTGTTTTGGTTTTGATCTGGTATTTGGGGGCCATATTTGTGACAGTATTGAGGCACATGCAGATGTTTTGTTCATTGATTGATTTTATGTGCCATAAATGAATAAGCAATATTGACCTGTAATACGACATGAGTTGGGACATACGTATTCCATCTTTGAAGCATGATGGGGGATACCATTCCAAAATGTGGCCACCAGTGGTTGTCAGCTCCTGTCCTAATAGATGGGGCAGTACTACCTGTATAATCTCACATGGCTTTTCAGTGAAAGGTGTTTGTGTCTATGTTATGATCCGTGTTGCATTCTTTTACGTCTTGGGTTGTAGAAAGGACACGTCTTGGAGTCTGTGGTATTTTTGGTTAATAAGGCGCATAACTCGAGGGTTTAGGGGAACAAAGGGTCAAGTCCTGTTTTAATGTATTTAATCTGCTTTAATCTCGGGTGAATTTCCCTGTCTACAGGTTGTGATTACTGGCTTTTATAGCTCAGCTTTTCAACAATTCTCGCTTTAGAGGAAACTAAGAACACTTTAGTACACTTTGTGTCATACTGTAGGTTGAGCATTGACTCTCTCTGTGTATTATGTAGAAGGCCTGAATTATTACCTAGGATTTGGATGGGAACGATGGACTGGTAGATTTAGAAGAATAGGAATAAATTATCTGTAATCTCTCGCTGCCAGGAGGAACCTTGTAATTCCCACACATGTAATAAAGTGTTCTGTATATTACTATAGAAGAGGAGTGATCGAAATTACCTTCATACAGATATCTACGTATCCTTGGATGTTACCATGGCAACCAAAAGAAAAATATCCATTATATAAATTGCTGGAAATGGTGCTGGGGAATCGGGGGACACCTAACTTGTATTACAGATATATATATATTTTTTTGCTTGTCAAGATTTAAAACATGTGTTAGTGTTGAACCCCTTTAAAACTTTTTGTTTACGGTGTGGACACTCGTCCAGTTTTTGATGCCCAAACCAGGAATGGAGTAAAGGAAGGTGCAGGAGGAGCAGCACCTTTCAATTATGTCTTCACCCTTTATCATCCACCCCTGCTTTTGGCTTTAACAACTGCATCTGAAAAACTGAACGTGTCCGCACCCTTATAGAGGACCTGTCGCCCTAAAAAAAAAAAAAGCATTAGGACCTAAGATGGTACACGGCACATTATATCCCTGGTCATGTGACGTCACACAGGTGCATGGCTTGATATATCCTTGTCATGTGATGCAGTGCGGCTCGTTATCCTTGGTCTAGTGATGTCACACTGGCGCATGGCTCGCTATGCCCCTGGTCGTGTGATGTCACGTAGGCGCATGGCTCCTTGTATCTCTGGTCATGTGATGTCACACAGGTGCACAGCTCTTATTTAAAGGACATCTACCAGCAGTATATAAGACTGTATTCAAATAAGCTTGAGAGGCTCCAGGCTCCTTTAACACCTATGGAACTTGGAGCCCCTCAGGCTTATTTGCATACATTCCTTCATCCTGGTGGTTGATGCCCTTTAATGTGCCATGCACCTGTGTATATAATATTTTTGCTCAATATGGATAATGATCTTTATTATTCTTAGCAACGCCCCATTCTTGCTCTGTACGCTGCTGATTGAACTTGCAGTAAATTGGTCATGTTACTACTTGCAATCAGTGGCTTTAGGAGTGGGATAGGCGACAACATAGGTCCTGTGACTGCTGAGGTCTCTAATTTACCATGGCCGAACTGTGACGGCCCGGATTAGAGCGCAGGGTGCCCTATGTGGAAAAAGTGCAGGGGGTGACGGAGCTTAGAAGATATATGGTATTTCTACTATGGCTATTTAAATTTATTTATTTATTTTTTTTAAATTTTGGGGTGGGTGGGGGGCTGTTGAATTAATGTAGGGTATTATGAGGTTTGAGTCTTGCAGTTGTACTGTATAACAATATTATATGCCCTCTTATTTTCTATGTTGTCCACAAAGTGTGTGTGTGTGTGTGTGTGTGTGTGTGTGGTTAGGGCCTGTATTGCCGGCAGATAATTCATGTAGAATTTTTAAGTTTTGCAGCATCAGCAGCTTTGTGGTCATTTCTCCTTCGGTGAAAGTTGAAGATCTGCAGTAATGATTGTGCACTTCATTTTTGTGGTCCTGAAAATGAGCAGCCTGGAAGTTTTTCCACATGAACTCTTAAAAACCACATGGTCCTACTCAGAGGTCGCATTAACGCCTCACCACGCGTCATAGACGCGTGATGAGGCGCCATTACCCCCCAAAATAATTGCCATGCGTAAAGTTACGCTTGGCAATTATTCCTTGCAGCGCGCAGGCTGAGCGGCTCGGCGCGCGCTGCAAAAGAGGTAAATGTCGCGCGATCACAGCGCGCGCCGGACCGCTCAGCGCGACACTTGACACAGTGATCTGTGTCATCAGCGCTCCGGAGAGAGAGCGCAGGCCCCGCGATACCTGTCGACAGCGGGGCTGCTGCTCCCTGTCCTGCTCCATCTCTACCTGCCCGCAGATCCGGACGGGTGAGTGTGTAATTGTAGGTGTAATGTTCTGTGTGTGAGTGTAGTGTGTGCTGTGTTCTGTATGTGTGAGTGTAGTGTGTGCTGTGTTCTGTATGTGTGAGTGTAGTGTGTGCTGTGTTCTGTATGTGTGAGTAGTGTGTGCTGTGTTCTGTATGTGTGAGTAGTGTGTGCTGTGTTCTGTGTTCTGTATGTGTGAGTAGTGTGTGCTGTGTTCTGTATGTGTGAGTAGTGTGTGCTGTGTTCTGTATGTGTGAGTAGTGTGTGCTGTGTTCTGTATGTGTGAGTGTAGTGTGTGCTGTGTTCTGTATGTGTGAGTGTAGTGTGTGCTGTGTTCTGTATGTGTGAGTGTAGTGTGTGCTGTGTTCTGTATGTGTGAGTGTAGTGTGTGCTGTGTTCTGTATGTGTGAGTGTAGTGTGTGCTGTGTTCTGTATGTGTGAGTGTAGTGTGTGCTGTGTTCTGTATGTGTGAGTAGTGTGTGCTGTGTTCTGTATGTGTGAGTAGTGTGTGCTGTGTTCTGTATGTGTGAGTAGTGTGTGCTGTGTTCTGTGTTCTGTATGTGTGAGTAGTGTGTGCTGTGTTCTGTATGTGTGAGTGTAGTGTGTGCTGTGTTCTGTATGTGTGAGTGTAGTGTGTGCTGTGTTCTGTATGTGTGAGTGTAGTGTGTGCTGTGTTCTGTATGTGTGAGTGTAGTGTGTGCTGTGTTCTGTATGTGTGAGTGTAGTGTGTGCTGTGTTCTGTATGTGTGTGTAGTGTGTGCTGTGTTCTGTATGTGTGAGTAGTGTGTGCTGTGTTCTGTATGTGTGAGTAGTGTGTGCTGTGTTCTGTATGTGTGAGTAGTGTGTGCTGTGTTCTGTATGTGTGAGTAGTGTGTGCTGTGTTCTGTATGTGTGAGTAGTGTGTGCTGTGTTCTGTATGTGTGAGTAGTGTGTGCTGTGTTCTGTATGTGTGAGTAGTGTGTGTGTGTGTGCTGTGTTCTGTATGTGTGTGTAGTGTGTGCTGTGTTCTGTATGTGTGTGTAGTGTGTGCTGTGTTCTGTATGTGTGAGTAGTGTGTGCTGTGTTCTGTGTTCTGTATGTGTGAGTAGTGTGTGCTGTGTTCTGTATGTGTGTGTAGTGTGTGCTGTGTTCTGTATGTGTGAGTAGTGTGTGCTGTGTTCTGTATGTGTGAGTAGTGTGTGCTGTGTTCTGTATGTGTGAGTAGTGTGTGGTGTGTGCGCAGTGTGGTGTGTGCGCAGTGTGGTGTGTGCGCAGTGTGGTGTGTGCGCAGTGTGGTGTGTGCGCAGTGTGGTGTGTGCGCAGTGTGGTGTGTGCGCAGTGTGGTGTGTGCGCAGTGTGGTGTGTGCGCAGTGTGGTGTGTGCGCAGTGTGCGAGTGTAGTGTGTGCGCAGTGTGCGAGTGTAGTGTGTGCGCAGTGTGCGAGTGTAGTGTGTGCGCAGTGTGCTACCGAAATTTTCATACTCCTCCTCGGGTAAAAATACTCCTCAAAAATGGTGAGAGGAGTATTTTTACCCTTCTGGAAAAATGTTAGTGCGACCTCTGGTCCTACTAGTCTATTCTGCACCCCCTCCCCATGTTCGCTGCATGTCTACAGCATCGATAAGGAGAAAGATTATTATGTTCTTTTGACACCTGAAAATGAAAGGAGTCCAGTAAAAACCCATTTTTCTATTTTTCGATCCCTGCAGCCCTCTTCTGATTTTTTACAGTGCATTGCATAGGTTTTCATATCTTTCTTTCTCTGTTCTATCAATCCCATAATGCCTCAGCACAGCATCTCATGAACTGCTAAAACAATCATATTTTTACCTGTGGCATGAGGGTCCACAGAGAATAAAATATCCTCTCTCTACAAGTGTGAATGAGCCTCATCATTGGTAGACGATGGATGTTAGTACCCACAACCTTGAACAGCGTTGAATACCTCTGGTTGATGTCATGGCACATCATAAAAAGTCTTCTTGTCCTTCATCAGGCTGAAGGAACAACACCTCCAACGTGTTTGGCATGACAGTATATGTGGCTATGTTAGGTGTGTGTGTGATGGAGGCTTTAACCGATATAGTTTTAGGCTGTGTTCACATGCTGCTGTTTTTGAAATGCAATATCCATCATCATGTGATTTTTCAGGTAAACCACGCAAAACATATGTCGTTGCGTCCGGATTGCAAGCCTTCAGGTTTGAGGACCCCTGCCATCAGAATCCGCTTCTCCCCGCTGCGCCCGGATAACCTCTTCGAGCACAACAATAATCTCGTTTTAAGTTAACCTATAATTTCCCATAGTCCTAAAGCCGTCGTCTACTTTTGGATGTTTTTAGTGTTTTACTTCCTGTAAGACGAGCTGTGATCATTACTTGTCTGGTCTTGTTAACCGACATCTGTGTAGAACAGGAACCGAGCTGCGCTGTTCACCAGAGTTTGGGGAAGCAAATTATAGGTCTGCCCTTTCCAGTCTGTTCTAAAAGTTTTTGGTTTTTATACATATGGCTGTTCTCCATGTGTTTTATTTTAGCACACGGCGAGCAGGGTGAATGGCTTGCAGAGTGCTTGTTTAAAGGACATCTACCACCAGGATGAAGGATTGTAAACCAAGCACTCTGACATACTGGTGTGTGCCCCCTGTAGCATGATCTGCTCTTCTTATGCCCTTGTTTTTAAGATAAAAATTCTTTAAAAATAATGCAAATGGACCTGAGGGGCTAACACCTATGGAGCCAGAAGCCCCTCAGGTTCGTTTGCATAAAGCTTTATTTCGTAAGGGCTCAAAAAGCTAAAAGAAGATCAGATCCTGCCAAAGGGGGCACACACCAGTATTTCAGTGTGCTTGGTTTACAACCCTTCATCCTGGTGGTAGATGACACTTAAAATATTTACTTGTGTTTTTTTTTTTTTTTTTTTTTTTGCTTGCATTTTTCTTATTGTAAGAGTTTTTTTTTTTTTTTTTTGATCATCCATGCAAAAATTAGTGGAGGTGACACCATCACCTTTAGGGTCATGCCTGATAAACCAGGTATACTTACCAATAGCAAAAATTGTTGTGTATACACATAAAGAGAGGGTTTCCAGCTCACCTTTGAGTTTAGGAGACATGCTATCTCCAAAATTTATTTTCCTACACTGATCGACATAATTCCTGGTTATCATTGACTTGCAGAGCTACGGATGTGCAGCTTCCCAATGCACACTATGTAAATATATACAAAAGAACCACATTTGTCACTTCAATTTACACAAATAAGTACAAGATCCGTACATTTATTAATTGCAAAACTGGGCATATATCTTCTTATGGCATTACCCCTATAAAACAGGTACCCTGCCCCAAAAGATTAGGGGATTGGGTTAAAGCGTAATAGGGAAGCCTATTGGATTCTCACTAGAGTTCCCAATGTTCTAAATCAAAGGAAGAATCTTATGTATATATATGAATTATTTACAACTATTTCCAATGCTCGTTATTCTTTGTTTCTACACATATACTCATGTTTGCATGTATTGTCTCCGCCTGTTGCCACTGCCGCAATCAATGATGTGTATTTTGTCTACTTCCATTTTAAAAAGTATATAACCTGTCACGTACCTTTATGTGCTTGGGCTATGATTAAGAACTTGTTTTTGTTCGAAACTCGTCAGGCCCCCTTCCCTGCGATGGTACCATTTTCATGTTTTTATCTTGTATGAAATAAACAGAAGTTTTATTTTTCACTTACGGTAATCTTATATTGGTTATCCATGATTTCCTTCATTCTAAAATAAACTTTTATAATTCTGCTAATGAGCCAGTTAGGAGTGGGCGTTTCCAGAGCCCCTCATTGCTGGAGCATTACTGGATGTTACACTGTCTCCACTTCCCCTGTACTCCCTCAGCACTTCCCACTCCCTCTGCTTGCTGTACACATACAGTTGGAAGTGTAAGTGCTCTTTTACAGTGTAACAGCCTGTGTAAATACTACATAGAGGGACACCGGTAACACCCTCCCCAGAGACCTTCAGGCTCATTATCCTAGTTTTAAAAGTTGTTTTTGGAAGGAAGGAGGCCATGGATAACAAGTATAAGAAGATACTATAGTCAGTGTCTGGATCTATGAGTATGTGCCCCTGGATTATCATGATGGATTTTGATGTATCCTTATACATATTCTTTTTTATTTCTTTGGACAGGACCATAATTATTGGATACAAGTTCACCGACTAGAACATGGGGACGGAGGGATCCTGGATCTGGATGACATACTGTGTGATGTGGCTGACGACAAAGACAGAGTAAGTGGGAAATCTCCTTTTATTTGGAAATCTTCTTTTATTTCCCTTTTATATGTGACTGTAGGTTGCAGTTTTATTTTGTTTTGGATGCTTCTAGTGTCCAGATCTGAGCATTGTGCATGGTGGTATGTGACTGAGGTCTAAGCAGGCAGTGAAAGTATTGAATGGGGATCTGTGCATTACAATGATTTCTGTTCAGCAAAAGCGTGTTTTATGTTTTAGTGATTGTTTGTTTGTTTTTATTCCTCCTTAGCGCTGGGCCTATTAGGGTCTTAACCCCTTCCCGCACCCTGACGTGATTCTACGTCATAGGATGCGGGTAGTTCCCGCACCTTGACGTAGAATCACGTCATGGCGATCGCCCGAGCTCAGAAGCAGAGCCCTTGCGATCGCCGCGGGATCCCAGTGGTACGCGGTAGCTGGGATCCCGCAGTAACAGCCGGGATCGCGACTATCGCGATCCCGACTGTTTAACCCTATAGACGCCGCGGTCATAGTGACCGCGGCGTCTATGGTGTATTGGCGCGTCGATCGGCACCCTCCGTGCAGGGCACGGAGGTGCCGATCATTGCCATGGCAACCTAGAGGCACGATCAGGTCCCCTGGGCTGCCTATGGCAGCTGCCTGCTAAGATCGTGCACTGTGCAGAATGCATAGGCTGACTATGTCATATGCTGCAATACATTAGTATTGCAGCATATTACAATGAACAAGTGATCAAATGATCACTTGTTCATGTCCCACCCTGGGACAAAATAAAACAGTAAAAAAAAGTTTAAAAAAAAGGTGCAACTAAAAAAAAATGATTTAAAAAGAATAAAAGTCCCCTTAAGTCCCGTCCCATGCAGTAATCATATAAAACATAAAAAAAGTGAAAATCACAAAAAAAACCACAACATATTGGGTATCACAATGTCCGTAACAACCCGTCAAATAAAATAAAATGGTCACTGAACCCGTACGGTGAACGCCGTAAAAAAAAAACACAAAAAAACCTCACAAAAATTATTAAATTTTCACATCTGACCGCATAAAAAGTGCATAAAAAGTGATCAAAAAGTAAAATGTACCCCAACATGATACCAAGAATAAGTACAGCTTGTCCCGCAAAAAATAAGCTCTAAACCAGCGCTGTAAACAAAAAAATATAAATGTTCTGCCCATTGTTACATGGTGATACAAAAACAAGTAAATGTCTCACAAAATGAGTTCTATATTCTGCAAAACAAGTTAACCATAAAAAAGCCATATAAATGGGGTATCGCCGTAATCGTGATGACCCGTAGAATAAAGATAACACATTATTTTTATGGTACGGTGAACGTCCGAGGAAAAAAATGCTAAAAACCATAAACAAGAATTAATTATTTTTTTAACCATCACCATGAAAGAGTTAATAAAATCTGATTATTGGCTATTGAGCCCCCCGTAAATGATGTACCTGAAAAGTGGATCTCATCCACAAAAAAAGAATCCCCCATATGTCCAAATTACAAAAAAATTAACATTTTATAGCCTGTACAATGTGACATTGCAGATCTGCTCTGAATGGCGCCTCCTTCCGTTCTATGCCCGGCCGTGCGCCCGTACAGCAGTCACCACCACATATGGGGCATCCTCATACTCGGGAGACATTGGGTATCAAACTTTGTGGAGTTTTTTGTAATTTAATACTTTGTGACGGTTTAATTTTTGGCCAAAATTAATATATTGTCTAAAAAAAATGACAGCTTGTAAATTAGACCTCCATTTTGTTTTAACCACTGTGAAGCATCTAAAGGGTTAACATATTTCTTAAAGTTGATTTTTTACACATTGAGGGGTGTAGTTTCTAAAATGGCATGATTTATGGGGGTTTACTGCTGTTTAGGCCTCTCAGAGTCAGTTAAAGCTGAGGAGGTGGCTCTAAATAAGGGTTTTGGCGTTTTTCATAAAAATGAGAAAAATTGCTCCCAAAATTCTGAACCTCCTGACAACCTAGAAAAGAGAGAAGATGCATAAAACCCTATGCCGATATAAAGCAGACATTCGGGAAATGTTAGTTATAAAGTTACTTGGGTGCTATGACTATCTGCCTGAAAAGCAGAACATTTTGAACTATGAAAATGAAGAATTTTTAGAAATTTTTGCCAAATTTAAGTTTTTTTCATAACTTAACACAAAAGATATCATCAAAATTTGAATATTACTTTGAAGTACAATGTGTGACGGTAAAACAATCTCAAAATCCCCTGGATATGTTAAAGTGTCAAAAAGTTATAACCTCCTATAATGACACAGGGCAAATTTTAAAAATCAGGTCTGGTCCTAAAGGTCTAAAATGGCTTAGACACGGAGGGGTTAATGACTTAAATAATCATATTAGCTGTGTCAATTTTTTTTTTTGTTAGTTTCGGAAGTTCTCTTAGACTCATTCAACTCGCCACTAATTTTAATCACTAGTATTTGTGTATGCATTGGCATTCATATATCAGTGTCTTTATGTAGTAAAATGACTACCGGGGGAAGGGGTGACTTTGCTTTTAGACCACAGCCCGCCACAGACAGTATGGTGAGTGCATTTCTCAGACTGAATAATGCTCCAGGGTCAGGAACCCAAGCATCAGAGTTATACATGATACAAGGAGTTCCTACAGCTTTCAGTGTGCAGGGACTCCTTGCATCATGTATATCAATGATCAAAGTCTGTAAGGAAGTATTGGTCAGGGTAAAGCACCCCCCTTCCCCCATTGTTCATTTATTTTTCCATTTCAAGAACAACCTAATGCAGAGAATGATTCTCTAAAACTACTGAGGAATATGCTAGAACAGACAGTAGAGGTGAGAGTTAAAGGGGTTGTCCAGAGGTTGAAAATCATGTCACATAGATTGTAAGCTCTTGCGAGTAGGGACCTCACCCTGGTTGTTTCATATGGCTGAGTTCTTACTCAATTGTTTTCTTTATTTGTATATGTCCCGAATGATCTGTAAAGTGCTACAGAATATGATGGCGATATTATAAATAAAGATTATTATCATTATTATGGATATGGGTATTTCCCAAGTTCCATTTAATCTCTATACGGTTGAGCTGTAATACCAGCACAAGCCATATTCAGGGGTGGAGCTGTTTGTGGAAGAAAGCAGCCATGTTTTTCCACCTCTGGACAAACCCTTTAATGGATACGGCTCTGCTGAGCGTGGACTGTAACTGGCTTAGCAGTGTAGAGGTCATACGTCCGGCTCAGTACCTGTAAGCTCTTCTGATAAACCTATTAGCACGCGTTAATCATTTGCTTTGACTCCTGTTTGACTCTAAGGTCGGGGACACGCATAAACGTGTCACTAAGGGTCACCCATAGCTAAATTTTTTCATGTAATTCCCCACAAAATTTGCATTCGTATAGGGTTTTATCAAATAGCCGCGCAATGTGTGTCCACATCTCTGCATTGGATCAGACATTCTGAAAGTTGTAGTCCCAAATAATATCCAGGAACATGCAGTTTGTGGGGTCCAAGAGTTTAGACTTCCACATATCACAAAGTAAAGACGCCGCTATAGTCTGCTCTTCTGTACCCTGTTTTATACACTTGGAGTCACTGAATTCTCTTCCGCTCTCTCTTTTAGGGGATATAGATACATTTTAGAACAGGGGAGCCTCTTGGATTCTTTGTGGATTGCAGTTCATTGTCCCCTTTATGATCTATAGAGATTATGTTTCAGTGTTACATGGCTGCTTTGGATACACTATAATGTAATATCATCCAGATTATCTCGTGAAACCTCATACATTGTATATGTCATGTCGCCGGCTTCCCCTGTAGGATTTCCGGAATTCTTCACTTGACAACTGTCACGTTCCTCAAACCAAACACACCCGGACCATGGACTCACAGCAGGTGCTTGTGGTCTTTCAGAGTGGGGGGCTTTATACGATTATAACGTGGGGGGAGTGGTAACTCCATGAACCCTTCGTACATCTTCCCTCCGTGTCCCAAACACTTATTCACCCAGGTAATTAAACTTCCTGAAAGACGGGAAAGAAGTCGAGTGCAAAATTGTTCCTTTCTTACCAAATCTTGCAAGACTTGAAGTGCAGGATCTGTGAGGCTCATGAATGGTGATCACACTGAAGACTTTCTTCCTGTCTTCTAAGTCTGTATAATCCTAGATTTGGGGCAGGGGGGGGGGGTGTTGGTTCCCCTCGGTTTGTCACCTGGGTGTTCCCGCAGAGCTGGGATTTCATCATCTTTAGATCGCGGTTACCCTTCTGGTAAAGCTTCTATTAATAGCTGTAATATTTACTGTGAGGCCGCGGCCCGTCCTGTTGGCAGCCCTTAATATTGTGTCTATAGACTGTGTTGTAGAGGCTGATTTTGCAAATACAGTAGAACCTCTTTGAGCAGACCGGCTGATAGGGACCAGAAAATTGGTATTTTAAAGAGGTGGTTTGCTCATGGGGGGGGGGGGGTTGGGAAAGCTAGGCTTCCTTAGATTATAGTGGGAAAAAAATAATCGGACCCTGGAAAAATCTTTTAGGGGGGTGGTCTTCTAGAGAGGTTTTTGGTGTTCACAATATACACATTTGCAGTCAAAGATCTGGGTTTCACCTTTCTTCTATTGTTCAGATCCGTGTTTTTGGGGGGTTTAGGAATACGCCCTTGATGGATGGATGGTAATGATTTGTATTATATCTGTACATTATAACCCTTTCCTCTTTCATATTCCGTGTAGTGCGTAGTGTGAACAAGGCCTGAAGTCTTCATGACTGTAAAGGGTGATATAGAGCCTATCCCTATAATGTGCCTCTGTACACACTACTTTGACATGGTTTTTATATGCCCCCTAGTGGCCACTTTCGGCTTAATTCAGAATTTTTATTTGTATTATAGAAAAGCAACGTGATTGTTTTATGTGGTGAATATCTTTTTTATTTAATCTTCCCTCTGTACGTTTATATGTATAGATAAGACTGTCTGATGGATACTTATCATATTATCACGTGATAATCACCCCAGATTGACAATAATATATACATTTGTCATGTATTTTCTGTAAGTGAATTGTGATGTTGCTTCCATAAATGAACTTTAGGATTAAAGTCCATCATGATAAACCAGGGACACTTACTCATAGATCCAGATACTGTGTGTACTGCTGTAATTTCACACTGGGAGGTGGCAAGTGCTCCTTGCACAGTGTAACAGCCTATGAAGCTATAGGACGGGGTTTTGATAACGTCTCCTCAGTGCCTTTCTGGTTCATTTGCGTAACTTTAATAGTTGATTTTGGAAGGAAAGAGACCACGGGTAACAAATATAAGAAGGTTACCACAGTGACGGTGCTCTGAGTTAGTGTCCCTGGTTTATCAGGCTTGATTTTGATGGTAGATTTTCTTTAATCTTTTATCATTTTACTTTGATGTTTTATGTTTTTTGTTGCATGTTATAAGATACAATGTTTACATCTATTCAGGAGTCTTTCACCTGCCTGTGCTGCCACCCAGTGGACGATGATTGTGGTTACTATTGCTAATGGCTGTACAATGTATGGAATTAAGTGATTGTGGCATCTCGTCCGCCTCTGAGACTTCAGTCTATACAGATGGGTGTCTACTTTAGTTTATAGTAATACGAGTATGCTAATTCATTCCTAAAGCAATGCACCATGGGAAGAAGCCTACATACATGGCTGCCTTTCTATAGTATGAATGTCCCCCATTTCCTATTTGCATTTGTTTCTCTTGCTTACCCTATTTATTACTACCACCTTTTCCTATTATTGCCTCCTATAGATGGCATCGGGGTCCTGGGGTCTATGGGATGCTGAACGTAAACTGATGTGTTGATATGGAACCTACTATAAGTATCCCATATATTTTAATATATTGTCTTCACTGAGCTATGTGGCCATATTCAACTCTACATATACATTCCCATGTGAATCCTTATGCAAATGAGGTGTTGAAAGGGGCACAGCAGCTGGAACACTGCTATTCTTGCCTGGATCATTACCCAGAAGAATATTTTGGTTTTGTGAGAGGCATGAGGTGACACTGAGGTGAAAACAAAGGTATTTAGGTGGGAATAGCAGTGCCCCAGGTACACCAAATACCTAATTTGCATACAGATTAAACTGCGAATATCTCAGAAATGGCTTAACGGACATCCCTAAAAGTATGTTAGGAATGACAGAGCATTTCTTTACAACCTGCTGCCAGCAGATTATAACGGTATATGGTAGACTCCCTTTAAATACTTTAATTTTTCCATCAATAAGTATATACTGTATGGGTATCAATTTAAAGGTTTATTTTCCACCCTCTATGGTTGCAAGGATTAAAGGTAGATCCGGTGGCAGGTTCCTCTAATGTTTACTAGTATAGCTCTTTTTAGGGCTAATTAGTTTGTGGCCCAGAGCTTTTATACATTTTAATTACCCTAATATCCAAATTTTCTAAAGAGGCTACTGGGGTGTGGAGTAGCCGGAGCTGAGGCTACACGGTGCGGCTACTCCACTCCCCAGTGGCCTCTTGCGTTCCGCCTACCAATGCATCTTCAGCGCACAGCTCCTAGTAGCTGCACACACCGCCTGTAAAGCTGGGTTCTGCGCATGCGCAGTAGCTAAGTCTTCAGGGCCGAAACTGTGCAGCTGGCTGCCTGTTCTCTGCGTAATGTGCAGAACCCGGCTCTGCAAACATGTGAGCTCAGCTCCTCGTTGCCGCGCGCTGAAGATGCACCTTACCAATGCTACTGGGGCGTGGAGTAGCCTCAGCTCCGTCTACTCCACGCCCCAGTAGCTTCCTTAAAAAATTTGCATATTAGGGGAATTAAAATGTATAAATGTTCTGGATCATGAACGAATTAGCCCTAACGGGCTATACTACTATACATTAGCGGAACCGGCCACCGGTGGTTTCCTATAACTCGCACCATCCTAAATGTACCTTTTAATTTTAAAAGGTCCCATCAACTCCTGCTGCCCACAGCCTAGTACAGGGTGGTGTGCATGAGGCCTGAGCTATAGAAAGTGACACTGGCAAAACTTTGTATAGTAGACAATGCACCTTCAGCGCCGGAGGCTTTCATTATTAAAAAAAATAATAATAATAACTCTGCAATTTCCTGTAAAAGAACATGTCCTCTTACTGTGACTCTGTAATCGCTGTGCCATGTTCTCAGCTGCTGTACAGCATATTATATTTCACTTTGAATTTTTGTGACGCCGGATTTCATACGCGGTGCCAAAAGGCAATTATTATTATCTGAAGCCATTATATTTTTAAGATTTGGACACAGACTAAAAAAAAATGTATTTTTATATTTGACTTCAAAGGTTTTGCTTTCAATTTCTTGACAGAATAATTATATATCGAGTATGAATGTTCTTGAAGATTGTGTGTAATCATCACTGCTACCACTAGGTGGAGGCCTAAGCTTTATATGTTGTTTTATGGTAATTTTATTATTTTCTCGCTGGACAGTTAATCTACTGTTTCCTTGTTGTTGTGCCATTCCTCATTCCTGATGAATTTTTTCCGAGCGTCGTTGTGGTGTGGGTCCCCCCCCCCCCTCACCATTAAATATTGCTTAACGTATAGGATATGGCCATTATCCATCATTTATGAATCATTGCAGTCTTCCCCCTCCCCACAAAGCACGTCATCGTGTTGTCAATTGATCAATAGGATGTAAGCAACACATTACCGGCCTATGTGTGACGAGAAGTAGGTACTTGACAAAGCCGCAGGACGTCTCCTGTACATACATGACAAGTGGCCTTTTATTGTGATTGGTGGTCACATGGTTATAATATATATAATTGTGTCTTCATGTTGTGTGTAGGCTGGAACAGTAAAAGAAACACTTTCATAGAAGAATTCTACCTCTTTGGATGTGATAAAAAAAAAAGAGGGTGACCTGCAGGTTCTGACTACTTAGGGTTTGTTTTGTAGTCGAACTATGTAGACAAATATTTTTTCATATGGATGATGTATTCACATAATAGAAAAGGCAATGTTTATCAAGTGGCTTAAAGGGGTGAACTACTTATAACAAACAGGGTACGTATAGAGCCCTTATAGGGTCATCCTTATTCTTGCCCTGTTCAATTTTGGTGTTTAACAGCAGTAAAACTGAGGACTTTATGTGACGTCCTGTCTCCATCGGTAGATTTAGGGGGGCTGTGCAGTCCTTACTTTGTAAACACTCCCTGCATCATCGCCACTCCCATATCGGTGGTTGAAGGGGGGTATGTGGATGTATTTGGCACACCCCTCCAGCATAACCATTTGGGAATGGTTATCTCAGAGTGGTTGCACACATACAGTATTACAGGAGAAACTAGTTCGGCACCAACTCGCTCATTGGTGGGGTTTACGGTGATGAGACCCCTACATGTCACGAGAACAGGGGTACCAGACTTGGCAATTTCCATCAGCTTCATAGCAGCCCGGCCTTACTAGATCGGCTGCTCCGCTAATCTCTGGGAGCAATATGTGGATAGGGCCTAATTTGCATTGTGCATAAAACTGCTTTAACTCCATTCACTGGAAAACAGCAGGACATGCGACGTCACAGGAAGTCCTGAGTCCTGCTTCCCAGGGAGTCACATGATCAGTGGTGAACCACGGCAAACTATAACAGTATAAGTATAATATGTTTTATATAGTTATCCTCCTGAAGTATTGGATCTCAAGAAGCTGAAACGTCCATATAGTGAAGAAAATCTTATTTTTCTCTAACACGGGGCAGCTTTGATCTCGGCACTTGCCGCTTTCACCAGTTACATGATACGTTTTATAACCGGTGTCTGAGATTTTACTGATTTCTGAGCTTGAAGCGGCTTTTCCGTTATCGAGTAGGTGGCGTCCCCAGACGTACACATTTTGTTCTGTGCGTCGTGTGGGAGGATATTGTGGTTACAGAACTATTCCCCTCCACACTGGGCTTCAGTATAATAACAAGCGGGGCAGTGATTTTGGCTTCTGTCGACACACTCATTGAGGAATTGTAGATTCTCTCCAGAGAAAATGCTTAAAAAGTGTTGCATGTCCTGTCTATATACAGCATGTCCTGTCTATATACAGCATGTCCTGTCTATATACAGCATGTCCTGTCTATATACAGCATGTCCTGTCTATATACAGCATGTCCTGTCTATATACACCTCAGCCCTAGTGTAATGCTGCATATGCTGCTGCACAGTGTAACAGCTGGCGAGCACAGGGGGTGGTTAGCTGGGCAATTAACGTAATAAGCATTGAAATGTTCTTTAGAGAAAACCATAAAACGTTAACTCTTCAAGTTGTTGGATCAAGAAGAGATTTACGTTTTAGGAATTTTTTTATTTTTAATTGACGTATTTTATGTTATTGCTGTGATTATTTTCCTTTTTAAAGGAAGTCTTCCAGCAGATATGACCATGTAAAGCTGCAGACCATGTTCGGGATTTACTATAAGATGCGCTTCAATATCTACATGGAGCAGCAGGACAAAAAATTAGATTCCAGGGTTGTAGCTGGACTTTTCACACCTTCTGTTGTAGATCTCTTCACAATGGAGGGGCCCTGCTGTATTCATAGTAAGCACAATCGAAGGTTTTCTGGTTCGTTTTGAGTCTTGGAAGAAGGTTTTTATTACACATGCGCACTTGTGGGAGTTTCTTGTACATGCTCCTCTCAATAATAAAGTTTTCTTTGTAGCATCATACAGCTGTGTGCTTTCCTAAACACAATCCATACAGAACATGTCCCTATAGAACAGTATAATACTGTGACCCCGCAATACAGTTCCTCATGTTGCGGTGACCCCAAACCATGTACAAGAATATTGTATTCGTGCCAAAAAATGCAATAAAATCGTGGCTCAGATGGCTTTAGGAGACGCCTGTGTTTTGATCGTTCGACCCCCGCCGGGGTCACGACCCACAGGTTGAGAACCACTGCTATAGAAGGTCTCAAGACTCGAATACATATACAGAGTGTTACTATATATCCAAAAGGCAATGCATAGGGCCCATCCACAGACACACAACTGTGAGCAGTACAGCCCTTCATCAGGACTTGCACAACTCTAGTTTTTCCTATCTTGCTCTTCTATCCATATCGCCACCTCTATTAGTATTGCCCTATATGTCCCGAAAGGGGCTCAACAAAGACGTAAACGCATTTATTTAGCAGTTTTGCGTACTCCTCTATCTGTTGGAAACCTGCTTTAACTTCCCATCCCAGAAAATTGTCAAAAACCTGCAGCCCTCTGACAGCGGAAGTACTTATAGAAACTTGCAGCTGTTGCGTTATGGGACATGTTCTTGACTCGCCAAAATTGCAATATCCCTACAATTTGGGATGTAGGAATCGGTGACTCTGCTAAAGTCCTCGCCATAAGCAAAGGCAAACGTTGGGGGCCTAGAAGTGATTTATTACAGATCACCCACAAAAACGTTGACGAGGGCAGTAAATGACTTGTTTTTGGGCTTTGTCCAGCCCGGGATGTGGACATAATAAAGTAGCGTAATTTATTTCTCCTCTCCGTAGAGCGCCATAGGGCTTTTCTTATGCGCTCGCCAAGTCTTGACTGCCGTCCAATCCCACCATCGGCTTTTTGTTTTGTTGCTTGAGGGGTCAGCGGGACTTATAAAAACATAACCGGTATGCTGCAAGAATCCCGACAGCTTGGCTCCTTCCTTGCCTCTCTCCAGCACTGTATTAAATGATTAATGTGCGTCTGTCTCTGTGCCGCATGTTTTGTATGAAGCCGGCACACGTGCTCGGTCTCGGGGCTCGTGCAATTTTCATGGAGCATCTGTTCTCCAAACCGAGAGCGTTAACAAGGCCCCGTAATACGGCCTAGCAGATAGTACAGCGGGGAGATACCTGGGTCGTACTCCTCCCTCATCCGGCAGATTTGCACTCCTCTCGCATACGGTTAAATGGTCTCCCCGTTCTCGCTGTTTGCATAATTAATGATGGGAGCGAGGCCTGCACGAATTCCAGCCAGGAACAGGTCACAGTCACCAGATGTATAATTGTTATCATTAGGAAAGATTTGGAAATTCCTTGTGAGGAGCAATTGGAGTACAGAACACTTCACCCTTCCCTGGGGATTCGGCAGAGAGGGGTTACTTGGCTCCAGTTATTGGCCCATTTAGTGGGAATTGCTGCGATTTTTGGTTTATTTCAAGGTATTAGGCTTTGGGGTGAAATCGGATTGACATCTTTATATTGCTACCAGCTGGCTGTGAGGGTGGCCATACACATTCAATTAAGGTCGGAAGAAGCGGCCAATTTTGAGTGGAATAACTGAAGATCTTTTTGTAACTTTTAGCAGTGTCCCCAAGTTTTACGTTAATGTTTCTTGGCTCTATTGTAAAGGGCTTTGGGGGAAGGCGGCACAGTCCGATTTTTGACATTCTGCTCCAAAATTTTGTTGTTTAGAAAGTGTAATAATGGTAGGATTAGACTAAAATGAGTTCTAAGCAGAACCTTACCGATGCTAAAAATTAGTTTGGCTTAAACTGAAACCGTTTTATCATTTGCATTGTCTTTAAATTTAAATTCCAAGATTGTAGCTGGATTCAGAGCACTCTGAATGCCTTGGAGCACTCATTGTTCAAAACTACATAGCTCGTCCCTTCTGCTTCTGTTTCAGTACTACAGCAGCTGTGCTCCATGAAGAGATATCATGCACTGGTGGCTCAAGTCCAGCAACAGTTCTAGAATATAAATCCATTTTCCCAGTGCTACTACCAACAACACACACGCACACACGGTTACACATATATCTAGGGCACCAAGTCCAGTTACAATCCTGGAATATGAATGCATTTGCACAGTGCTGCTACTACTAACACACACCGGTACGGTCACACAGATCTCCAGGGCCAGTACCTAACACTGTCTGCAGCTTTGTGTGAAAGAATAATTAGAAAATGATGAATGTGGTCAGTGTCACATTATATAAAGGCACCCTAACTCTCCATTTGTCGACCCATTTATAGGATTATTGAGTCGTCTTGGTGGTGTATTCTGTTTTGTTCACACTAGTTGGTTTAAAAATGCATCCATCATCGCTGTTCTGGTTCCATTTTTAAAGTAAGTGATAATACTAGTGTGAACAAAGCTTTACTTTAAAAATGTATCCATCATTGCTGTTCCGACTCCATAGTGTGAACCGTAACATTGCTCATACTACGGCTTCTATACTGCAAACTAGTTTCTTCCGTCTTCTGCTCTTCATTACCCCCACACAACTTTTAATTTCCGTTTCCCTCCTCCCCCTATGATGGTTATATCACGTCTTCATCTGTATGCATTGTTACAGCCAGGCACTTGTGGATGTAGATGTTTTGTAATATCACTAATGTGTAAATGGTGTCGTCTGTACTACTTCACACCTTATCCCTCCAGATCCCTATTAACAAGGCACGGAGGCTGATGAGCTTCCCACAGAGAAGAGCTCTCATCCCACTTGTGGAGATAAAAATAAAACTAAATCAGAGATGCGGCAATGTTTATCACACTTCATATATGTAGAAACGACTCAAGTGTTTGTCTCCTGCATAGAGGTATAATTGCAGCTGATCCGCAAGTGTCCAAGAGCCGGGAGGGACTGACCCTCCTTTATCTCCTGAAAAGCTCTTGTTAGGAGCATTATAATAATGTGCTGTATGGCTTCAAGCCAAATAAAATTGCCTTTAAATTGTTTTCCCAAAATTTTCCCCCAAACCAACTTGGTGAAAATAATCTGATACATGTGGGTCAGACTGCTTGGACCCCCTCAGATTACAGGGGTCCCCAGTCTTAATAATGTCAGGGACACGAGCCCTTTACCAATAATGAAGAGAGGGGGATCCCGTTCTCAATAATGGCAGTGGGGGATCCTGTAATAATAATTTATTTATATAGCACACGCAGATTACGCAGCGCTGCACAGAGCTTGCCAGATCAGTCCCCAATGGGGCTCACAATCTAATCGACCTACCAGTATGTTTTGGAGTGTGGGAGGAAAACTGAGGACCTGGAGGAAACCCACGGAGAGAACATGCAAACTCTTTGCAGATGTTGATCTGGATGGGAGGCCTTGGATGCAAGGCTGTAGTGCTAGCCACTGTGCTGCCATCCTATTATCAATTACAACAGGGAGTGAAGATCCCATTCCCAATGACTGGGGGATCCTATTATCAATTACATCCCGGAGATCATATTCATAATAAGGACAGTGTGGGATCCTATTCTCGATTACGAAGCGGGGAGGGAAGCTACTTCTTAATAATGCCTTGTGTGTGGTGATTAGGAGAGAGACCCCATCCTCAATAATGGGCGTCTCCTGTTCACAAATATGGAATAATCCCATTCTTAACAGGTGGGTGGTGCGGGACATCCTCGATAATTGGGGTAGGGGACCTATAGTCCATAATGTGGGATGATCCCATTCTCAACGTCGGGGGTATCTCATCTTCAATAATGTCGGATGGTCCCATTACCCGGGGTAATATCCATACCCATACAATGATATTGTAGCTTTTAAAATTTTGGCTTGGCTATCTTTTTCACTGCCACTCACTGTCTATGGGAGTGCTTGCCAATTTCTGACACCCCTATACAATTGAATGGATAGACAGTGTGCATGCTCGGCCTGGCGCTCCATCACTTATTGTAAATGGGAACCCCTGTTCTCATAATTGATGGGGGTGGGGGAGTTGGAATGACACCCTTACCTTTGTATTGGGGCATGAGGTAGTAACATAAAAGGATATATATTCCTTTAAGGCTCCAGTAGTCATTACCTGGTATATCATCCGGCTGCTTCCAGCAAACCTTGGCAATTCCCTCTGCCAGACTCGTTGTCTCCCAGTCTTTGGCATCCCACCTACAATTCTCAGCATTGCTTCCCTTACTGTCACCGAGAAGCTTTACCTTTAACTCTCCTGCACATCAATCACAGAGCAGACATCATTATCTCACACTTTCCATGATTTGCACGTACTCCTTCCTGTTCACGTTAAATTTTATTTTTTGTCCGCGCGCCAAGTTTTAATTAAACTCCCTAAATGGTCTAACAACTTATGAATCTATAATCACATCTCCAGCAACAATTTTGTCTGCGTTCCAGGCAGAGGATCCATCACCTGAAATGTGCCAGAAAACGAGGGTCACGTGACGAGGAGCCGCGTATTGTATGACTGCCGCTAAACTGAAAGATGGGGGGGCATCTGCTGGCCAGGGATGTATTGGGGAGGGGGTGGGAGTTTAGGTCAGTGGCTTCACTAAAGAGGCATGATGTTCTGCAGCAGAATCCTTCCTCCTACATATAGAGTCAAGATACCTCACAAATAGTACCAGGCTATTAGACGCCTATATCACTTCTAACACTGAATTAAGGAGCATAAGTGACCCATACTTGTAAGTCCCAGTGACCTTGGTCACTTAAAAAATATTATTAGAAGTCTAAGATGTGTTAAAATGCCCATCGCTGGACTTTTGGATTCTTCTGTTAGAGTCCATTTGCACCTGTAACGTTACATGAGTCAGGTAAAATAGCGCCGTAGCTACCGGTTTTTCCTGCTCAAATAAGAGGTTCTAATGGAAGTGAAGCCAAAACGCGCTAACTGAAGCCGTTCAGTCTGTTGGAATCAATGGGCAATTTATCAGATCCAGGACAGAACTAGAACTTTTATAGCTGTGGTCCGAAATCATGTGTGAACTGGGCCTAATTGTGTTGATGGGTTTTTATTTAATTTGAGTCTTTAAAATGCAAACTTAAATTTTTGTTCACCTTTAGCGACCCTCTCCAATTACTATGCACAAACTGGTCAGCTGCTTCTGCTGTATAACATGCTGTCTGCACAACTGACACTGTAATTTGCTCAGTTCCTCCTGCTCTATAATATACTGCCTGCAAGTAGGACACTATGTAGAACCTGCGCAGCTTCTGCTGCTCTATAATATGCTGCCCTCTGATCCTATGTACAATATGATCACCTCCTCTTACTCTATAACCTGCTTCTTGCAGATAGGATACTATATACGGTCTGCTAAGCTCCTCCTGCTCTATAACATGCTGCCTGCATATAGGATATTATATGACAGGTCTTTGTGGATGTAAGTGTAGAATTTTTTATTGTTCAATATTGTGACTGTTTATGTGTTTAATTTATTGTTTACAAGTAATTACAAACCTACAAAAAAAAGCGATGAGGAAATCTACCTGATGTCTTCTGTATGTGTTAAGTGAAGCTCGCACTTAGCGGTGAATTATGCAGGCGCCAGTGTGACGCCCTATTTCCCTTCCTTATTTAATATGCCAGTGTTCCAGGTTCCTTGGCAGAGAATCTCGGGTATGAAAGCCGCGCACCTCCGCTTTGATTTATTGTACAATAGAAGGTGCTTAAAAGGTGGTGAATAATGGCCCAGAATATCTCGCACAGAAGCTGAAATTGAGGTGTCAGCAGTGGTGAGCCCTGACTCCCCGGGAGATGGATGGCTGCCGTGTTACAGGTGGCCACGAGAAGTCTGACTCTTTTTACAGCATTTATTAATTTCTTTGTGTTAATTTCTTGGAGCTGTTCATGTGTGTGATGTAAACGCTCGCAAGCTCACTCACCCACGCAGTCACTCACCGCACACACACTCGCTGGTTGCTCATTTCGGATTTTGCTCCTGGAGCTGCACATTCCAGTTTCTTTTCTTTGAAATTTTCTTATCCCCTGCTCCTTGTACTTGAACCCTGCAATTAGTCTATGAAGCAATACAATATGCGCCCCTGGTGACGCCTGCGCCCCTGGTGACGCCTGCACCCCTGGTGACGCCTGCGCCCCTGCCACTCAATACTGGGGCCTCTTGCACTGATATTTTGTATTTATGATCTGCTAGTATTATTTTCCTACTATTAAGGCTGCATTCACACTAACACAATGGGGGGGACGTATATACGGCCAGTATACGTTCCCCATAGACGGCAATGGGCACGCCGCGTTCCGCTCCGTACCCCGTGAAAAAATAGGACGTCCAATTTATTTCACGGCATATGGCTCCTTTCGCCATGGATCCCTATGGAGAGGGGCAGGGGTGAGCAGCGCTCTCCCTCTCCTCCTCTCCCTGCGCGCTGCCGTGTACCTGCCGTGCTATGGTATGGCGGGCAACGTTAGTGTGAATGCAGCCTAATGCACATTCTGTCTTTGTATAAATACTCCTCTTCCATTTGGTTGTTCCCAACTTTAGATACATATCTGCAGATCACATCCCTGAAAGCTTGGAAAATAAATAATCTCCTAAATAAGCGACCAGTCAGACCCTATTTACTTGACTAGAAGTTACCACGGCCATTGGATTTATCCAGTTACGAGGTCCATTATGTTATCAGAGCCCTGCACAGTCTCATTAGCGGGGAGGAGAGCGTCTGTCTTATTGTGCAGCCTATTTCATTAATGCACATAAAGGTCCAATCACATTTCCATTTACTATAATGCAGGTTGTAAGTGGCGGTTTACATGCCAGGAGAGATCCTCTGCAGACGTTTATTAGGTTTCCATTTTATCACTGATTGATGCTTATGATCGTATTATTATATCCCGTCATTCATTTAAGCATCGCTTTACCGTATAAAGATAGAGGAGCAGCAGGTTTAGATTATATCCGAGAGAAATGCAGGTATCAAGGTTCAAGTGCTTCACCAGGATATGAAAGGGATGTCTATCATGATAAATAACCCAGTAAAGATGCAAGTGATGCCGGTAATGGATAAACATCTCTGACACTAACACAAGATATAGACCAGGCTTGAAAATACTGCCAGGAAGCTGGTACCGAAGACCCCAGCGCTGAGAAGACCCCCAGTGCTTTCTATATCATATCTTTCTCTAACAGATTTTATTATATTCAAAATATTATTAGGTTTTTAAAAGTTAAACAAAACCAATTTTAAAAATATTAAATATTTAAGTATTTTTTATCAATATTTATTTTGGCTCCTTCCACTAAGCCATGTCCTGTTTTATCTACAAACCTTCATAAATGTAATGTGTTCATTTTAACACAAGGTACTATTGTCATAAACAGAATGATGAAAAAATGCCCAATGTACCGTATTTTTCGGACTATAAGGCGCACTAAAAATCCTTTGATTTTCTCAGAAATCAAAGGTGCGCCTTATAGTCCAGTGGGTCTTATATATGACCTGTACTTACAGACAAAAGCTGCCTTGAACTGTGCACAGGTCTGCCGCCTGCTGGTCATTCATCCTCAAAATGGTCTTCTAGATATGTAACATACCGTATTTTTCGAACACAATTCATTCTAGCTGATTTTCAATTTGTTTATAGGGAACCTGTCAGCAGGCACTGACCTAATACACCACTGATTGTGAAGCAGATTGACACATTTGAGGTCTTGTTTCCAGAAATTTTTCCCACTGTTTTGCATAATTACAATGTATCCAATTTATATTTCTGTGTTCTATTCCTATAAATATTTTTTTTCTACCTAAATAACTTGGTTTTTGTATCATAGTGGTCATAAAAAAAACGTATTATTACTGTAAATGTATCACTTAAACATGCCCCATGTATGTGGGAGTCAAGAGAGCAAGTTATGATGTCCCTGGATCCTGGACTGTCAATTACAGTGAAGGGGACATTCTCGATCGGTGAGATCTTGAGTTCAGTACTGTGCTCTTAATATCTCACTTCAAAGTTGATTTTCCGGTTATTGCCATAACGCAGGTCCGTAAAAGGTACAGGATTTGGAACGTGTCAGTCTGTTTCACAACGAACTGCAAGTGGTCTTTTAGGTCCATTGCTGATGAGGGGTTCCCTTTGAAAACAATACATGACTTTGTTAGGCTGTCCTAGTGGAGTGACCTAATGAGGCCTTGATTATGTAGCGGCAGTTATAACTGGTTTTCTTGTAGTAGTTTTTATAGAATCACACTTTATTGGGTATAATTAAGGCAAAATTAGTGCTTATATTCAGAACTATATTGCTGATTGACAGCTTGCTCCCTGCTTTTATGCATAGAAAGCAAGCGGTCAGTCAGCTGCAGGTAAGGGGGGAGCCAGGAAGAATCCTGTGACTCCAGAGCATACGCGTATCTGTATGATATCACATGTCTAACACTTGGTAGAGTCACTGAGTTGGACCCTCGCCATCTGTCCTATGAATTGGCCAGTATTGTAATCTATGAAAACCACTTTAATCCTTGTAAATCCTGGAATTTTGATGTTAAATTTCGATTGCATTCTTTTTTTACTATTATTTTCACGCTTTTTTTTTCCGCACACATTTGTTCCGAAGAACCAATATTCCGATCAAAATATTCTCTCCTTACATAAATTTACTGCAGATGAATGACATTTTTTTGTTTTGAGTAATTTTTCCAGCTTCCAGCAGAGGTCACTGTAGCTTTAGAAATGATCATTTTTAAAAAAAAAAAATATATATATTTTTTTTTCTTTGCTTTTTTTGAAAACCGATCAGGGAAAGTCTAGCATTCTCTACAAGGCACATGTGACGGGTCATTTCAGCATTTAAGAGACTCATCCAGTACTTTGTTGGTTATCTATGTCTAGTAGGAGGAAGATGAACATTCTGTACATCAATGGCATTGGTTATACCTTGAGTTCTCAATTTCTTGCTCTCCCCCCCCCCCCCTCCCCTTAATGTAAGCGTAGTCATAAATAATGACTAATGTAAAATGGAAAAATGCTAACTAACAGATGTTTCCGGTTTTTGCAATTTAATTAATTTGCCGCCGTCGCTGAATATGGAATAACATTGATGAGCTCTCGTAGACGAGGTTCATAGAGAAGGAAATTGCACCTTCGTTAGGAGTCGGTGGCTTCGGCCTTTCAGTGTCCGGGATGTATGTATGTGTGTATGTGTGTGTGTGTGTGTGTGTGTGTGTGTGTGTGTGTGTGTACTTTTATATTTTCATAACATTGTAACTGCTCATTTATTGGTAGTGGCAAAATATTTTATGTAGAGCTCATCTTCCAATATGAAATGTGAAGACATAGCGGTAGACGTGAGCAGCTTGAGTGATTTCTGGAATCCAAGATCACCTAATTCAGGTTTTATGAGGAATCTGGCATATTTTTTGCTCTTTTTTTTAACAATTCATGTTACAGACACAGACCCCCACACGTGAAAAAGTGTTGGAAGTTTATTGATATTCACTATGTTTTAGTCGATACATTGACCTTGAGTCTATTATTACACATCATTTTAAAAAAAAAAATTATTATTGCATAGTCCTTTGGCACATGCACAATGTGCCTGGTGGAAGCCAGTTTTGTGTCGGGTCCTTCTCTGCTCCTGGCACAGTCCTGCTCTGGGTCCTCATGCTGGTACATGCAACCAGCATGGCACATGGTGGAGAGAAGCTGCTGTGCTCTGGGGTTCTCAGCTTTGAATGCAGTATTTTGTTTTAAGTAATATTTTTAATTTTTGGTGTGGTATTTATTGATTGTACTATATTATGTTGGACTGTGGTTGCTGGGGAATCTCGAGTGCTGTTTACTGGGGTGACCCCTATTAAATTACAACTGTAATGTATGAAAACGTTTTCTTAACACTGCACTAAGCAAAAGTAAGTAATTTTCTTAATTGCTCTAATTGGCTATATGCAGCTAGTAGAGGTTCCACTTTGTCCCCCCAGGCTACTCTTCTTTTATCATACTTTCTGGTGACCATGGGAAACCAGACAGACGGCTGGAGAAGAGAGGATGCTCTTGTTGAGAGGGGCAGTAGTAGAGAAAAATAGGACCTAGAGTGATGTCACAAGCATGTGACTCCTCACATGCTACAGGTCGTCCTTATACGGTACAAACATGCTGTCCTGATTAATATGAAGAATGCCCTCAGTGCTCTGGCCTCAGTGCCTTTTAGCTGATGTCACAACAAGGAAGTGACGCCCACTTAAGGAATAGCTGAATATGATTTTATAAGAAGCATTGATAAGTACATGAGGCTATATATTGGGATAGGAAGAAGCTAGAAGCATAATACAGGGTTATTGTTGGAATTGTTTTAAATTCTTTCTCCGGCTGTGCTAAAAGTGTTTTGTGTCAGTAACTTTGCAGTTGCGCTTTAAAGTGGAGCTGTATGACAATGTAGCCCTTGGATCAATAAATGTTGTCCACCTATGCCCTAAATCCTTAGATCAGAAATGGGGCAGATATTTAAAATGAAATTTCATAATTTTCATAATTTACTAAATATTTTTGGAGTCAGTCTATAGCCCTGTTAAAAAAACAAAACAAATTCCATTATAAACTATTCTTCTGCTGAGTAGTCCATCAGGAATAACCCGGCATACCTGCTACTTTTACGATAGTTGATGATTCTAGACGCAGAACACCTACCTGCAGGGTATTTATAGTACATCCTGTGAGTATAGTCTAGGTGCTCCTTTAAATACCATGTTCATACAAAATCCATTTTGCAGAGACTACAGTTCTCTTTTTCTGTGAATCCCTTAAAGTATTGCTGACTTTTTGATGCACTTCTGTGTCTGCTCTCCAGTATTACACCAGTGATCCTGCTGTGTCTGCTGGTGCAGCTTAGTAACTAAGGAGCATTATCTGTAACCAAGTTTCTCCGAGTTCAGTCGGGGACGTCAAGAGCTTCTTTGCTCTGTACAGCTGGTTGCATGTGGCAGCTGCCTACCAGAACCTGAAAAATCTCTTTGCTTGAAGCACCAAGTTCTTGAATTTGCTGTTCAATCCTTCTGTTAGTGGTTTCCTTAAACTGAGCTTGGGTTTATATGGAAAGCGAAGGAGTTTGACCATGAAAGATGGTCAAATCCCCTAGTGATGTTTACACATTAAAGATTATTTTTTTTTTTTTAACTGTAAATTTTTATTGAAAGATTTTTTTTTTTTTTTGTAATAACATAGGATAAAACACAGTATAAAACAGCGGGTAATGCATGCATTGCTTGATAAGTCATACATTTTTCTGCATTTACAGTGTATCAAGCAGTAAATAAGAGGTATATGCACATTCAAGTAAACGAGCTTTCGGGTGGAAGACATGCTAATAGTGCGATACAATGCAAATCTGCCTTTACCCCTTAAACTAAATAAAGCTGTAGCCTTATACCAATAGTGCCAATAAGCCTCCAATATTCCCTTAATTGCAATAATGCTACAACACCCACATCAAAGGATGAGTAACCGGGATAGCACACTAGACAGGACACACCACACACATTAGGTAAGGTAGGATCTGTGATGGGGAGGGGGGGGGAGGAGAGCCGCATTATTAGTGATTCAAAGGTGATGCATCATTCACACCCGGGGAGGACCCACCGCATTTACAAATCATTGAGTACACAAAAGGAGTTCCAGGGTTCCCATACCTTCTGGTAGGCGTCAATTGTATTACTGAGGGAGGCCGTTAGTTTTTCTAGGGAGCACATCTCTTTCAATCGAGCGAATAGTTCGGATTCTGCCGGGGGCGTACTCCGCTTCCATGCCCTTGCTATCAAGCATTTGGAGGCTGTGCAGAGACTTAAGAAGAAACTAGAAAGATGTTTTCTCAGATTGCGTGGGGGGACATTGAGAAGATACTGCATAGGGTCTAACGGGACGACATTACCAAACAGCTCCCCAGTGAGAGCTTCTATTCGTCGCCAGAATGGGATTATAATTGGGCATGTCCAGAAGATATGGAACAATGTGCCTACCTCAGTCTGACACCTCCAACAGGCATCCGGAACCATTGGATTCAGCCTATGTAGCAGCGCTGGGGTATGGTACCAGTGCATTAGTACCTTGTATTGAGATTCTTTGTAAGTGGTACAAATGGACGACTTGGCTGTTCTGTTCCATATAATTTGCCAAGTCTCTATCGAGATCTTTTTGTTGAGATACCCCTCCCATTTTGTCATATATTTATGTGTTAGCGGGGCATCACCTGGTGGGGTGCATAATATTTGATATATTCTAGAAATCGTCCCTTTTACTGATGTACCTAATTTGCATAGTTGTTCAAATTCAGTAGGCTTAGAAACCTTAGTAGATCCAAATAAACTAGTTATATAGTGCTTCACCTGGAGGTAGTGGTACCACTCATCCTTATGGAGGGACCGCTCATTTAATAGATAAGTAAAAGGCCTTAGTTCCAGTGTAAGTGGGTCCACCATATCTGCCAGATGAAATATTCCTGCCCTGGTCCATCTCTGGACCATATTTGTCGTCAAGCTGTCAGGGATGTCTGGATTATAGAGGACTGACATCAATGGCGGGCTACTGGAGGATAGGTTAAAGCGCTTTTTACATACCTGCCAAACCGCTAGAGTAAATGCTATGGGACCTAATAAAGACTGTGTAGGGAGAGACGAATTTGAACCCCACAAGTATGAGTTCGGGTGTACCGGTGCCATCCACAGCTTCTCAATCTCGACCCATTTAGTATAGGCCGCTGAGGTCACCCAGTACGGTAGGTATCGCAATTGAGCAGCCCAATAGTAGTGGGCTATGTCCGGTACTGCTAGTCCTCCCCGAGCTTTGGGGGCGAGCATGACTGATTTTGGCATTCTATGCCTTCTGTTGTCCCATATAAAGTTAGAAACTGCTCCTTGTAGGGCCTTGAGCTCCGCCTGTGGAATTTTCAGAGGCAACGTCTGGAAATAATATAGTAGCTTTGGTAGCCAAGACATTTTTATCGCTGCCACTCGACCAAGCAGGGAAATATGGTGTCCCCTCCATCTAGTTAGCATTGCCTTCAATTCCTTAAAGAGGGGTGGGTAGTTAGCATTATATAGGGAGGAATATGATGCTGTTATTTGTACCCCAAGATACTTGACAGAGTCCGTCTTCCATTGATAATTAAAGTTCTGCTGTAGCAACAATAATTCCGTAGTCGGAATATTCAATGGGAGGGCTTCTGTCTTAGAGGTGTTTACCTTATAACCAGCATAGCGCCCATATTCCTGCAGAACAGTATGCAAATTTGGGAGAGAGGTATGGGGAGACCTTAATGTGAGCAATATGTCGTCTGCGAAAAGTGACACTTTAAATTCTTTGTCCCTTACTAATACTCCCTTAATATCTGGATGCAGTCGGATTTTGGCCGCTAAGGGCTCAATACATAGGGCAAATATAAGGGGAGAGAGGGGGCATCCCTGTCTGGTTCCGTTCCGGATAGGGAGAGGGCCTGACATAGCGTGAGGGAAACGCACTACTGCCGTAGGGAAATTGTAGAGTATAGCCGCCATGAACCTTCCTGTTATGCCATATGCCTCCAAGGTTGCGAACATAAAAGACCAATCAAGGCGATCAAAGGCCTTCTCCGCATCCAGGCTAAGGAGCAACGCTGATTTTGATTCCAGGTTGACTACATCTATAAGGTCAATTGCCCTTCTAGTGTTGTCCGACCCCTGCCTCCAGGGTATAAAACCCACTTGGTCTTTATTAATCAAGGAGGGGAGCAGGTTATTGAGCCTATTAGCCAGGATGCGGGTGAAGATCTTCAAATCTGAATTTAAAAGGGCAATGGGTCGGTAATTGCAGCAGGCTGTTATGTCCTTGCCAGGTTTGGGTATAAGGGATATAAAGGATGACAACATATCCCTATGTAGGCATGTCCCTTCCATAAAGGAGTTAAATAGGGGAAGCATATGTGGAGCTAAGTCGTCGATGAAGACTTTATAATATAGGTAAGTAAACCCGTCCGGGCCCGGGGATTTTCCCGAAGGTAGCATTTTCACTACCTCATCTAATTCCTCCCTAGAGATAGGGGCATTAAGGCCGGCCGCCGCGGATTCCGTCAGCTTCGGCAAGTGGCAAGTGGACAGGTATTCTTGTAGCAATTGCTGCCTTACTTTAATATCCTGTGGCAGACCACTTGGTAGTGAATATAACTTAGTGTAGTATTTTTGAAATGCTTGAGCTATATCTCTAGGGTGGTATCTAAGGTCCCCTTTTTCATCTTTGATCGCCTGCGGAGTGCCATTCGTGTGCCGCTCTCTAAGCATACGAGCTAGCATTGTATGAGCCTTATTGCCTTTCTCATAGTAACGCTGTTTGGAAAATATCAGGAGCTTTTCTACCTTCTGGTGCGCATGTTCCTTCAAACGTTCCCTAGCTGCTATCAGGGCTCGCAAAGTAGTAGTGTTAGGCCGTGACACCATCTTCCCCTCCAGCTCCCTCACTGCTGCCAGTATCTTCAAATAATAGGCCGATGCTGTCTTTTTCAGTCTAGCAGACATAGCCATGCACTCGCCCCTCACCACCACCTTGTGCGCCTCCCAGAGTGCCATTTTAGAAGGGAGAGTTAAACTCTCTTTTGCATAGAATGTGTTGAGTGCGGCCCGCATTTGTTCACGGAGCGCCGGATCCTTGAGCAGAGATTCATTTAGTCTCCATCTGCATAGTTTTGTTGGCAAATTTGTGCGGCAGAGGGTGACTGTGACAGGTGCATGATCAGACCATGATATGGTTCCAATGTCTGCCGAGCTCAAAAGACGCAAAGCCAATATGTTTCCAAAGAAGTAATCAATGCGAGTGTGACAGCAGTGCGGGTGAGAATAGAAGGAGAACAAACGGTCTCCAGGATGGTCGACCCTCCATAGGTCATATAGTGAGTGCATTCTAATTAACTTGCGGAATTCCCTTGCTAACCGCTCCTGAGCCCCTGACGCAGGAATACTAGACAAGGATAACCTATCTACTGTAGGGGAAAAAACCATATTGAAGTCCCCTCCCAATATCAGGGCCGCCGGGGGCATTGACTGTAACTTCCGGAGTATGCGCTTCAGGAATGGGATCTGGGTTGTGTTTGGGGCATATATGTTACTTAGTATAAGAGGCTGACCCCTTAGTGTACCTTCTAATATAACGTATCTGCCATTAGGGTCTATGTGGGTGGTAGAGATAGTTATTGGGCAGTTACCTGATAATAGGATCGCCACCCCTGCTCTTTTCCTATCTTGGAAGGCTGAATATACATGTGGGAAGTGGTGTCGGGCAAAATTGAAGGTCCCTGCTTGGTCAAAGTGGGTCTCTTGTATAAAAGCAACCTCAGCTTTCAACAGACGGAGCTCTCTTAGTAAAAGTCGGCGTTTAACGTTAGTGTTAAGGCCCTTGACGTTTAACGTGACACAGTTAACCATTACATAGGACAAAGATAAACATTAGCAATCCAGTCATGCTCACCCCTCCTGCACGTGTTCGAGGCCGACACCACCTTGTATATGGCCCGCTGGCCAATATACAGACCATTGTACTGGAGAAGCTGCGGCTCCTGGGGGAAGGAAAGAACAAAGAGGAAATGGGGGGCACGTAAGACATTACACATATCTCAACATTGAATAAAAAACATAGAAAAAACATTAAAACTAAAAGAAATTGAATTAGTAAAGCCAGGCCTAGAGCACCCGGCAAGGGGTAGGATGGCGTTGGGCTTCTACTCCCCCCGCCTACCAACTGGATCCCAAATGGGTCTCCGATAGTGGCAATACCCCTAAGTATTAGGAAGGTGACCCGTAGGCCAACAAGAGACAACATACCCGTAACTCCCCACCTCCCTCTCCCCCCCACACCCACCTCGTCCCCTACTCAGGGACATACCCATCTAATGTTAAACATAAATTTTAGACCACCTCGTAAGCCTTAGTACGAAGCTATTATACCCCTATAGGGGAAACGAAAAAATAGACAGAGTTGATGAAAGCGCATATGCGTCAAACCCTCTAAGCCCTCCACTGTGTGCTATAGAGTCAGTCGATCGAAGTGACAGTTGGGGACCTTCCAGGCGTCGATCTAGCAGATGGGGGGCGTCGTTTCTTTGCCCGGACTGGTTGCCACGCTGGTGGAGGGGAAGGTGGTGCGGGACTGGAATGTCCAGTTCTTTACAGAAATGCTGTAGCTCCCCGTGAGAGCGTAGGGTGGCTGAGTGGCCATCTCGCCTTGCTGTGAGGGCTAAAGGATATCCCCATCTGTAAGGTATCTGGTGTTCCTTCAGCACTGCCAGGAGGGGGCGCAGGTGCCTCCTTTTTTGAAGTGTAAGCCATGATAGGTCCTGGAATAATTGCACTTGTGAACCCGCGTACTTGAAGTCTCTTGTCGTTCTCGCTTTTGCCATAATTGCCTCTTTGGTGAGAAAATCGTGCACACAGCATATAATATCCCGCGGTTGCGGAGTCAAGCCCTTTGGGCGCAATGCTCTGTGGGCCCGGTCTAGCTTTATCTTATGAGTGGCAGGTCTGCCTAGTATTGAGTTGAAGAGTTTCTCAAGTGTCTCAGGAATATCTGCATCTGTAATAGATTCTGGCATTCCCCGGATTCGTATATTGTTTCTCCTTCCGCGGTTATCTATGTCCTCAATGTGGCGTTGCATTGCTCTGAGGGCTTCTGATTGATCAGAGACTGTGGATTGGAGCTGGGCGACATATCCTCTGGTAGTGTCATGATCCCCTTCAAGGGTTTCTACTCTGGAGGCAATATGCTGCAGGTCCTGCCGGACCGATGCGATTTCAGAGCGGCAAGCTCCCTTAACCTCAGAGATGAGCTGTTGAAAATCTTGCCTTGTTGGAAGACTGCGCAAGAATTGTGAAATTTCTAGTGGGAATCCATGAAAGTCTGCACAGGCAGGCCTGGAGGGGGAGGGTGGGGTGTCCCCAGTCATCACGGATGGTTGGGCAAACTGAGATAGAGAGGGGGTTGCCCCTAGGCTGTCTTCTGAGCCATCATCTTCCCATGAGCGCGGCTCCACTATTTCTGGTGGGGTCCCCTGCCCTTCCCCGTCCGTCACACCTCTGGCCGTGCGTGGGGTCATATTCCCCGGGGGGGCACATAAAGGGGGCACCTGAAGTCCCGTTTGAGGGGCAGAGAGTGCCTCTACCCTCTGTCTCTGGGGTAGTGCTGCTGCTGGAGGTGGTAGCGCAGGCCAGTCTGAGCTCTGTTGCTCATTAGCAGAGGGAAGCTGGGGCTGTAAAATGGCGGGCCGCGGGTCTGGTGCAATGGCGGGCAGTGGAGGAGAGCATGGGCAATGGTCACGTTGTTGCCCCTCCTGCCGTGTCTCTGCGGGCTCCCGCTGTACCTGCTGTGTCGTCTTCGGCCGGCTCTGACCCTCAGGTGTTGAGCTCCATCTCGCAGGGGGAGAGGAGTAGGATCGGGCAGCAGCTCCGGTTCCTGGAGCCGTCACCTCCGCTCTGCTGCTGCGCTGCATGTGAGGGGAGCCGGCTTGCTGCGCCTCAGGCCAAGATGGCGCCTGTCCGCGAGCGGACCGCATGTTCCTCAGCAGGAACGGCTCTATGGAGCCTCCGGGAGGGCTCACCGGAGCTGGCACGGAGCTGCTGGGGGTCTTCTTCTGCCGTCCTCTCCCCATCAGAGGCAAGTTAGCGGCGGTCTGCAGCTATAAGGTGGGTGCAGGGACGGAGCCACGAGCTCACACGTCCTCTCTCATCGGCAGTCAGGCCACGCCCCTAAAGATTATTTTTAACCCCCATTACTTTGCAATTTTACTCGGGAACAAAAACTGCAATAAAACGAGCACTCTGTGATGATCAATGTAAAATTCTGCAGTGTTGTCGGGAATAAGCTTAGCAGACACTTCAGGATTCCTCTGTGCTATGAGAGGCTGTGTGCTGACAATGTGGTAAGATTATCAGGGTACAGGTTTATATACACTTTCATTTAGCTTCTGAACATTGTACTAGCATCTGACACAAAAAGGGATGAGATCGGATCAGAGAAATGGATAGAAGAAACAAAGACATACTCAGGTCTGCTACCTCGCATATAGTACAGTCAGCACTGCTATGCCCCTCTCTCCTTGGATACAGAGCTTATCTTGTCTGTAGAGCTGCTGATGTCTCCTCTGCAGGATGCTGGTGGACAAAAGGTCCATGTTGCACATGTTTAAGGTTTGTGTAGTCCCTAGAGGGTGAAATAGTTAATTCTTACTGATGTATTCCTAATCCTGATAAGTTATTGTAATGGCTGTGTCCACCTCTACAAACACAATCAGAAATTCTAAGTAAAGCAATTGTGGAATAGCTTTAAATGAGAAAATCCCTTTAGATACTTTGTATCAACCGTTCCAGTACAGAATCTCTATGGTAACAGACTACAAACAAGCCTAGTGTAGTCTGGTTTTACAGTAATCTCTTCTATCTTTTTTTTTTTTTTTTTGCTGCGTTCACTGGGACTTTGCTCTGTAATCTTCGACACTCCCATGCCACCTATGTGTCTCTATAGTAACAGACTACAAACAAGCCATGTACAGTCTGATTCTAGAATTATTACTTAATTCAATCTGTCTTTTACCATTGTTCGGTGGCACTGTGCACAGACATTTTTGACACTCCCATACTTTTGAATGCCGAGGTGACCTCCTTCTCCACCCATTAATAACCGCTGGGGGGAGGTCCATTATTGTGATCGGTGCTGATCCCAGAATTCGGACCTTCACTGATGATCTTATTATGCCCTATAAATTGCATGCCAACCTGGTACAATCCCTTTAAGTCTTATAGCATGGGGGCTTTAGAAGGTCTCCTATAGTGCAGTAGCTCCATACACATTGAGATGAGTTCTCTCTCTCATGTCTTTGATGTGCTTCTCTTAATTTTGTTCTTTCTCCCCTCCAGTTTGTCTGGGCTCGCGCTGCCTTGTGTCAGTCTCTGTGGTTAGGATGTCTGAAGTCTATTTTGTTAAATTCTTGTATTGCAGAGTAAAGTTACAGGGAGTCTTGTTCTTGACACTAAAGACCGCCTGAGATCATGTAGCTGGATGGCTCGTAGTTTCTGAAACGTTATCACTTTGTTTTTTTATATTTCTTCTCTTTCTGGACATTTTCCCATTTACTGTAATAATTTTTCCTTCAGGAAATAAAATTCTATCTACTGATATAATGTTCTAAAAAAAGGAAAGTTCTACTTGTCATTTATTCTTTAAAATCGGGGCCGTTTCTGACCTTTAGATCAGACGGCGATCCTTCATATTCTCTGTTTTGGGGTCAGACCACTCATAAGCAAGGGACACTTACCATAGATCCAGGTACTGTGACTTTGGAAATCTTATATTTGTTATCCGTGGCTTCCTTCCTTCTAGAATCAACTTTTATAATTATTCTAATGAGCCTGACAGGCTCTGGGGGTATTACCAAATCCTCTCTGTGCTGCAGCTTCACAGACTGTTACACTGTCTCCCTCGCCGTCTGTCTGCTCTAATTACACTGCAACAGATGAAGCTTCAGCACATAGTGGGAGGAAGTATGTGCTCCTTGCACAGTGTAACCTGTGAAGCGGCTCTGGTAACACCCCCTGGAGCCATTCAAGCTCATTATCATAAATTATTAAGTTGATTTTAGAAGGAAAGAGGGGTCGCTGTTGAACAATAAAGTACATATGACTCATTTTATCATGTGGTTTTAGTTTTTATGTTTATACGGCTGGAGAACTAGTTTGTTATCCGGCATCCCCACATGATTTTTTTAGATTGTACTTACACGCACATTTACTATTCCGATAATTTTAGCATTTGTGCCTTTTGTTGTTTGTTTGGTGATTATTAATGTTCCAACGGAGGGAACGGCACCTACGGATTATTCTCATAACTGAATGTTTAATAAATGTTGTTTACTTGCTTCATTAGAAGACCTTGAGTTTGTTGTTGACATTTTTCATAATGAGTGAATGTACCAAGGTTAATGTGTTCCTGTGCGCCCCATCACGTTTTTTGTTATGGGAAGACATACAATCCATTAATCCAATTTTGTTTTTGTTGGTCGTGGTCATTAATGGCGGCAATGGAAACTGCAGTCACATTTAATTTCAAAATACTAATGTTCTTAGGTTGTGATGGGTAACGTGTGTCTATTTATAGCCCCCAGTCCCTGCTTTTACACTTTTTTTTTTTTTTTTTCTTGTATTGTTTCCTATTCAGTCTGATTTATCCAATTCTATAGTTTAGCTGAAATGCCTGCAGGTAGTCTGACATCCTCCCATTTATCTGCTCATTGGTTCAGATGTTTGCCCTTTCTCTCCTGATTGGTTGCTGTAAAAAATAAGGGAATAAAGTTCAGCTGATGTCCAGTATTGGGGTAATTTCATAACGTGTATGGAATGACAACCTACCAGTGAGAAAGTGATTATGTAATAGAAGACGGCCCAAATATATCTGGCAAGTTCACCTTTCTGCATAGGAAGTTAAATGATATGTAAATTTTCTTACTTCTGGTAAGGAATATGCAAATATCTTTTGTAGGTGGCAAGGAAAGGAGTACTTTGCCTGCAGTGTTACTTTTTAAAGGGGTTGTCTGAGAGTTTCTAAAAATGTGTAGGGGCGGAGGTGAAAATGAAGAAATAAAAGAAAACATGTATACTTAACTCCTCTGGCGCTCAAGATGTTTGTTTAGAGACAGGCACGCCCTGCTCTGACAACTTCCTCCCGCCTGGCACGCCCTGCTCTGACAGCTTCCTCCCGCCTGGCACGCCCTGCTCTGACAGCTTCCTCCCGCCTGGCACGCCCTGCTCTGACAGCTTCCTCCCGCCTGGCACGCCCTGCTCTGACAGCTTCCTCCCGCCTGGCACGCCCTGCTCTGACAGCTTCCTCCCGCCTGGCACGCCCTGCTCTGACAGCTTCCTCCCGCCTGGCACGCCCTGCTCTGACAGCTTCCTCCCGCCTGGCACGCCCTGCTCTGACAGCTTCCTCCCGCCTGGCACGCCCTGCTCTGACAGCTTCCTCCCGCCTGGCACGCCCTGCTCTGACAGCTTCCTCCCGCCTGGCACGGCGCCTTATACTCATGGAAACGAATACTTTATTGAGCGTGGGGACGGGATGTTGTTGAAACGAAGCGGCTCTGCCTCTGCAAGCAAACGGGAACTGGCACGAGAAGTTGCGGTCCGGGACAACTGTAGCGCCGGAGGGAGGTAGGTTTAAGTTTTAGTTATTTGATTTTTTTTACACAAAGGCCACCAATACATTTTTATAATCTCCCTGACATCCCCTTTAAAGGAGACAGGTGCTTATACAACAATGTGCCACTTGTGCGCCAAACCATGAGTGGTTTAATTCCCTTCCTAACCCATGTCCATGGCCTCTTACCTAGCCAATGCAGTTCCCTATTCTGTATTGATAATCATCTATTCAGCCCTGTTTGCAGTTTGGCTTCTATTCCTTCTAGAAGAGACTTACTGATGTGGGCACTACCCATGTCATTTCATAAGACTTCCTACAAGTCAGATATTTATGTAACTTACTAAAAAGATTCCATATAAAGTAAAATGTATGAATATCAAACAACGTGCAGTTGGATTTTGACGCTTCCTTTAAGATTCCGTGTAAAGTAACTTATGAATATCAAGCAACGTGAAATCAGAACTTTGAGCAGTTAACTTGGAAAAGTAAAGTACGGTCTGAGGGGGCTGAGGTTTCTAGGGGGACGTCTTGAGATTGAACTTAAGTCTTTTGAGGCAGGAAATGTCATATTGTTTTGTACGTTAGAAGAATTGAAAAAAAATCTAAAGAAATCAATGTTAATGTTTTCAGGAGGTGTGTTTTTCCTGTAAGCACCACAGGAACGTGTAGGCACGGGGGACGTTATTATACATTGTTTATTTTACATATTGTTCAACCTATGGAGATGACTGGCATTTCCCCTACGTATTGTCTCTGATTCTCATCAGCGGAGACCACCTTGGATTTTTTTTTCTTTAATATCTTGAGAATTTCACCCCCAGAATCCTGATGTTTTTAGTCCAAACTTCCTTACCGAAAACTTTTTTCCTCTATCCTTCTATCTAGCTGCCAGGCTGCATAAATCATCGAGCCAAGACGAGATCTCATAAAAAGATTTGGCTCCTTTCAAGATGCAATTCTCCTGATAACCCTTTCTACAATCTTTAACATGTTGAAGCTTTTATATGGGAAGCGTTAAAACTGTGGCCAGTAAGTGCCTGCGATGGAGCAACCACTCGGCCGTAGTCGGCATTCCCAGGCTGCGGGATTGGGAAGGTTTCTGTTGTCCGGCCATTGTGAGAAGATTTCTGAGCACTTTGGCTGGAGGTGCTGGGTCTACACCCTTGGCCGGACCCTTCTGTCTGTGTAGCACATTGTAATATTTTAGATATTATACTAAATAAAATGCTGCGCACAAGCCAGATTATAAGTGCTTACTCTTATTTACAGCTCTACGCTCACAGACGATCCTTAAAAGGGAATCTTACCCCTTTTATATTTTACAATTTTTTTTTTTTTTTTTTGTACTGAAGCATACTTTTCTTTTATTTTCTCCTTTTTTTTTCTTTGTTTACTGCATATTTCCGTGATTTAAATGAGAAGATTTATTTCTCCAAGCTGCTAACAGCTTTTGCAGCGATTTGCTTTACAGCATTTCCCCAGAAACAAGAGACCACGGAAAGCGACATGTGGGAAAGTGCATAGTGACCATGCTTTATGATGTGTATAACAAGCTCCTCCTACTATGTATCCTGTGTACAATCAGCTCAGCTCTTCCTGCTCCCTGGAGATTGTACATATAGGGGCTCATTTACGAAGGGTCAGAACGCCGTGCTTTCGTCGGGTTTCCCGATGATTTCTATTTTGCACCGAATTGCCCCAGGATTTTGGCGCACGCGATTGGATTTTGGTGCATCGGTGCCGCCTTGCATACGGCAGAAATGGGGGGGGGGGTCGGACAACCTGACGTATTCGGACAAACCGCAGAATTTAAAAAAGAATTGTGAATCCTCGCCTGACAACGCACCGCAGGATCACGACGGGACCAGGTAAGTAAATCTGCCCCAATGTCCTAACTGCTCAGCTCCTTGTGCCCTATAAAGATGTAAATATGCCCTCTAGGACATCAACTATCTGAACCTCCCCCTTTTAAGAGTAACTGTAAAGTTACTAACAATTCCAACAATACCTTAATCACGCTTCTGGCTTCTTTCTATCCTGAGATTATATCTGGTATATATAAAATTAGATTTAGATTCAGCTAATTCTGATGTGGGTGGGCACTTCCTGGTTGTGACATAAGCTGACCCCACTGAAGCCAGAAGAAGAGAGCATGTTTGTAATTGGCTGATCTGAAGCATGTGAAGAGTCACATGGTTTTGACATCACTACAGGTCCTTTGCATTGAACGAAGTACTTTCCAATGATGCAGGACAGCTGGTTTGTAATTGGCCGGCCTGAAGCATGCTTGTGACATATCTACAGGCCCTACAGACCATCTCAACAAGACTCCTGTGGTCTCTAGCTGTACTATATGGATTCCCATGGCAATCAGCAAGCATGGTAAATGGAGAGGAGCCTGGGGGCATGGTAAAACCTCTGCTAGATACTAAACTTTTGCTTAGTGCAGAGTTAGACAAAAGTTTTTATACTTTACAGTTGTACTTTAACCCATCATCCAGTGGTCCACATTTATGGATGACTCATTAATACTAGTCTAGAACGTTAAATTATGTAAATGTTATCATGGTATTATAATAAAACATTACAGTGTTTAATATATGCAGAAATGTTTGCGCTTTGATACATATTTCACATGTTGGATACAGTATAGCATTACAGATTGTAAGCGGGGGCAGTTTTGGCGTTGTTCACCTAGATTATATGTACATACAGTTTAGCAGCCAGCACGGGTCTTGTTGCTGGTTTTGGCTGGGTGTCTTACATGACTTGTAGAAGTCTTGTGATTTAGTTTCGGAGTCTGTTTTGTCAATCTTGTCCACCCCCTTTTAAACTTTTACACATCATATTTCAGAATTTCACGTTTGTAAAACTACATGACTGTTACTACTTTGTATCCATTAGATTCTATTTTAGTGTAACTGGTGGGGGATGTGGTTTACCACATTTAGACCCCCCCGGTATCTGGAACACAAGAGAACGGGGTAAAGGAAGACATCACTTCATCAGAACATTTCTCCTGCTCGCAAACTTCAAGATCAGCTTACATGATGCTGCCACAGAGCTTACAGTCTACCATTAAACTCTACGACTTGCCTGCTCAATGGCCTCTTCCATGCCGGAAACATGAAATGCATTAACCTTTTAACCTACAATCTTAAATGAATCTTTATGATGATGAATCTTCTACTCGGAAGCTTCTACCAGATGTAGGTAGTTTAGACTCGGCATTGCTTCGCCCCATGGTGTATGTGTAGCCTATGATAGGAACTAAGAAAAGTTACAACGTATCAGTTTATATGACTCTAAAAGACTTCCCGTTTGCTTTCACCAGGTGTTGTCCAGAACAATGTTCCCCCAACCCTCGGGCCGTGTCCCATTCCTGGGCCAGGGTTTATTTTGTCCTTGGTCGCATTAGGCACACCAGGCAAAGTGATGAGCAGTACCAGGACTGAGGAATAGAAATCCCACAGTCAGATAACTCCACTACTCCATCAGTCAGCGCCACTCTGGCCTCCTCCTCCTGCACCACTTCAGGTGACCTTCTAGCCCCCACTACCACTTACCAATACTAAACCCTGGGGCTAAAAAGTTGGTGGAAAAAACTGGACTAGGTGGTCTTCACCCTCAGTAGTTGAGTTTCTCCAAAACATAGTACTTCTGCCTTGCAGAGCTCGGGTCCTAGGTTCAAGTCCCATCCAGGTCAACGTCAGCCAAGAATTTGTATGTTCTCTCCGTGTTTGCGTAGGTTTCCTTTGGGTCCTCCGGTTTCCTCCCACACTCCAAAAAATACTGGTAGGTTTATTAGATTTTGAGCCCCATGGGGACCTGGGCCGATATGGCAAGTTCTGTGCAGGGCTGCGTAACCTGCACAGCCATGAGCCCAGTCGCAGTGTGATGAGCACACTGTGACCGAGCCGAGAGGCCACACCGCAAATTATGGAACAGGTCCCATTACTATGTGGAGTCAGATCTCGGATACCGTATTGGGTTCTTATCTAGAGGTGGGTGATATTGGGTTCGGCCTGAGATCCTGAAAGCTTCAATAGTTTGTAGAGATCTGATCTAATTTTAGTTAGTATTTCTTTGAGAACTGGTTGATCCCTCCGCCACCCAATATTTCTAATGCTTGGGTAAGTGTTTGGTACCTTACTGTGAGCCTTCATTATACCGCACAGTTCCAGTATGTCTTATCGCTGAGAGATATCATTTTAGTCAGTGTTGAGCCTATAATAAAGGCCTCCTTGTTCTTCTATGGGGTTTATGTCTCGTTTATACACCTCCAGTTTAATTAGTTAAAGTTTCAGTAAGGTGATAGCTTTCTTATTGCATATCTGGAAAAAAAGTTTTCAGCATGGCGCTGGCCAACTGTGTGATCGACTCCTATCAGCAGATAAGGGAGCGAAATGCTTTTGGTTATTGCTTTTCTATTTAAGGCGTTTGAAAGGATCATTAATGCGTCTCACAGGGTTTTTAATTTCACATTCAGTACATTCTTTTACAATTTCAAATTACTTTTTTATGGCTTCGCGGCAATTATCTCCAACTTCCATTCCTTGTGTTTAGCAGACTACTTCCCCCTCCCACTTTAACAATCTCCCCTTTTCCATCACACATTCCAGGTTTTTTTTTTCCCCCCAATAATTTTATCATGACATTATTTCCATCTTCCGTACACTCACACGGGTCATTATTAGGTAATATAAAAATAATAATTTTAAATCTGGATAATGTGGGAAAGGAATTATTAGGATTTATATTAGGTTGGCTTATTGTTAGTTCGAATTTTTTTTTTTTTTTTTTTTACTATTACATTAAATCACAAGAATGGGGCCCCCAGAAATCCCCCTATTTCTCGCTAATGGGTGGAGCAGCAGGACAATCATGCGTTCTAACTCTCCATCCAATTGTAGTGGAGTGTGGGCTCGACAAAATCCTTTAAGCATAGTTTGAGTATTCAAACACATTAATTAGGCTCTCTGCCATCGTATAGACCTGAGCGGACAGCCTGGCCCCACCTTTCAAATGGTAGATAATCGCCTTCATTACTTGTTGTGATGGAAAACGTGACATTTCGGACCCATGAAGGGGTTCTGAGAGGCGCAGGAAGGGATTTGGAGTTGTCTACACAACCTCTGGTTATGGCACAACAATAAATCACAACCCTTATTATCAAACCAATAAGCTGCCACCAGTTCTCCGTTAATATAAGCTCGGTTCGTAGCGGGGTTGTATAGGGTGAGGAACCAACCTGGTAGTATGTATTTAACCAAGACACGGACGGGGGGGATTCCTCGATCGAGATAATAAAAAAATATATATATATATATTATATACAAAGTTAGCAAAAAATGGCAGCGCCCATGTGGCTTTGCCGGCACCACTTAGAAGGTAACAACTCATCGTTGGGTTGAGCGCTCGGGTACCCAAGCATAGTTTGGCCAAACCTGAATGGGTCTTCTCAACCGTATTAGAGGGTAGGACACACGATTTTGTATAAACCTAAACTGTATGTGTTTTTCTCTAGTAATAGTAAACGAGAAGGATCCCAGATATCTTCTTACATTTGTCTAGACACTTCCTAATGATCTCCAAATGTAATTATTCCTATAGCAGGAAATGGTAATTATCAGTGTAGCTTCACGCTCTTCACACTATATGGTCATTGATTGTTGTAAAAGGAAGAGAAAAATAAGTGAACCATAGGAACATGATTTTTATTTTTTTTAATGGAAGAAAGAAGAACAATGCTGGAGGATGGAGAGGGGGGGGGGCATGTTAATTTAATGTATTTTATTAATTCTGCTCATCATACGATCGAGGCCATGTGACTCTGATCTCTGTAACTAGAGCAACATAAATAACACGTAAACAAGCTATTCTGATCTCGACAGCCGTCTTGATTATGTAATACCGTATTAGACGGTGAGTATCGCTAATTATGATTAATTGTAAGTCGAGCTCCATGAACTGCTGAGCAAAGTGGGCGGTAATTAAATAACAATGTAATGGCTGTAGATTTGTGCTGGTAATACATGGATAGTGCTCCTCTAAACACCATTATTACCTTTTCTGACCAGGAAGTCCATATGTATCTGGCCCGATTACTCCGCGCTAATAGTTCTCTTATCAGAAAATTTCATATGGATTCCATCTCTCCACTTCTATTAGTAAGGAAGGCTTAGTTTCTATCAGTGATCCCGTCTTCTATAGGAGCATTACATCTTTTCTTTACATTTTTCTTTACATTCTCTTTACATTTTTATAGGCTTTTAAAAAAATATATTGATTTTTAGACATTTTTGATGCTTTTGGATTTATACCTGTCTTGCTTTGCTTTTTTTATTTTATTTTTTTATGATTTTAAATGGTTTACGATGTTAATACATCATTTTATCTTATTAGAAAAGAATAAGAAAGTTTTGAGCTTCCAATAGAAGGCTGAGGAAACACCAATTTAATTGTCAGAATTCACTGGTAGTGTTTGTGTAGCCGGTGTAGTGTTGTCAGCCCACGTATTGGACGGATTTCATGGTATGACCATAGTGTTGAAAAAAAGACTCTGTATATCATAGGCTTCATGAACATGTAGGTAGGTCACTTACATGTGTAAGTATACGGCCGACTGGAGAAGAGGAGGGGCGAGCACTTTTCACCACTATCCTCTCCGTAAGGAGACGTGCAACCGTGCCATGTTATCGGCAAATGATAGACCCACCAGGTTACATACACACACACACACTCAGATGGACATCTACGGAGAAAGGCGTTGTCAGATACCTGTCGTAGCGCCGATTCTACCCAAGAAATGGTGGATGGAACTTCACCATCCACATTCCAATTCTCTATCGTGTTGGACATCTGCCATCGAAACACCATACAAGTTGGTCAACTAGTTCCAAAGCCATGACCGGTCGTAATCACTCTAGCTGAAGAGTGTCCATGCACATTAGTATTTCTGTACTTCACTATTGCCATTCTGTGTATATAATTTAATCAGGGAAAAAAGTAGACAAAGGGCACAGTGACCGGCAAGACTCGGCTATCGTTTTTTCTACCTTTTGTATTAATAACCCATCTTCTCTCCATTGTTTTTCCTGTACTTTGGAGCCTCCGACATGAATGCGGCTGTGTAGACCCCAGGTGGTTCCATCAATTTCAACATCTGATCTAGCGAAGAGCAAGAGGCTTGTGATTTCTGAAGTGCTTTATGCATAAAATCTGAGGGTCTGTGACTGCATTAAATCCAGTTTTCTAATCATTCTCCTCATCCGCTTTCCACCTTTACAACACAATAGTCTGAAATTAGATTTGTCTGAAGAGGTGGTCGGTGATTAGCTCCTAATTACCAACTACAGATGAGCCACTCCGCCCGCTATTATCTGATTTGTCATTCATGGGGGCCTGAAAGCGTCCATCACAATACATGGAAGCACAACTCCACCGGGTCATATCCCAGACTACATATGGACGAGGGCACAATATTGGTTTTTAGGATGGATAATAAAAAATTCCCTTTAAAAGACAGATTGGATAGAGCGAAATTTGACTATTGAATTGTTTGTATTCACTTTTCTAATAAAATTTTAGCAGCCCTATTCATGTGCTGTGTATGGCTACCGAGTGCTCCTGAGCCGTGTACAATTGGGAATTTAAGTTTATTTTTTACTTTTTAAATGCAATTTACCGTATGTAAAAATATGGTAGCCTTATTACATATCCACTTTCTGTTCTGTAATCTCACTCTACCTCCTGCTCCCTCACTACTTCCCTTATCTCTCTTCCTGACAGTGGTCGGGACAGGGGGGGGGGGGGGGGGCGGGATTTCTCCTTTAACCCCATATCAATCAGGCCCTTTTTCGTTTTTGTGTTTCCACTTTTCACTCCCTTTAAAAATTAAAAACTTTTTTCTATGTACAGAGTTCCGTGAGGGCTTGATTTGCACTTCATAGTGACGGTATTTAATATTCCGTGCTGCGCGAAGCGGGAAAAAAAATTCCAAATGTAGTGAAATTGGTGAAAAATGCATCAGCACTGTTTTCTTGTGGGGTTGGATTTTACGGCTTTCATTGTGTGCCACAAATTGCATATTTTTAATGTCACCTATCGTTGATTTTATAATGTTTTCTTATATTTCAAAAAATGAAATCCTTCGGTACAGAAATAAATCCTCATTTCGCCCTCTTCTGGCGCTATTAACTTTCATATTCCAGTGTGTGGTGTCATTTTTGCGGGAGGGGATGATGTTTGTAATGCTACAATTTTGTACAGCCTTTTAATCGCTTGTTATGAATTTTTGAAATGGTGATATAATGTCATTTTCGTCTTGGGCGTTATGTTCTATTATGGGGTTAAACGCTGGGAATAAATGTAAGAACTAGATCTCCAAGATCATCTGTTTTCAATTTTTAATCATCTGTGTTAATTTTTAACAGTTTCCTTTTGCTTTGAGAACATAGTGACCTCTCACATCTATAGGAGAACATGTCCAGAAGATCCTTGTGTGTTATCGGTTCAGTTAAGAAATTTTTTTTTAATGGCAGTTTTGGCTCGGAGATCCCCCGTAGTGGAAGACGTGGGCGCACACACCGCCTTATAACATCTGGCGAATAAACTCCAGTACTGTTATTATTTCTCAGCCTCTTGTAGCTCAGCCCTGTTTTTCCCGCTCTATTTAGACTGCATTTTCCGTCTCGCGTTCTTCCACTGACACATTGTATGATAAACCCACAATTTATTAAATAGTATTTTCCTGCGCCAGTGAACGTTCTTCTCACGAGTGAATTATTAGTTCCCTGCCTCCGTGTTCGGAGCGGATGAGGTGCCGCTGCTCCTCTGACCACATGACCTGTTTGTTGACTACACACTGTTATAATTACAGAGTTAAAATTAGGCAATTAGCTGAGCTTGGCGCGGAGCAGAGTTATAATTATAGATAAACATGTTTTATACAAGTAAGAGTAATGATTATCTGTAATCCCGAACACCCCATCGCAATCCCACTTATCTGCTGCAGATACTCGCTCCGTTTTCTTGGGTTTAGAACTTTGAAATGTTCCTTGGTTTGGTAAATGTTTACAAGACGCATGTAAAATAACCTTCTGCTGCTGTATTATCACCAGCTTAAAGAGAACCTGTCATCAAGTTTTACCCCGCTAAATGTGTAGCCCCCTTCAGGCAAGGTATGAATGGTCCTTCCCTCTTTTATGTGAAATCCTGATTATCCTAATCGCTTGATTATCGATAAAAAAAAAAAATTCCCCAAAGTCAGGTGAATATGACTCTTCTTTCACATGAAGAGTCAAGTTTACTGGTTGCAGAAGTAGTAGCTTTAGGTGCCCCTATATTAGGTTCTAATATTAGGAGTCATATTAAAGGGGTTCTCCAGTCACAGAAAATTAGGTCCTATCGTACATTCACCGGCTGCTCTATTTATCTCTTTGGTGCTGACGAGGATTGAACAGATTGGCGCTTGCCATAGAAATGAACGGAACAGCCAACACATGCGTGGTCATCTTGCGTGCTACAGGGTTGCAATGGACCTCCATTCTCGAGATCTGTGGGACCTGCACCATTCAGCAAGTCCGGCCTTATCCAATGGTCCTATCCTGTTGCTATGGCTGGAGAACCCCTTTAAAGGGAACCTACCACCACAAATCTACCTATAAAGGTAGATTGGGTGGTAGGTGGATCAATGGGACGTGAGGATAGCCCTTTTAAGGGCTAATCCTCACGTCCCCACACTTTTTTGATAACTTTTATTATCCCTATATTCAAATTTACTTATGCGGCTGCTGGGTCGTGGAGTAGCCGCATCTGAGGTTACACGAGGCGGCTACTCCACGCCCCGGTAGCCACTTTACCCCTCCTACTCACCCATCTTCGGCGCGCAGCTCCGCGTAGCTGCGCGCCCTCGTCCGGCGATCCTGCCGTCTGCGCATGCGCAGAAGAGCAGGCCCGCGCCTGCGCGCTCACTGCTCCGAAACAGGCGCGGGCCTGCTCTTCTGCGCATGCGCAGACGGCAGGATCGCCGGACGAGGGCGCGCAGCTACGCGGAGCTGCGCGCCTTAAATGGGTGAGTAGGAGGGGTAAAGTGGCTACCGGGGCGTGGAGTAGCCGCCTCGTGTAACCTCAGATGCGGCTACTCTACGCCCCAGTAGCCGCATAAGTAAATTTGAATATAGGGATAATAAAAGTTATCAAAAAAGTGTGGGGACGTGAGGATTAGCCCTTAAAAGGGCTATCCTCACGTCCCATTGATCCACCTACCACCCAATCTACCTTTATAGGTAGATTTGTGGTGGTAGGTTTCCTTTAAAGATAAGGATCTCGTCTTTTAGAACACACACAGCTAAATACATAGTTGGAAATGCATGGTGCAGATAAAGATTCAAATGTCTGCTTGTCAAGTTCTGTAGCTCACAGAAGCATAAGCCTAATGGTATATGAAAGATAAGCTTTAATATGACACAAAAAGCTTGTTTCTAGGTAATAAAGAACCAAAAATATGTGCATCTTAAACTACTCTACATGCAACCACTAAACTTGTCTCATCTCATGTGAAAATGAGGCGAAAAGAGTCTTTGCAGGGATTTTTTTTTATAGCTAACATGAGATTTAACATAGGAGGGAATTCAGGAAAAGGCATTTCATCCCCTACTTGACAAGCCTACTAAATTACACTAAACTACACATTTTTGGCTAAAAAATAAGTGTCTGTTAATATGGCTCTATGGGAACCTGTCACTAGCTGTATTTGTGAAAATGTGGTGACAGGTTCCTTTTTAAGCGATTTTTCAGGAACACACTGAATAACCCTGCTGGGACAGTACTTAGTCTTCAGTACTTCCACCTGCCCAAAAGTGCCATGGGTCATGGAAGCCACTTTAGCCAATGAGTTGCATACTTGAACCAAGTAGAGACCAATGTTTAGTCATATTCAACCACATGCCCCCCCCCCTCCATCACATCCTAACACTGCTGTGCTCTTGGCTCTTTGTTTTGAGTTGCTCCACTGCCCCTCCCCACCGAGTAAATGCATTAGCAGGTTTATGATTGAATACTTCAGCAGCCACTCAGATGGGAGGGACTGTAAGAGCACTTACTGTGCACAGAGCTAAGAGAACAGCAGTGTGAGGACACTCCCCCTAGTGGATAAAAATGTGTCTAATACCTTGATTTTGTGGAGATGTTGTGCAACTAGTGAGGTTTATAGAGGCTTCTTCCTATTTTCCTAGCTCACTATTTGTGAACCAGGTATGTATATGTATAAGGGGTGAAGATTAATTGTTCAGTCTATATCTATTAAAAGTGAATTTAGATCTATCGGTGCGGTTCATCATTCCCCATCAATGACATTTGGAGGGGATATACGTCTAGTTTTTGCATTGTAATGCTGCGTCTCCCTCTGACTTTTTGTCCTTCAGACGTGGCACTTGGCTCTTCCCGCTGTGTCGTGTACCAGGAGACGCCTTCATGGTCCAGCGCTAATTATGCAGCACTTTATCCCCTGCAATAAATGGGCTGAAGTTTGAGAGCGTCTGTCAGGAGGACTTTAGAAGTGGGCTGTATGATGCCCTCCTTGTGCCAGTCATTAGTATTCACAGCTCCAGCAGCCTGCAGTTTAGACTCTTCTGCTTGTATTTGTCACAGAAGATGATGAAGGGATGTTGCCTAGAAACACTCAGCCTCACTCGCGACAGGAATTATCAATCTGTTCTGTATATTCACCTCCACATGGAGCGGAGAAAATTGAGTTTCACCGCTGACAACTTTAATTGATTGCGAGTTGTCTTTGCAGGCCCATGGCATCTCAAACATCATTTCCCGTAATCGCCGGGGCTTGTGGGGGGATTTTCATGGGAGGTGGTTTTCACTGTAGGACAAAAGTGTGCTTTTTATTGATAACATTTTCTGTCTTCTGCCAGTCTTCTCCTTGTTCAATCATTCCCAAGTCTCTGCTTTTGTAACTCCTCATAAAATGTAATTTTCACTTGTGGATCGTTGCGGCTCGTGTAAAAGTTTTGAAGCTCGGTGAAAGTTGCGTTGCGTAAACTGTTGTGAACTTTCGGTAATTGACATTTTGCTTTACTGATTGCTGAAAATCTTCAATTTGGACAATGCCTTTAAGAAATCCCTGGGTGTTTACTAAATCTAGGGATTTAGTAGCACCTCGTCTGGTGCTCCTGGTATCCCAGGCCACGATCCATCAGAGGTGCCCCTGTATGTTCCAACTACTTCCGGGGCGGCCAGACATGTCCACCGGTACCAGAACTTTTCGTTTGGCACTCCTGATGTCCCGCGCCAAAATCCATTTAAGCTCCGTTTTGACTACTTCTTGGCGGCCGGGCATGCTATGCCACCACTTTACCAAAAAAGTCGCCTTGAGCCCATTAAGGAACAATCTAGTCAGGTCCTCTTCATACATAGAGGGTGTTTGGCTGCATTATGCAACAAACACCCACTGTTCACACCCGTGATTGGTGCTTGCATCATCGGTGAGCGATGATCCGTTCCCGTGGTAGCCTGGAGTCTGCATGAGATTCCAGGACCGGTCTATAACGCTGTGCCTTCCATCCATAGCAAATTCTTCATATACTGTGGTGTTGACTGAATGATCAGTCCCCAAGCGTTATAGTATCTAAAACAGTAAATCCCAGCAGTTAACCCCTTAATGGGAAAATACCACCCATATGTCTGTAATGCCCCTTTTTTGTCATTTTGCAACACAGAACAGATTTGATGAAAAGTTCATACAGTCCCCATAATAGTAGCCATGTAAACATCATCACATCCCTCATAAAATGACCCCTTATAAAGTTCTGTATGCCAAAGTAAGAAAAAGTTCTGTGTGTCAATATAGGGCAAAAAGAAGAAATTTTTTTTTTTTTTTTACACAAAAGGTTCTAATTTTTTAAATGTATTAAAAAAACCATTAAACCTATAACAATTTGGTATCCTTGTGATTGTAAAATTACAGATTTTTAAAGATTGGGAGTGAAGAATGGAAATGCAAAAAGGAAAATTGCTTTGTCCTTAGAAGGACATCTACCACCAATATCAATCATTGTACACCAAGCACACAAACATATTGGTGTGTGACCCCTCTGCCAGGATCTGCTCTTTTTTTAGCTTCTTAAGCCCTAGTTTTTTTTTTTTTAAAAGGTTTTTAAATTTATGAAGGGCTACTTGGGTGTTAATGGAGACTGGTGCCCCTTAGGCTTATTTGCATACTTTGTTAAGCTGTTTTTCTTAATAACAAGGGCATAAGAAGCTTATAGGAATATTCCGGGATTTTGGATACAAAAACCCATAATGCTATAAATAAATGAGTAGAACAAAACTCTGTCATTTAGTCACAAAATGGAGTTTGCATAGTTTGATTTTATGATTCACAAAATCTTATGGGCTTTCTAAAGGAGTAATCACCAAGATTGCTGCCACTGTAAACTACAAGTCCCATGATCCTTTAGTTCTCAGTAACTCCTCCTCCATCTTTTGCTCTGCTCCCAGTGATGACTCTCCTGCTCTGTTACTATAGTAATGATGTGTAACTGCCTTCACTCCACATCACCACAACACCGGCCTTACTGGATGCACTTCAACCAACCAACTACAGCCAAACATAGTGGTGATCACGTGACCTGCCCAGGCAGGTGCAGGACATGTGATGTGGACCTATGACTAGCGGCCATCTTTAAGGAGTTATCACACTAAAGTTATGCTTTTCAGGTCACAACCAATGGATATGCGCCCATTGTGTGATGTCCACTAAAATGCTGATGACCACAAAAAGGACAGCCTGCATTAAGCTCACGTATGGGGCCATAAAAACCACAGCCCTGTGTGAGGCCATAGAAAATAATTTGCCTGATTTGTTGTTTCAATGGAAAGAACATGGATAAAGACTACGTTCATGTGCATCATGGCCAGAGGTGAGATACATCTTCACAGATTTCCTATGTTCTATAAAAAAAAATCCTCAATAAACGTGGCAGCATACACCGTAGCTCACACGGCCACGGAAAGATCCATCTATATTCCACATGAGAAGTTCCACAATTTTTTTGATCAAAAATCTGAGGCAGTGATTGGTTTGCATTCAATGGGTATCAGCCTAAAGGAGCTGTTCATAAAGCATAAACTGCAGGTAAGTACGAGTGGTTTCTGGGACGCGTTGCGTTTGGCAGGATGATCTCTACACTTTTGAACTTGTGGAGTAATCACATAAAGATGGTAAAGTATAACGTGATTGCGGCCGTCGATGTCTCTCGTCCTCTGTGCCGCTGTCATCTCCTCTAATTTGTTGTGTTTGGAGAGGCCTCGAACGGCTTTTACTCTGCACTTAATTTCGTAAATGTCTGAACCCTTGAACGAAATATAACAGGACCATCCACACTGGTAATTTGTTACTGGTAGAAGTCAACAACTTATTAAGGGTCCTTGTTCCCTTTTGGAGATGAACTAAGATTTAGTATCATCCTCTTGTATCTCGACTTATAAAGGTAAGATGCGGCTTTGTAGTTATTACTGTGTGGCCGTGTTATACTTGTTTTTCTATAACGACTGTATATTAGTATATGGCGGCTTAAATAATGATTCGCAGTTTTATAATTTTCATCAGTAATATAGAGAGAAACTTATTGAACAATTTTAAGCTTTTTCTTTTGAATAAAAGTTGTCGATTTTGGATCATTCCATAATTGTTCTTAAAGCGAACATGTCACCAGGATTATACTTTTTAACTGATGATAGATCCTAATAACCTATACCAGTGGTGGCGAACCTATGGCACGGGTGCCAGAGGCGGCACTCAGACACCTTTCTGTGGGCACCCTGGACATCACCCCAGAATAGAGTTGACATGACAGAACTCAAAGGGATTATAGTTTTTAACTGATGATGGGTCCTAATATTAGGCTGATTTTAATAATGCCTTTGTCAGCATTCTGAATACTGCCACTACTTTACAAAACTTTTTTTCGCATCTCCTGGCTCTCTGCTGCAGCCTGCGCCTGTCTCCTTGTTGTATTCTTCCTGTGCTCCAAACCATCCCACTCCCCTGCCTGCTCAATGCACATGAAGTGGCAAGGGGCAAATGGAGCTGGTTAGGTGCGGAGGAGACTGAGACACAGGCACACACAGTGCTGCAGCTGTCAAGGCCCCCCCCATCCCTGTGCTGTAGCTTCACACATATTTTATATTGTCTCTCTCCTTTCCCTTGATGTAATATCAATACAGAAAAGTTTCAGCACACAGTCAGAGGGGGAAGTGCTCCTGCACAGTGTAAGCTACAGCACGGAGGGGCTATAGTAACACCCTCAAGGTTGGGCGAAGCCTTGCAACTTCAGTCCTTCTATCATATTTTTGGTGGGACCAATGCCACAAGTTGCCATCTTACCAATGTGATCTGAATCTTCTAGCATTTCTTTGCTCTTGCTGCACCCCCCCCCCCCCTTTTTGTCTGGTATTTTTCCATAGTTTACTTTTCCTTTGCTTTCAGGCAGTCTCTGTGTAGCCCTTCCACTAGTTTTACTTGTAAACCTTCTCATAGTAGAACAGTGCAGCAGTTTATGGGTAAATCAGCGCTGCAGAGTTTAATGAATGGCGGCTGGAGTAGATTGTAAAAATGTGTGTTTTGCCAAACTCATTCCCACTGTCAGTTTTCTTATTTGGCTTACGCTTAAAAGTAATTATTTAGTAAATCCTCTGTGTTAGGAGCCACTTAAATTCGGATGGCATACTGTGCCGCTCTCTGGACAGCTGGGACCTGATTGCATTTAGGTACCGCAGACCACAGCTTAAAATCCTCTTTAGTGCCCGCTGACTGATAGATGTTCCAGCTACAGCAAATATCCCCTATAATGGGATTTATCAAGCCGTCACAATGTGTTTTTATAAGGTATTGCTATGAGGCAGCCATGGTCTATTGTTACATAAAAGTATACACAATTATGAATACACTGACTACATTGGTGCCTGTTCTTACAAATAAAATACAAATATTAGCAAATTCTTATAGAGGAAAGGGCAAATGTCTTACATTACCTTTTCTGGGGTGTGTAAACTATAGTTGTGTTTTTAGATTCTCTGCTTAAATTTTGTGAAACTTACTCTACCTTAGCTTCATCCCTCTCCTACATTCCTCTCCTTCCTACTATACTCTCGCTCCATTCCTCTCCTCCCTACCCTCTCTACATTTCTCTCCTCCCTACCCCCTACTCTCGCTCCATTCCTCTCCTCCCTACCCTCTCTACATTTCTCTCCTCCCTACCCCCTACTCTCGCTCCATTCCTCTCCTCCCTGCCCTACTCTCGCTCCATTCCTCTCCTCCCTACCCTCGCTCCATTCCTCTCCTCCCTACCCCCTACTCTCGCTCCATTTCTCTCCTCCCTGCCCTACCCTCGCTCCATCCCTCTCCTCCCTACCCCCTACTCTCGCTCCATTCCTCTCCTCCCTGCCCTACCCTCGCTCCATCCCTCACCTCCCTACCCTACCCTCGCTCCATCCCTCACCTCCCTACCCTACCCTCGCTCCATCCCTCACCTCCCTACCCTACCCTCGCTCCATTCCTCTCCTCCCTACCCTCGCTCCATTCCTCTCCTCCCTACCCCCTACTCTCGCTCCATTTCTCTCCTCCCTGCCCTACCCTCGCTCCATCCCTCTCCTCCCTACCCCCTACTCTCGCTCCATTCCTCTCCTCCCTGCCCTACCCTCGCTCCATCCCTCACCTCCCTACCCTACCCTCGCTCCATCCCTCACCTCCCTACCCTACCCTCGCTCCATCCCTCACCTCCCTACCCTACCCTCGCTCCATCCCTCACCTCCCTACCCTACCCTCGCTCCATTCCTCTCCTCCCTACCCCCTACCCTCGCTCCATCCCTCTCCTCCCTACCCTACCCTCGCTCCATTCCTCTCCTCCCTACCCTCGCTCCATTCCTCTCCTGCCTGCCCTACCCTCGCTCCATCCCTCTCCTCCCTGCCCTGCCCTCGCTCCATCCCTCTCCTCCCTACCCTCGCTCCATTCCTCTCCTGCCTGCCCTGCCCTCGCTCCATCCCTCTCCTCCCTGCCCTGCCCTCGCTCCATCCCTCTCCTCCCTGCCCTGCCCTCGCTCCATCCCTCTCCTCCCTGCCCTGCCCTCGCTCCATCCCTCTCCTCCCTGCCCTGCCCTCGCTCCATCCCTCTCCTCCCTGCCCTGCCCTCGCTCCATCCCTCTCCTCTCCCCTACCCTCGCTCCGTCCCTCTCCTCCCTGCCCTACCCTCGCTCCGTCCCTCTCCTCCCTGCCCTACCCTCGCTCCGTCCCTCTCCTCCCTGCCCTACCCTCGCTCCGTCCCTCTCCTCCCTGCCCTACCCTCGCTCCGTCCCTCTCCTCCCTGCCCTACCCTCGCTCCGTCCCTCTCCTCCCTGCCCTACCCTCGCTCCGTCCCTCTCCTCCCTGCCCTACCCTCGCTCCGTCCCTCTCCTCCCTGCCCTACCCTCGCTCCGTCCCTCTCCTCCCTGCCCTACCCTCGCTCCGTCCCTCTCCTCCCTGCCCTACCCTCGCTCCGTCCCTCTCCTCCCTGCCCTACCCTCGCTCCGTCCCTCTCCTCCCTGCCCTACCCTCGCTCCGTCCCTCTCCTCCCTGCCCTACCCTCGCTCCGTCCCTCTCCTCCCTGCCCTACCCTCGCTCCGTCTCTCTCCTTCCTTTCCTTTTCTTTAGTTCTTGCTTTTTCCCATACTGACTCAGCCTCTTTTTGTACAAAAGATTAGAAATGGTCATATATTATATATGAGATCACTTTTATAACTAATATTTTTGCCTCTTCTATTGGAAATGACCCTTATTTTCCTCCCTCTTGCATCTTCTGAACATATACAGTGCACACATAATCCGCGCCCCATGATCCACCTCCAGTCTGTATGAGGATCTATATACTGCATGGTCCTGGCTTCTATGATATATATAATATTTTTTCCTCTCTCCTCTTCATTTCCCAGTTGCACAGATTAAAGGACAAACAGACTGTTGACAAGTTATTACCGCGCTCTCCCTATTCCTGTGCCTTGGGCACTGAGGCCTTAATTGAAGCCGCCTTTCAAAATCTTATCCCAAAAGTGTCAGTGGAAGCGAGTAAAGCCCCTTTGAGGCAGCGAGATGAATTTTAAAATGAGCTGCCACCTCTCTATAATAAAGCGTCCTTCCCCCTGTAATGCCGCACTTCTGTCAGACATGAACCCTTTAATATGCCAATTACTCGGTTACTGTTTCAGGAGTCGTGCAAAGTTGAAAGCGGTGGATGCGTTTTATCTAGAGGAGAAGGACCGTAGATTGATGGAACTGGTTAATATTGGGGTTATTTCAGTTCAGCGACACAGGTCTACACTATTCCCCTCAGTCTAAGCTTCATCGTCACTTGGCTGGTGGGAAACATAGTGCTATAATCTGTCAGTCTGCATGGATTACACACACACTTCTTGCTTTATGAGATTTTTGTCTCTGGACTTTATGGCATATTCTGTCAGGAACATATAAATGACGTATCGGAGAGATTCTATTGGATGTTTGTATATTTTGGGCACTCGCAGTTTTTTTATTTTTATGGGCAGCATAAACATGCGCACATTTTGGTGCCTTAAAGTATAAAGAATCATCTAGTTTTAATTGGTTCTATAGGGGGTTTAATGCATGACAGTGTTCCTCATATACCTGTTCAGACAGAGATAAGTCACTCAAATACTAAAGTTATGCCACCCACTGGACAGCAGATAGGACGCTGGGTACAATAGTCACCTCCCCCTGCTCCATAAGATGTTGCCTGCAGATAGTACACTATCTACAGGTAGAATTTTATAGAGCAGGGGGAGCTGACCATATTGTACAATCTGATCAGCTTTTCCTGCTCTATAACATGTTGCCTAGAGATTCAAATACAGGCGGTCCCCTACTTAAGGACACCCGACTTACAGACAACCCATAGTTACAGACAGACCCCTCTGCCCACTGTGACCTCTGGTGAAGCTCTCTGGATGCTTTAAAATAGTCCCAGACTGCAATAATCAGCTTAAAATTGTCTGCAATGAAGCTTTATTGATAGTTCTTGGTCCTATTACAGCAAAAAAATTTGAAACTCCAATTGTCACTGGGGCAAAAAAAAAAATTGTCGGGAACTACAATGATAAAATATACAGTTTCGACTTACATACAAATTCAACTTAAGAACAAACCTACAGTCCCTATCTTGTATGTAACCCGGGGACTGCCTGTATGTGATTAATTTCCCTGAAGTACACATATATCTGCTTATTAGTAATGTTAAATGTAAAGCGCAACTGTATGTCTATAGTGATTTTACTAAATTATTATGTGAATTTCCCCTTTAGAAACAAACAGAACGAGGCCTACTTTGTGCTGCTCGCCCCCTTTTCTTTCTGGCATCTTCTGTTCTGAAAGTGTTTGACAAAAACTTTCTCACCAGAGTTGAAGTGGGTGGAGACTGTCAGTCTATGCCCTCAAGCTGAGGCCAGTTAGTTCCCCCCCAGTTTAGCGTTAAATCCATTTAGTTTCCCACAAGTATATCCACTGAACACTGCACATACAGGGTGTATATGGTGACAGCCTGGCAGCTTTTTATCACATGAAGGAGCATAAAACATGTAATATGTTGAAGAAATCATAAGTGAACCAGTTACATGAAGTTTATAGCCTGTACTGTGTGAGCACTAAGGGTTAATTACTTATTGGCACAGAGCACAAAATGACAAGTTAGGGAGGGGAGCAGCATGAGGAGAGAGACAGAGAAAGTTCTGTAGAATCACAAACCGGGATGGACGAACTGATTGGGAACAGGGGAGATCTTGTACCTCACTATTCTGTGCAGAAGAGATCTGCATTCACACATCCAGCTCTGCTACATATACTGTCACATGACCTCCTCCTCTGTGAGCAGGGAGCAGCAGCTCCTCACCTCTCATGAAACCGACAGAGAAACAAAGTGTAAACAAAGTATGGATTCATAGGGCTTATCAGCACATGGAGAGGAGGCACCCATTGCAGCACTGAGGTGATCTGAGGGGGATAGCAAGGAAACTGCTGGATAAAGATAACAAAGATGATATGCAAACTTATTTTACATCCCAAGAGCTATTGATTTTGTGGGGGGAAAAAACACCTTTACAGTTGCTCTTTAAATACCTTTTATACTACAGGTTTATCGTCTTGTCTATGAGGTGACCTTTGTGATAGGTGACCCCAGTGAACAGTCACCCCTCACCATTGCAGCCTTGTATACGGGATATGGTTGTACATATTATAAAGGTTTTGTATGCGCTCAGTGTTGTGGTATAGGATCTCTGTTCTTCTCACAGTACGAGTCTCTGCAAGTTCTTCTTAGAAATGAAATCCCATCTATCAAGATGAAGTGAGGGAAATCAAATGAGTGATACGTTTCATTTTTAGTCAAGAGTAAAAGCTTGGGAGTTCCACTGCGAGTATTTCTTTTTCTAAGCCACCGCTGTACAGCAAAGCCATTTATCTTCACTAAAGAGTAAATGAATTTGGCTTCTCGTCTTGTGCCGTGCAGCCTACCGGCATATGTGACTCCAAGTTCTTAGATCTTACTTGTATTTTCCTATACAAACACATTTTATTGTTCATTTTATCCACTCAATTTCCATAGCTTTCCATGTTTGCTTCTCTACTTCACCAAAATAAAAACTTGTAAGCATTACATTGGTGTAGTCCAAATGGAGCAGTCTAGGAGGCAGTATCACATCTTGGTTGTGGACTACGACAAACTTGTTTTAGATATGAATTATTTTATATACTTACAGGATATGCTCATTTATACCCAAATTAATTGGAAATTAAAAGTAGGAGGAACCCAACAGCAACCCTTTAGTTTACCTACAGTGCCTCCGCAGGAGAAAGGAAGTATTACAATAAAAAGCTTGACCTTAATTGTTCTTTGTTCCAGTTGCAAGATGAGGCTTTTATAAGTTGAAGACTTATCTGAGCTCTTTTACAGCTACTCATGTCAATGATCGTTGATCTGCAGTTACCCAGGTTGGCCACAGCACAGAGAATGGAGCTGTTCTGCTATTCTTGGCCACAGCACAGGGAATGGAGCTGTTCTTATGGTCTTGATCTCTCGACCTATATAAATGAAACCCCTAAAATTTTATCATGAATTGTTAACAATTTAATAACTTGGCATCTAATCCTGGGATCTCCACTTGTCACAAGAACTGGAGGTCCCTTCTTGCTTGTTTAATGAAACGCATGTGTTTCTAGCCCAGCGCTGTGCTCAGCAATTTCCATCATCACCATGGTTTTGAATGTAACGGAAGAAAGCATGCTCAACTGGCTGCTCCAATGAATTTGCATGAATTGGACCCTTGTTCTGTTTATCAGTAAAACTCCCAGCAGCCGGACCCCCACTGATAGATTATTATCCCCTATCCGTTGTATTGACTATGGCAATTATACTTGGTTTAACCCATTCAACCCACTTGTCCACAGGTTGTGTCTAGTATTTCAGTTCCGTTCTATGTCTATTGACTGGTTCTGAATTGGAACACCCCAACACAACTGATGGAACAATAGGCTTTCAGGATTCTTGGACCAACCCCAACTTGCACTAGGCACCTGTTACCTTTCCTTCCCTGGTCTTTGTTTTCCATTGATGAATGAGTTGACGGGAAGCACCTACTTGATCAAGTCAATGACTTTCCCGACTACAAGTAATGTTGCTTTTAGCTTCGGTTGATGAAACCCCGCAGTTCCTTCGTTTTAGGAAATACCTTTTGTTTGGTGAAGTACATTGTTTCTTCTGCTTTTATTCACGTCTTTCTCTCCATTAGACAATTCCCGCTGTTATTTATTTTCTTTTTTTCTTTTCGTAAAGGTCACTAAATCCGTCAATGGGCTGTCTAATCGCTTGTTTTGTGATTGAATTGTGGAGAGACGAGCACTTGGCTGGTTTGGCAATGAGCCACGGTGAATAGTCATACACGGCGGCGGCTCCCTGTCACCGGATCAGCGCGGTGGTTGTACCTGCTCCCGTCTAGCCAACAGAAGGGTTTTGTTTTTCATGGCATGTGAAATTTGTGGAATGATTGAATTGGCAGCCACTAGATAAAACACTAATTAAACATGAACAACAAGCTATATCTGTTCTTTTGCAGCTGCTTATGCATCGTTATGTGGAGATTTCCATCTGGCCGCGTTTCCAAATTCTGTTGGTCTGGATTATTGTGGCTGTAATTTTGCATTTGGTGGCTATTGGTCACCTTTGGCTTGAAATGTCTTTTTGGCGTTATTGGAATTCGTTGAAATATGTTTCGTTTTTTTTACAGGGTTTACATATATCGTCTTTGCTCTAAAATGTGTTTTTCTGGGTTTATGCATTTGGTTGAAAGAATGGCTCTAAAAATTGTGTAATTTTATATCAATCTACAAGTCTGATGTGCACAGCTCTGTTCTTCTTTTTGTTGTAGCTGGACACTACAATTTTGGCTCCAATACAAATGAGTCAGAGCAAATGTGTAGTAACCTAGTCTGACCACTACACTGGAAACTGAGCTGTCTGCCTCCTGTTCTCTTCTATTTTGTATCAGCCGCTGATAAGTTGTTTTGTGTGTGTACAAGGGGTTTTTACCCCCATAAATCTTAATGAATACTTGTTCTATGATAAAGGGAGTCTTAAACCAGTTTTCACCATAAAAAAATTGCAAACTGTTAAGCTATAGGAGTCATTGAGATCAGCATAACCATACCTTTGTGCATGCATTTATATTCTAGGATTGTAGCAGGACTGTAGGGTAGTGCCTTTACACTGCTGCGTTCTTTAATCTCCACCATTAAGCTGTTTCTCAGTCCTTCCCTTCTGATATATATATCTCTCCCTGATATATCGAACAACTGCTTATTCTCGAATCAGGGGGAAGGGGGTGTATTGTGTTCAATGGAGAGAGAAACTTACACACCAGTGCAGCACAATACCCCAAGTCCAGCTACAATCCTGGAATATAAATATATTTTCACATTGCTGCTGCTACGCGCACACACAAAAAGTTATGGTTACACAACAGTACAGTACCTGACAACTTGTATGGTCAAACTGTTCGTAGACACCCTTTTGCCAAGTATCAGATTAGTGGAGTCCAAGTGGATAAACAAGAGACTCAATCTCTTGTTCTAAATCATCTTATTACGTTTTATGGTGGCCGCCGTATTTCGGAATGGTACACCTCCGACCATTGGAAAACAAGTTGGATACAAGACTTTTCCGAGTATTTGTAGAAACTTTAATTAGTTTTTTGCCTGCAAGAAAGACGAACGGCTTTGTAAGCGTCTGGTGCGCTCAGCGTGCGCCTTAACGTCTCCCCCACCAACGTTTTGGCTTGTCCCTAATAACATTTATTAAAGGCATTTAATAAAGTGTTTTACATAATGCATATTAAATACTTAATCTCATTATCTCTCTATACTCAGCAAGATGAGGCGGAATAGGCTGTCGCCAGGCAGATTTAGTTTCCGAATAGATTAAGGAATTTTGTAGAGGAACACTATTTACATTTTAATTTTCGGCTTACGTTCTCTGCATCCCCCCCTCCCCTTAATCTTGTGTTGTTTGCCTGTGGTTTAATGTGACGATGAGATTATTTAGGAGACATGTTCAACGAGACAGGCTAATATCTGCTTATTTCTTATCGGGGGGTTAGGTGGGGGATAATAGAATAGGATTTGTTTTTCAGTGGGTGGGATATGTATGCTGTACCAACAATAGTTATGATGAAAGTTTTAATATAAAAGTTTTACATATTTTACATTTTTTCTTTTTTAATATAATTTTGTTGCAATAATCGAATGAACAGTCTTATGTCGGGAGTTTTGCTTTTTATCCCATGTGTTGCACATATAAGGACACTTTGCAGCAAATAAACTATTTTCATTTTCGTGTTCCAAATTCCAGTTCCAGTTAAAGTATTTCATTGTATGAAATAGGACAGCGGCTGGGAAGATTTACATCTGTCTCTACAACCGAATCACAATAAGTGTGTCCCAATTGTGTATGCTGGTGCAGCTGCATGCGCCACTGGCTGCTCTCCATCTCTGGGTACAACAGGCTCCCACTCTCGTGATTCGTGGAGGTACCATCACTGAGACCCCCACTGATAAGAAAATTAGCCCCTATCCTATGGATAGGGACTAACATGTATGTCACTGGAGAAACCTTTTTAAAAGGGTTTTCCCCACGAACTTGAGTTAGGCCCCTCACTGGTACATTCACTGACAGCTGAGAGATAAAGGAACCTGATGAAGTGTCTAATGACTTAACTCTTTACAGACAGTCCTTGGATAGTCAAATCAACTGAATTATGATTGAAAATATTCTTTAGGTAATGGCTCAGTCTTATGTGCTCGGACTTCAGAAGCAACCAGATACACTGCTCACTACAAGAGAAAGAATCAGTAACAAGACTCAAAGAAGTTGCTTTACAAAATGTAATATTATCAACTTCTCTCTATTTCATCACATTACCAACGCTATAATGAGTTGTACACCTGTGTCACATTACATGACCAAGGATATAACAAGCCGTGCACCAGTGTGACATCACATGACCAAGGATATATTGTATATACTCGAGTATAAGCCGAGGCCCCTAATTTTACCCCCCAAAACTGGGAAAACCTATTGACTCGAGTATAAGCCGAGGGTGGAAAATGCATTGGTCACAGCCTCCCAGTATGCAGCCTGCCAGCCCCCTTGAGGTATGCATCCTGCCGTCGCGTGATATTGTGTGCCAGCCGGCAGATACAACACAGAGAAGACCGGAGACCGAAGACCAGCTGCGGGGAAGACAGAAGAGAAGCCGCCGAACATCGGGAGCCACGCGGACCATCGGGCCTCCAGAGGGTGAGTATGGAAGTTTTTTATTGACTCGTGTATAAGCCGAGGGGATTTTTTGTGCTGAAAAACTCGGCTTATACACGAGTATATACGGTAATGATCTATGCACCTGTGTCACATTATATGACCAGGGATATAACAAGCCAAGCGCCTGTGACATCACATGACTAGGGATATAATGAGCCATGCACCTGTGACATCACATGACCAGGGATATAATGAGCCAGGCACCTGTGACATCACATGACCAGGGATATAATGAGCCATGCACCTGTGACATCACATGACCAGGGATATAATGAGCAGTGCACCTGTGTGACATCACATGACCAGGGACCGGTTTATAACCACAGGAAGTGAACAATGAGGATTCCTGTTGAATGGGAGAGATTTCGAAAACTGAAAAATTGACCAGAAAATATGTAGGAAAATTGTATAACTTTTCATTATACAAATGACATCGGTTAAGTAATTCTTTCATCTATAATCCTCTTTTGTATGATGCAGGATCTGTTATTTCTGGCATCGGAGCGGTAGTCTTTGCTACCTCCTGTATCATGTTTCCTTCCACCGTAATAACGTGGTGTCAGCCATGTTTTCTTGTCTTTATCTTAATTGCAGACATGTTTTTGAAATATTTACACAATTCTTAAAGTGCTAATTGGTTCTGGAGCTTGTGATCAGCAGCGGGGAACTGCAAAGCAAATGAACCAGCAGCACATCCACCATCAATTCTTCTCCGCTTCTCGTCTCTAGATGGTTGGCGATAAAATGCACGTGTTACTAGAGGGCAGACTTTTATTCCCTCCTCCGCCGCCTTAGATAGGCCCTTTGAAAGGTTGCAGAAATAATTGGGCACAATAAGTGCAGGCAGTATATATGTTATAATTAAAATAATTGGTATAATAAATGGCGAGGGCCCCGTGCCGTGTTTGCAGGACGGGTTTCTTGTGTTTGGTTCTCTCTTGGTGGAATCTCATTAACAGTAAATCATTCTATTAAATGTATAATGTTGACATTAACCTCTCACCTCCAAAAGATGGAGGAGAAATTTATGCAGATGCTAATTGTAGGATGCAGGAATCTTCTTACATATGTTGTCATCTGTTGGTTTTATTTGTGCTAATTTTATTTTTTTGTACAAATTTGGCTTTTGGACAGTTTTTCATTCCATATTGATCTGCATTGCCATAATACTTTGTGTTTTGTAGGATAGAACCTTGACCTTGGGATAAGGAACACATAAACATTAAAGAGAACCTGTCACCAGCAATGTAATTTTTAGCTGGGAACCGGGTCAACATTTTGAATAATTTTGAATAATTTCAGTACTTTATACAAGTTTAATTCACATTACCTGGCTGCTTGACAGCAGGGTGTGGTGAGTTGCATGGGACAGGCAGCAGTGTGTTCCGGTGTCTCTTCATGCATGAGTTTGGAGGAGACAAGACTGACACAGGGATACACACGCTGTAGCTGCCCACCACATACTGCTGGCAGGTAGCCAGATAATGTGAATTAAACTTGTATAAACTACTGAAATTATTCAGAATGCTGACAAAGGGATTTTAAATGAACATGGCAAAGGCTATTGAAACCTGTCACCAGCTATAAATCACATTCCTAGTGATCGGTTCCCTTTATAAGGAATCTGCCCACATTTTTGACTGGGTGGCAGCTCTGAAAAGGTGACTAACCAAACTTTTGTGTGTAATGTTAGATATTCCGGTTACATTCTTGCAATGGGCACCACTCACAGAATGTCCACCTAATATATCCAGCAGAGGTGGTCACACATGCTCAGTAACTCGGCTCTCCTTTCCAAATCATCTTTGACAACGCATGGTGGAGTGATTTTTCTGCTATTCCACGGTATCTGAAGAAAAATGGGTGGGTCTTCACAACGTTGCATGAAAGTCTGCGTGATTGCGCTAAAATATGATCGCATGCGCCAAAAACCCCTTTTAAATGCGGTCTACTGACCCTTAGTAAATGGGCCCCTATGCTTTTAGATCTCTGCCCCATGTAAGTTGAACAAGACTCAAGGCTTGTATATTACAGAAATTAGCACAGAGGGATGAAGTTTTGGATCAGTTTGCTTAAGACATCCCACACAGAAGTGCACCACAATGCTACAATTCTGACATATAAATTACATGTTTCACAGTCCTGCTGTTAATAAACAATAGAACACCCTTGTTTTCAAGAGGATTTGGGAGGGAGGACTGAGCTACTGAGCATGTGTGACCACCACTTGCCATCACAAGTATGTCCACACACAGGAAAATTTTCTTTAATTTACTACAATTGGGAAAAGTATAATATTCATTTGTGAAACAACCCCTCTAAGTAGCTTTTTCTTCAAGTAAATTTCCATTTTTTTAATGTATTCATCAATGCCCCAAACTGTTTATTTTAAGTCTTTCTTCTCTTTCTGACTCTAGGTCTCAGCCTGTGTCATTCTCTGCCGCTAAGTAGTAAATTGTGGAGCTCTCCATAAAGAGTATATTAATTTCTAATGTTAATGCATTCTCATTGCCTTAACAGACTGGAGTATTTCCCATCTCCCGAGCTCTTCTATGTAATAAAATACTGCGGCTAGATATCCCGCACACATGACTTCTCATGGAGAGGCTTGTATCACCAGGACCACGTGGATGGCTGCTGTCATTCTGTATCTGTGTGTACACTGCCTGTATACAGGACACATTATAACCATACCACCTGCTATACTACGACTTCTGTGATCTGTTGATGCCCTGTTGGCACAGGCTGCCCTTATCTCTGCCAGGATGAAGAAAATGTCATTGGACTGGCTGTGAAAACAGATCCGTTCCTGGTCAGCAGATGGCAGTGTTTACTGACAAATCGGGTCCGAAAAATCTAGTTCCTGAAACATTTTGTCTTGGAGTGCTTGACTTTACCAGCCAGGGGGATCATGCACCTGTAGCCTAAACCTGAATAGCATGAATAGGCACAACGTGGTTTGGTGGTTAGTAGTCAGCCCCCTTATTATCCAAGGTGAAGAGTATTCAGGAAGGTTTTGTGTTCTTCCCGGGTTATGCAAGAAACTATAATTTTCACACAATAAAAGCACTTGGCCTGTAAAAAAAAAAAAAAAATGTAAAAAAAAAACACCTTTTGTGTGTGTGTCTTACAGGGAAGAAATAAAAGTTCCCAGTCTTTGCTGCACTCTATTTCTGGTCTCTCCAATTATTATTGGGAGACACTCTGGAAGTAATTGGAGAGACCCTACCTCAACTACCTCAACCAGTGATTGGTTGAACATTTTGTGATGGATCAGCGGAGAGACAGGGACGTAACTAAGAGAGGCAGGACCCCATAGCAGGCTTCTGAATAAGGACATGATTTTTAAGCCATGATTAAGAGCGGTCTGCCCGCTTGAAACATGTTGGCCATGTAACACTCTGGAATTTTAACAATTATGCCCTAATAAAAGTGTGGATTATCTTGGATGAAGCTGGACACGGAATCCTTTTTTCCTACGTCTGTTAACCTGTTGCAGCCCTTGCAGTGGGGCAGTCCGTGCTTCATTGGATTCTCCTGTTTGGTGTGAGGTGAGCTGGACTCCTTCAAATTTTCTGAATAAGGACCCCTTAGATCAGTGATGGCGAACCTTTTAGAGACCGGGTGCCCAAACTACAACCAAAACCCACTTATTTATTGCAAAGTGCCAGCACGGAAATGTAAGTAGTAATTTATTGCTACCTGTTCAATCATATTGGCCAACAAAACAGTTGAAAGAATAAGGGCAAATTTTGACTAATGTTGTAGCATCTCGCTATGGTTCCCCTGTACAGTAAGAAATGTGGGGCCTAGAGGAGCTCTAATCCTCACTTTTCCACATGGTCTACCTCTTCCTGCAGTACCAAGCAATCAAGAATGTGTTTCTTTAAAATAGCACTGAGAGCATCATCTCTTGAGTCTCCTGGGACTGCAGGCTGATTCTTTGAATTCTATGTTGATGGCTTGGGTGCCCAAAAAGAGGGCTCCGAGTGCCACCTCTGGCACCCGTGCCATAGGTTCGCCATCACTGCCTTAGATGAATATATATAGATATAGATATATTATACGCAGCAAACACCCGTGCATCATATACACATGCATACAGCATATAAAAATCACAACACATATAGCATACAGCATATATACAGCAAAAACATGCAACACTATGTACAGTGATGCAGCACATTCAATATACAGGCGGTCCTCTACTTAAGAACACTCGTCTTACATACGACCCCTAGTTACAAACGGACCTCTGGATATTGGTAATTTATTGTGCTTTACTCCTAGGCTATAATGATCAGCTGTAACAGTTATCACAGGTGTCTGTAATGAAGCTTTTATTATATTCCTGATTCTTAGGACAACCCAACATTTTTAAAATCCAATTGTCAAAGAGACCAAAAGAGTTCTGTCTGGGATTACAATGATAAAATATACAGTTCCGACTTACATACAAATTCAACTTAAGAACAAACCTACAGACCCTATCTTGTATGCCTGTATTCCCAATACCCCAGATATTGTGGCCTCCTGACACTGTGGGCACAATAGGAGCTGACCCTGACAGGAGGTGTAAAGTAACAATTTCTTTATTCTTAAAGCCCCTTTTTTTCTATACTTTTTCATCTAATTTCTTTTAGTTAGCTATAAGCTTGTAGGCCCCAATGGCAACATCTACAGTAAAATATGGCGCACTCTCTACAGTAATACATTGGCAACATACATATATAGATGTATATCTCTATCTATCTCTGGAAAAAAAAAGTAGATCTGGAGGATGCATAGACCCAAGTGTGTTTGTCACTAGGATGGTGCGCCCCCAGGTGATTAGGGATGTCAGCCTCCTCCGCTCCTGTATCGCCTGCATGTGACATAGCGCACATCCACTTTATTAACTTCATGTGTCCTGAATCTCAATGAACGCTTCCGCCATTCACTCACGAGACCAGAACAGCTGGGAAGTTTAGAGAGAAAATTACCAGGGAAAAACAGGTACAGAAGTCATTGCAGCCGCAGCCAGGCAGGCACCAGAAACGGAGCAAATTAGTAATAATGAGGATGAGCTCTGGAGATAGACAGGTAATATATCTCCATCTTGTCACACTCCAGGGATGTGGTCTGTGCATGCAGCGACACACCCTCCGCCCGGCGCTCACCACCCAACATCTGTACTCCTCTCCATTACTATAACCAAGTTTCTTCTTCTTCTCGTTTGCGGGGAGTCATTATAATGATTTATGTGATGTTGTGCTATAACCTGTTGAGACGTGATAAATAGGGGATTTCAGCTTTCAGAATCTACTAAGTCACATAATATAATGTATACATATGTACACAGGGGAGTCAGAAGTCCCAGGACATTGTTTTATTTCTCGCATGAAAGGGAAAATTACTATCTACAAGGCTGTCCTTAACATGGCCACCATCTTTTTTTCCAGTGGTCATGGATGGAGATGAGCAGACTCGAACTTTAGGTTCGGTATGCTCCGCCTAACCAAGAAATGTTGATTCATGGGCTGCTGATCAGCCAATCAGCCAGTTTTACACACCTAGAAACACCTGGCCAATCACATCCATGCCTAGCAGCTTGGGGCGTGAAGCTTCTTGATTGGCTGCTCTGCGGTCTAGTAAAGCAACATGTCTGATTTAGGAGGAGCTACTCAACAGAAAAATGTCAGACCTCAAGTTCGGGTCAGCTCATCTCTAGTCATGTTGCGTGTCAGAGACCAGTTTTGTCTCCTCAATTTTTCAATCTCTCTTGTGGTTCAACATAAAAAGTTGTAGCAACAACCAGGAAGGTTCACTGTCATGTAAAGCTATTTGACTTTTCTATGGAGCTGAATTGAAAGATGAAGACTCTGGATCCACTTGTTATGATCCTGAATGATAATCTGTAGGGAATCTGTGTGTTGAGAACTTTGGGAACTCAAGTTTTGAGACCGTTTTGGTCGAATTTGATCTGCCACATGACCACATAGAAATATCTTGCCCTTGTTTCTGTTTATCGACTTTCAAGACAGCCCAATATAGGCCTCCTCACCCATCACTTGTTGGGTTATTCAGATCTGTCATTGTCCTTTTAGATTCTGATATAAAAAGGCTCCTTGCACTTTTGACCTCCACATGTCTCGACTTAGCTTTTCAATACCATTGCTTCATGATGCCCTGGGTATGGGACTGCAGCAGCAGATAACCATTGTATGCCAAATATTGCAATATCTTGGATAGTGTCGGGAAGGAAGAACTCTCCTTACAAAGACTTTCCCAATTATGGGCGCCTTGCAGGAATGTGGAGACCTACAGCCATTTATGCTTCACTAGGGGACTCTGGGAAATATGCTAATACGTTTTCCATGATCGAATAAGGAAAACAATGCCTTTTTTTAGCTACCTTCAAGGGCATTTTCCAGATGGAATAGATTCCCAACTATAGACAGTGCTGTTTGTATGTCTTTGCATCTTGTCAACATAGTGTAACTCATAGTGGAGCATCAATGGCTATAAGTCTCTACACGCCTGCAAGGTAGCCTTATTGGCAAAATCTTTGTAAGGAGAGCCCTCTCTTCCTGACCCTAGTGAAAAGCCTCTCATTCAGCCAAACCATTTACCTACACTCATCTGACGACATTCAAAGATGTAGAAACAGCACTGTCTAGAGTTTTAAAATGTGTTCCTTTTGGAATAGATATACTGCTTAGGTTTTAAACCCGCATCACCTCAATAAGCTTCTCTAAAGTCATACTTGATGATAAGGGAGCTGCCTCACAAGGTAGGTAAAGAGACAATGTTTTCCTTATGCCATCCTAGATAACTTAAGTGCTTACATGGAGATAAATGCCTGATGATGGTAATGCCTACAATCTCTGTACCGAAAGATCTACTGACTGCATTGTACAGAGTGTGAGCTGAATACTAAAAAGCCAGATGGTTCTATGTACCTGAACCCGAAACCTAACTGCATTCCTACCGCCCCCGGTGTCTGCCTGGTACACCCCCAGTGTTTGCTGTGCCGCCGAGAGCCTTCACACTCATTTCATGTTAGCAAATATCCAATGTCTATTGTCATCCACAAAGTTCAGCTCCTTCCCTCTCAGATTGAAGGCGGCGGAGCTTTCCGTGTTGTGAATATTTATCTTTAGTCATAATAATAACTGTGTTTTATAGCTCCGCAGGGGGTCCTGCAGACACTCTGAAAAGTATTGCCTTCATTTAGTGTTCTGTATCAAGAAAAGTACAAGAGCTGTCTGAAGTCCAAAATAAAAATATAATATGTGGAAGCCGGCTCAATTGATTCCACTGGAGGTGAAAAAGCAATCTGTCTGCTCCCAGTAGGATTAGGTGGTGGGCCGCTGCTTTAGATGGCCATTGATGATTGTGTACGCTTTGTTTTTCTATTGTTGTTGTTGTTATATAAAGACCTGTTCACCGGGTGGGCCGCTCTTAATCTGCAATGTTCCTCCGTATATTTGCTTATCTCTGTGCCCGGGAGAAGCATGTACTTTCCCCCATGCAGAGTATAAAATAGAAGTGTACTGTCGGCACATTTTCTCTTCATTGCTCTCATGGAAATGTCGGCTCCATGAATAGAGAATATGTACGGCTCTAGGTTATAGTGCTGATAATGTTCCTGTAACCCTTCACTAACTGGGTCAATAAATGTAGGGCAGTTATCAGGAAGATATCTGTAATTAACTATTTAAAGGGGTTGTACCAATCTTGATTACTATCCTTTTTCTGGGTGTTAATTCCGGCCTATGAGTATTAGCATAATCCCCTGTTGATCATAAGGACTGGAGGTGGAGTAGGTGTTTAAATCTGTATGTGAGTGTTAGAATTTGCTTGGCACTTTCTCAGTCGTCTTCAACCTTCCACCATTACGGTACTCCCGTTCTCGTAATTGATGGGCGTCCATTCTCGTGATCGGTGCAGCTCCCACAGGCTGATAGTGTTAAACAATAAAACTTTGTAAAATTGCTTTACGACTGGTTGAAAAACCTCTTCCTACGTTATTGGAAACCACTACACTACAAAATAATGTAGAAAAACAATAACTTGTGGTAGAGGTCACTTAATGGTGTGAAGGAACTCAGCAGACACTTTTCGAAACATATTGGAGTTCAGACCACAGATCTTGGATGCAGATTGTTATATGGACAATCCTAGTCTTGGGATTTCGACTCTTAACCTTTCGACTCTGGTATTGCAAAATTTTCTTCCCCTGATGCCTGGGTAGTTTTTTTGAGCACCAATATTACCATCTCCCATGCCACATGCCCCCATTTTCGAACCTCACCTTCTGCCCTTTTATTGTTAAATAATTCTGATCTTGTTCATATGTCCCGAGTCTTTGAAATGTATCATTGTACTTGGGCTGCTGAGATTGGCTGAAAATAATCTCCAATGAATAAGAGAGATGAAAGCCAGGTAGATAAAGTTAGTTGGCAGACGTTACATGACCCCATGAGTAAAGCCTATAACGTGGAGTCATCTTGAGGAGGAGAACCCCTTTATAACATCACTTTTAACGTGATCAGTTAATTCATCTATACGGGAAATGGATTTCAGTGATTAATTCTGGTTTTCCCCTTTCAACTTTCTCCTTCCATACCTCTTGAGATTAGTCATAACAGTAAAACCATTAACACGTTTTCTGGGAACTGCTGTACTGTAGAGACCCTTACCCTCTGCCCACATTAATTAAGAGATGCTGCGTTCTTCCATGACCTTTACACTTAACGCATCTTTTTTTTTTCCTCCACTATTTCTCAGGTCGTGGTTTAATTATGATAAATATTACGTATCAGCAGAGTCTGGTTTGTTTTTTCGTTGCGGTCCGGGTAGACTTCTGTTAATGCTCTGACCCTGACTACATTGGTTGTCCGCCCAGGCTGTAAATAATTCGTGTGCTTTATTTTTGCAGTCTGGTTCATTATTTTGTTGATAAATGTCTCATGCGCTGTAAAGAAATAATTAGATTTTTGTGCAAATTTTTATCTTAAAGGACATCTACCACCAGGATGAAAGACTGTATGGAAATGAGCCTGAGGGGCTCCAGGATCCATTAACTTCTATGGAACCTGAGCCCATCAGGTTCATTTACAAACAGTCCTTCATCCTGGTCGTAAATGGCCTTTAAGTCCGTGCATCACAAAGTTTTATGCGTAGTATCAGACACTTATTTTTAAAATATAAGTTTTTATTGAATTTTTCTTTTATAATAACATTACATGTCAGACAAATATATACAGGAATGTACATAATATACTTTGTTCTTTACATTTGTTAGGTAGGTATAGGTACTTTGCCTGAGACATCTCTTGTGAGTATCAGACACTTATTGACATTGAATGGTTTAGACAATATTTAACGTCCTCTACATAGGCAGCAACATATGGTTCAGTGGGGGTCTGAACGTTGAACCAATACGAATCACAATTATATGGTCCCCGAATCGAGCAGCAGGGTGCCACGTGCTTCACTCCTATGTGGCCCATTCATTTTTAAAAACCAAGCTCCCAAGATTGATGGAGTGTCCATACTTTGGACAACCTCCATTTTTCTGATTGCCACTTGCTCCACCAGCTGCACCCACTGAAACTATATAAATATCCACTGTGCATAAGGAATAGGTGTAGAATAAGGCCTCATGCACACAAATGTGTCTGTGCCACATGGAAAGCATTGTTTCATTGGACAATGCAGGTTGAGGCTATTGTGGGGGGGGGGGGGGGCAGTCCATTTTAAATGAGTGGCCACGCCACAACCAGGCAGGAATAGGACCTGGACGATAGCTCATAGCCAAGAAAAATCAGTAGTGAGGCCTAAATGTTATTATTTTATTATTTTTACAGATGCCGAGGGCCATTTTGAATGGGTAACACCTGGTGGGACATGGATCATGGTGCGAATGCGCACTATGCACTAATGTACCCTCTTTGCAAATTGTTGACCTGGAGATCCAATTACCATTGAGAACTTTGGCTGTTCTGGAATGGAAGACCAGAACCAATCACATCTGGGCCTTTTGGTGATTCAACCTTGTACTCCTCATCCACAACATTTTTTGGTGTCAACTTAGCACGTGGCATTAATTCAACTTTTTCTCTAAATCAGTGGATCACTGCGAGTTAAGTAGCTAAAACTCTGCAACCATTGTAGGAGAAACCTGGTCACACACAGTATAAGGCTACATTCACACGGACGTATAAAAACGGCCGTATACGTACCGTTTTTTTACGGGTTACATACGGCCACATTCATTTCAATGGACAATACGTTCAGCCATTTATATTGCCGTTTTTGACACTGGAGTGTATGGACCGTATACTGGCCGTATAAAAATATAGAGCATGTCCTATTTTCTCCCGTATTTCAGTTCTGTATGCTCTAAAAGTCTATGGGGATATATAAAATACGGGTTACATACGTGCTGCATACGGATGAAAAACGTCACGTATTTATACAGAAATACAGCCTGTAGATACAGGACTGGAGAAATACATGTCCGTGTGAATGCAGCCTAACTTGAAATTAAGACCTGGTTGTGGTGGTCCTCCAGAGTTGTTACTTTAACTAATAGTTGTTTTCGAGAGGGGGGCACCCATCTATGACATCAGAACATACCGTCGTTGGTGATAGACTGCACATTCAAGAACATAACCAGTTCTCATTTTTTTTATATTTCTTTATGAATTTTATTATACTGCAGATGCTGTTGTTTATACATCTTTTGCGTTTTATATTTATATATTTTACTAATTTGTGCTAGAATGTAAAATAGAGAATAACACAAGCAAAGTTAGTGTCAAGGACGCGCGTTATCTTCGCCTTTTGTTGTAGTGAAGGTTTGAAATGATGACTGGAACGTTGGGGAATCAGCGAATGTTTGAAGTTTTTCATGTCTGTCTCTAGATGGATCCCCCCCCCCTTCCCCTCTAAATCACATTCCCCTTGCTTTGGTATGTAAATGAGCCGGCATAGCAGCACACCCTGAAATTAGACATTACATTGAGAATATCCTTCCTGTTGAACTTTGAAGCTGACAGTCAGCGCGCGGAGAGGGTGGGACGGCTCGTCTCCTAATAGCAGGGCATGTTCTTGAGTAGACATAAAACATTTAATTTGTCGGGCAGTTTATATTGTTATTTCATACTGATGCTTAAGACGGGTTTTCTTCCTCTCGGTGAATGGGAATTTAGAAAATAACTAACAAAGGGTTTGTTATTCTTCTGTTCTGTCTGTTTAATTGAGGATTCCGTGTATTGCACATATAATAACATGCAAATTCCATTTTCTTTTGTGTGGACGCTATGAGCCTTGTTTCCTTTTTTTCCATGGTTTTCTGAATAATCTCCGTAGAGAACAATAAGGGTTTGGTAGACCCCTCTCATGCTTCTTCTTGATGGAATTGAGAATTGCATCTAGTTTATTCCTTCTTGGACTTAATGCACACCATCGTTTCAACAGACGGCACTTGCCTCTATATTTCTATGGGGTTGTACATACAGCTGCCATTTCCACCACCACAAGTTATAGAGCGGCTCCTATCCCTGGATTTTTGTATGAATTAGGCAGTCTCTTATTATTGTCATGGGACCTCAGACACCGATGAGACATGAAGTGCCAAATAAAGTACCCATTGTACCCTATGTACAGCCCACAATTTAAAGTTACCAGTGACCGCATTTTCACAGGTTACAGAAGCCCATTACTGCTGCATTGCATATCTGCCTTTCTGCTTTCTCTAAGCATTTGCATTAAACATAATTTTGTGTTAGAACTTGTCTTGCACCCTGACAGAATCCTCTGCTAAGTCCCAGGGGTTGGGCTATGGTTTGGATGCATTTTAAAAATCAACATGTGACTTGTCTGTGCTGCAGACTCCTCAGCTCTCAGCCCCACCATTGTGTTCCTGTATTTTCCTTGTTTTAGTAGAGTAGGCTATAGGGGAGTTGTAACCCTTTAGTGTTTTCTAGACAATCTCTTGGACACTTATACAAAGATAGTCAATCTGAACAACACTTTCTCCAAATCAACACGTTTATATGGAAGAAGCTGGAATCAATATAAAGTTATTCTTGAATTTAGTTAATTTTAGTTTTGTTAATGTTTTTCTGGTCCTTTGTATATGTTTGTATATATATAGTCCTTCCTTTGGATAACAGTGGAAAACGTGGTCATCTGTGAGCATGGTGAAGCCATATCAGCCAGAGGATTAAGTGGGTGCAGAATTTGGACTATTGAACAATTCTTTGATGCTTTCTTGGGTCTTTACATTCTCTGTTTCATCCTTCCGCACAGCGTCGCTTGTGATGCTCCGAATTTTGGGAATGATGATCCTACACTTGCAGACATCCTGACCAGGGGTTGGTTTCCTGCTGTTCAAGTGCTGAAAACATTTTAGCAGTTGCCGGATTAGCAGGTTTTCCAAATCATTAGTTTCCGATTTAAGGACTTTATACTTTTATTTTTTTCCACTGTGTTTTGTTGATAGAGCAACTGTAAGCCATTAAAATGACTGTGCCGGAGCCTGGAGACTGAGCATTAGCAGTTTGATTTGCTCATTTGTTTTATATTCTATCATAACGTTTTCACTGCTGTTCCCCTTAAGCTGGGAGAATTAGAGAGCGCTGTTGAGGCGTTAAATCCATTGTCGCAAACTGTACTTGACTTTGAAGAGAACGTGGGATTGTCACAGAAGGTCCTGAACATACTAGGAAAATGACTGATAATAAATGTCTCACTTGACCCAGCAGAAAAGTAGCAGTCATTGTCGCAGTCTAGCTCTTGTTTCCTGTCTCTCTCCTTCGATCTCACTATGTTTCTGTTGCATGTCTTGCTGTCTCTCATTTGTTCTGCTTTACTATTGTTTGTGTTCCATCTATTCTGATATCTCTGTAGCTCTTGTTTCCTCACTATGTAGCTTTCTCTATAGCTCTCGGGGCTGTGCCCGCCCCACGCTGGCTCTCGGGGCTGTGCCCGCCCCACGCTGGCTCTCGGGGCTGTGCCCGCCCCACGCTGGCTCTCAGGGCTGTGCCCGCCCCACGCTGGCCCTCGGGGCTGTGCCCGCCCCACGCTGGCCCTCGGGGCTGTGCCCGCCCCACGCTGGCTCTCAGGGCTGTGCCCGCCCCACGCTGGCTCTCGGGGCTGTGCCCGCCCCACGCTGGCCCTCGGGGCTGTGCCCGCCCCACGCTGGCTCTCGGGGCTGTGCCCGCCCCACGCTGGCTCTCGGGGCTGTGCCCGCCCCACGCTGGCCCTCGGGGCTGTGCCCGCCCCACGCTGGCTCTCGGGGCTGTGCCCGCCTGCAAAAGTAATTTAACCAAAAGTCCAGTTTGTGCTCAGTATTTTATACACCACATAAATATACCCTCTTTTAATAGTAAGAAATGCAGGTGGCTGTAGCATTTCTGTGAAATAATATATGGTTGGCATGGCCTGAGGTACTAAAGTAAGGGCAATAATTCTCATATCTAGCCGCATGTCCAAAGATTATTACTTTATATGATGTCATTAATAACTCAACAGGAAGACAGCACAATCCCTAATGATTCTTGGTTTATCTCCCTTAGCAGACCTGTCCCGTATCTCCTTTTCTGTCATTCTACCAAATTTATTCTCATGTCTTCTCCACTGTTAAACGGCCTTATCTCTACAAACTGGAAGAAAACCTAATCACCTTCTACAAAGATAGTGTATGAATTTAAAAAGCTGCTATTTATCTCCTTGGCAACAAAACAAAATTTTGCCGAATCACGGCTTATACCTCCCTGTAATTGATATGTCTTACGTGATGTCATGGTGTGTCCTTATGGGTGCATTTTAGATTTTGATATCAATTTTGACACACATATTTTTTATGTGTTTTATCCAAAAGTAAAAGAAACTTTTTGGAACGCACATTATATCCTTTATATAACATATTATACTTTTAGATTTAAAATCTATATTATGTATCTAAATTGACTGATTATCAATTCATGATTGAACGTGCCAACTCTTTCTGTGCCTTGTGAGGTTAATTATTGCCAGTCAGATTTTTTTCAACAGAAGGGGCCAAATGTGAATCCTTTTGAAATGCCCTTGCCCCTCCTCATTTCCCCTCCTTTGCACAACAAAATGCTTTCATGCTCTTTTTGGAAAGCTATGAAAAGTTTATCCCATCCCTCTGCTTCTACTGTCAGTGGTACAAAGCTGTTTTATGCCATCTGCCGGACTGAAGATGTTTTAAGATGCTCCTAACTTTGTGTGGCAGATGGTTTCGGTATTCTGCCAATCCAGTGCTGAAACCAGAAGAAGCATTCTGTTTTTTTTTTAAAGAAAAATTATTTTCCGTTTTTTGCATTTTTTTTTTCTTTTGTTGCTTTTTAACTATGATATGAAATTACTATTTACGCTGCTATAACATAGAAGAGACCAGACAAGGTTCTCCTCCAGTGTCGGACTGGTGCACCAGAGGATCCTCCGGTGGGCCTCGGCTCTAACCTGATATAGGGCACTATAAATACAGCATACACAACCTAATTTGGAGGCTAGTAGGGTCTATTTAGTAGAGGATGATGAAAGTTGGGCTCCACAACTATTTCATCTGGTGGCTCCCAGTCTGACACTGTTGAGGGTATAATTGAGGGCATTGCTCCACAAACCACCACCAACCTGTTTTACAGTGATGTTGCTGTATGCTCCACATTCCTTTGACTCTTCATAGTCAGTGTTAGCGGAGGACATTTTTCAGGACTTGTAGGACATTTTTTTGGGCATCCAAGTCCTGAAATAATGGTAATTACTTGCAAACTGCCAGTAGTTGCCATTAATTTCCCCTTCATGCCCCCTCCAAGAGAGTCACCCCTTTCCCTCCTGACTTGAGTGATGTCCCACAAGAGTAGTAAATACTCCTAAGCTACTTTCAGCTGCAGACGACTTCTTCTTTTGAGGTACCTGACCTATGGGACATCAGTTTGGTCATGAAGAGACCCCCTAAGATGACTATTCAACGCCTTCTTGACTCAGTACTCGTCCCTTCTATGTTCCTGTGACTTTTTTTAAACAATTTGAATGAAGCATTAAATTTTTTTTAAACATAAAGCTGAATCTCCCACAAAATAGAAGGACTTCATTATGATGCTATCGTCACCCTGAAATTACACGGTGGGTGTTTGAAGGTCTTTACCCTTGTAACAAGTCTTGCATTTACTTGCAGCAACACAGTGGACAGAAAGGATTGTGGAGCTTTTTGAAATTGTTGACTTACTATTATCACCATAACGAAAGATAGATGGATTTTGTACTAAGACTACTTGGGGCAGTGATGGCGAACCTATGGCACTGGTGCCAGAGGTGGCACTCAGAGCCCTTTCTGTGGGCACTTAGGCCATCACCCCGGGACAGAGTTCACCAAACAGGACCAAATCCATTAAATCTTCCAGCAGCCCTAGGCTACTCATGAGATGCTGCGCTCAGCACTATTTTACAGCAACACTTCACGGACTGTTTGTAACTGCTTGAAAAGTTGAGAAGGTGTTAAAAGAAGTGCATTATCTTTGGAGGTCCTCCTGCTGGACCCACCATTCTTCATAAACGGAGAGACCATGTAGAGAAGCTACAATGATAGTCTGAATTTGCCCACCTTCTTTCAACTGTATTGGTGGCCTCAGGTGGCTGATACAATTAAAAAAGTGGAAGAACAGGTAGCAATAAGTTACTGCTTAATATGGCACATTGGCACCTCAGGGTAAATAAGTGGGTTATGGTTGTAGTTTGGGCACTCGGTCTATAAAAGGTTCGTTCTCACTGACTTAGGGGGTGGTTTCGCACACTGTAATTCCATATCTTCTTTTATTCTACTGTAGATGGGACGACTAAGCTAAGTGGCTCCTGCTCCATCCAGTTGCCTTTGAGGACTGGGAGGAGGAGGAGGAAAGCATTTTTTATATAGTTCACAATCTTTACAAAATAAAAACAAGGTAAAGAAGGTGATCAATATAGGAAGGATTGAGATCATTTTTGAATTTTTTCCTTTTTTTGTGTGGGGATTTTCAGTGTTTAGTATTTCTTTAACAATTTAACTATTCACATCCTTGTGTTAATAGCGTCTTTTGTCCAAGGTTTATATAAAAGCCAGACGTCCACCCCCATTATCTATTCAACTAATGTTCAAAAAGGATAAACTGAATCTCAGAACATTGTGAAGGAAAAGCTCCCGGTGAGCGAGAAACTGGAATACACTGGAAACATTTCCTTCTTTTACTCTTAGAAATCCAAATTTCATCAGCGTTACGATCAAAGAACCTGAAGAAAATGTAAAAACAAGAAAAATCCCACTGAGGAAAGCGTTGCCGGCCGTGTTTGATCCGAGCCTGGCTCTGTAGTGCCCATCATTGCACACTGTGCCTATATCTTACCACTGTGCAACATCATCTAAATCCATACGGCGTTGGCGCCTCTTTCTTTCGGTGATCGCCTACACGTGGCGACTCTTTGTGTATAAGTAAATACAATGTCTCTTCTTTGTTATGACTCGGAGGAGACCTATAAACACAATTGGTTGCGATGTCCGTGCGCCCCTTGTCTTTGTCTTATTTGGATCTCTTCTGTATGTCTACGATCGCTCTAAGATGTCACATCTGTCACGTTGTTTTCTTTGAGTTCTTTCGGCTCTCTTATGGCTGTGTTCTTTTTGGATATTACATTGGCACTTCAGCTTCTGATCTAAGGAGATGAAGAACACTTGTGGTTGTTGTTGAAGGAGCCCATTTCTTTTTCCCTTATTTTGGGATGTATTGGTCTCCTCTAGATTCTGGGGATGAAACTCAAAGCAGTACACTGGGAATGGAGGACACGTTCCTCTGTCAGGCTGATAACTATGACTCCCCTTGCTCGCTGCCTCCTGTGGTTGTCAAACATCACTTCACACTCAAAGTCACTACTAATTCTTCAAGTCATGAATTATTCAATGTGTTTGCAATTCTTCTCCCCAGATGTAGACAGACATAACTTTAGAGAAAGTATCTAGAGTCTTAGAAGATTTCAGTGTTCCAAAAAAGGTATCTCCGTAGCATTCCTCTGTACAGATAAGTGTTTGTATATGCATCTTACCTTTTGACTATAGACTAGAGAAATTCACTATAATATAAAAAATAGCTTTATTTCTCTCATGTGTTTTCCAAGATGTTCCCATTTTAATCCATATGCTAATGAGCCAGATTGTGCACCCTCAGCAACTGGAGCACTGCTATTCCTACTTTGACCACGTTGTGAGAAGTATGGGGTGACGCTGAAATAAAAGAAACTTGATTGAGGTAGGAATTGAAGAGGTCTGGGTGCTGAGGATACATCTCAGGTGCTCCAACCGCCTCATTAGCATATGGAATAAGCTGGGAACATGTTGTAAATTGTATAAAGGTAGAAATAATAAAGGACATCACTTTATATTTCTCTGCGACGTGCTACCAGTAGGTTATTGGACTTGGTGGAGATGGTAGACCTCCCTTTAATGATCATCTCATTATTGGTTACTAGAACATATCCTACTGTACAATATTAGTGAAGTTTCATTCATTATATTTGGTGGTTTTGAGCTGGTAACCAGATGCCATACCTATTAGGTAAGAAATGCCTAAATTTGTGACTCTTCTCAGGACTGTCCGTGTCCTTTTAGGATAATGGAGCAGACTTCTGAAATTTTGTTAGATGCATTTATTTTTCAAAATTTGGGTTGACAATCGTCATGTCCCGGAATGCTTTTTTCGACTAAACGCATCACAGCACATGACACATTTCACATAGTCTTTTTCTGGCCTGGTCTCTGTCTTTCCATAATTTTGTTCCTACAAGAGAAAATGATCGCATTAGGTCAATTTTGACTAGTTTTGCCGTCCAGCTGCTTATTCTCATTTTCAGATGTAGTATATGTGACATAGCAATTATTTCGGAGAGGCAGGCTGCAGCGGTCCTTGTACAAGTCGATTATTTCTCCAGATGATTGGTGGAGGAGTAATGAGTGGTAACATTTCATGGCATGTAACCTTATTATTGCTATGCTTTTCTATTGTTGTGTTTATGAACATAGTTACTAGACGACTACCTGCTTTTTACTTAATTGTATTATCGAAGTTGGTGTCTTTATATTGATTTTCTATTATGCTTGTGCGGTATAGATGTTATGAGTGCGCTTCAGAAGCAACTTGGTGGTTTAGTAAATATTACCGGGCGACCGCTGCCGATGAACACGTTCAACTCATGAAAATGGATCAAACACATTTGACAGGACTGAACACATTTCATATGATGCAGTGCTTGAGTGATACTGAAATATGGTGCAAGGACTCCCTGTCTTGCTGTCTGAAATGTTACACTTCAGGGAGTCTTTGTATCATGTTTCTGTATGATGCAAAGAATCTTGCCTGTGCATTGTGGATCAGCAATATGGGTCTATTTCCATGGTATGAACACATTTGTCTGCAGCCGGCCTTAAAGAGGACACCACCACCGACTACTAATAAACTTTTTAATAACATTTTAGGCAGTGTACCAGCCTTTTCACCGTGGCGAATGCTGGATGATAAAACTGTTGCATAGGTTGTAGAACTCTCAGTTCTGAGTTCTCTTGGTTTATGCACCGGGGGCGTAACTAGGAGAGTTTGGGCCCCATAGCAGACATAGACGAATGCCCCCCCCCCCCCTACCCAATGAGAAATTTTAATATTTATACACTTATGTGCACACATTTATGCAGTGATATATACATTTACCGTATACACTTGTACAGATCTGTCCCAGTGGCAGCTAACCACATGGGGGAAGTACACAGCTGGAAATAGAGATGAGAGATCCTTCGTTCTGTCCTACTATCCCTTCCCTCTCTCCGACATTTCTTATCTAAACTGCCAATTCATGCTGTATACCGTGGAAGATATGCACTGTTATATACATATTATGCTGTATAATATGTTAGTAATGGTGCACATCTGCCATTCTTTAGTGTGTCAATTCAGATTCTGGGGGCCCCATGACCTTGCCAGGCCCCATAGCAGCTACTGCTGTAGTTAAGCCCCCTGTCTGGCACATGTATGGTTCACTGTGTCACAACGTAGACCTCACAAAGCTAGGCACTTTCCCACTAATGCCGTGCTCCTAATTGTCTAGATGTGGGTCCAAGTATATTGTCGTCTTGTGTCCGGTCGTCTTGCGTAGAGGAAATGTGTGTTCTTTTTGTGTTTGTCTTGTTTTTGTGCTTTATTAATATATAGGCTCTTGTTTGGTTTGGCTTCCCATGTAGCACCCAGTCTTTGAAATATGGTGACAACCATTTTATGGTGCTGATCGTATGATTTCCTCATATTCAAATGCTGCTCCTGTGTGCATGTGCGGTCTAGATGTTCTTTATTCTACCCATTCATTAAGGAAGGACATTTAAATAACTCTTTGAAGAAGATAATGTTAATATGCAGTAATATTTGTCATTACTTTTCCATTATTTTTATGCTAGGTGATTCATAGATTTTACATGAATTAACAAAATATGAATTTGGGGTGCAATTACTTTTGAATATTAAGAGATAATGGAAAAAAATCACTACAAAATTTATTAACTTATCAGAGAGACATTTAACCTATAACTTTACTATATAAAAGTAGCTATGACTTGGTGTCCATATCTGTCGCCTTCTGTGTTATTGTTTTGCTAGTAGTATTTCTTGTGCCAGCCTTCTGCACGTCTTGGAGTAAATTTGATAAGTTTTTATTTTCTTCCATCAACAGCTTGTAGCTATATATGAAGAACAAGATCCACATCATGGAGGAGATGGCACAAGTGCAAGTTCTACTGGCACGCAGAGCCCCGAAATCTTTGGCAGTGAACTTGGAACGAACAGTATGTCAGCCTTCCAGCCCTACCAAGCAACAAGTGAGATTGAGGTCACCCCTTCAGTCCTACGAACAAGTAGGTAGCATTTAATGAGTATGCAGAAAAACAAGTCATTTTTACTTTCAGGAAAAATTATCTTGACTATATCCTGGCTGTATGTGAATATGAGCTCTTGATTACCTGAAGAAGGTTAACATTCTTGGTTGACAAAAATTGTAAAACTTTGTGAAATTGGACTGTCGTGGAAAAAGTTGTGTGCTGGCTTTAAGAATGGCATTTTAAAAGGATAACCCTTCAATAATCATAGATCTTGGTTTGTATGGGCTTCATGTTGAAGGAACATTTGTTGTCTCTTGGCTTACCTAGAAAGGGCAACCTCTGTGCCTAACGATACATCCAAGTTTTCCAGTTTGACCTCGCTGGCACACTCCATTCAACAGCTGAGGCGGTCATGTGCTGCCACTATTAATACATCATAGTGTAGGAAGGAAAAAAACTTTTCCAACCATACAGGAAGTGGAGGCTCTAGTGATTAGTAGAGCAAAAAGGAAGCTTTCCGTCATGTCCCCTTTTTTGGAACTAGATAGGAAGTGGAGATACTGGTGATTGGTTTGGCTGAGAAAAGCTTTCTGTCACGTGACCATTGTTGTAACCTGACAGGAGGTGTTAGTGATTGGTAGATCAGATAGGAAGTTTTCTGTCATGTGACCTGCATTGGAACTAGACAGGAAGTGGAACTGCTGGTGAAAGTTCTGGCACAGTTAGACTTGGTGATCGGTATAATGGAGAGGACGCTTTCTGTCATGTGACCTTTGTTGGAGCCAGACAGGAAGTGGGAGATGCTGGTGAAGGTTTTTGGACCATTAGTTATTTTAGTGAACAAGTTCAGTTACGTTTACCACTGATTCTCCTCTAGAGAGGTGTTACTACACCAGTCATTTAAAGGGGTTGTCTATGAATTTATACTGATAGCGTTTTTCCAGGTGAATTGTTTAAGGACGGGTTATCAATTTAACATGGCTAAGCCTTTTAAGGCTATTCTGATACTGTATACAGAAATGGGTAGGATTACATTATCCGCTATGATCACTGTGCTCCTAGTGAGGACAATGTCTGTGGCTTTAATTTACATTTATGAAAATTACAGAGATGAAAGTGCATCAGCTATTCCTTAGACCATATATATTTATACTTTATTCTACTCTAAGCCAAAAGGAGCTAAAATGGGAATTGCCCTTTTAATGCCGCACTGTTAATCCTTCAATATTCCGGTTCTTGACTTGTCTTTCCCATTGTGTCAGTTTCTCCTCTTGGTTGTCGGCTCGAGGTAATAAAATATGGTGGCGTCAGTAAATGTATGTTGAATTAATAGTTAATGGTCTTGGAAATGATTGAGGGTTTTTATAAACAGGCTGCGGTGACCCCAGTGCATAATGCTCTGAGCCGGTGCCATAGGTCAGTGTGACTGAAGAGCCGCATTTCACAAAGGCTGCAGATTCTGTTATGCGAAAGGGAAATAAATTGCATATTTTTTGGTCATATATTCTTTGCTTTTTAATACTAAGCTTATGCTTTTTCTTTTGTAAAAACCTTTGGCTAATTTAGCATGGCACAAAAGCCTAGTAATGCGTTCGTCATTGTGAGGACATTTACGTAACCAGTATAATTTACTTTAATAGAACGCGGAGACCGAGATGTAGGATGTGTCTCAATTGCGTAAATAGGCTGTGCCGGTAATTATAAGGTCCGCTTCTTGTGCCGTATGTATAAAGCCACATTCATTGTGCTTTAGACTTTTATGACGGAGTTTTGAAGGACTTCAATTTGGGACCCTGCTGCATCTTGTAATTGGGCACTGCGAACGTTTTACATCTGTACATCCAGATGGTCTCACAATACACTGATGAAATTGATCCAGATCAGGCGTAAACTTTATTATGAGCTTTTCGAAATTCACCATTCAGCATGAACTTTTGAAATAATAAATGGGACATGAGCCTTTTATGCATTGATCATACCAGTTAACTTTTAAATATTTTTTTCGGGAATTTGATGGAGATGGCCTATACTTTGGCTAGGTCAGGGGTTTCATAGTGGTGGGTGTCCGGTGTGCTCTATCCCCAATCATCTTTTGTTCTCCGCTGCTTTTGGCATTAAATCTTTTGCCTTTGATAAACATTTAGACACGGAGCTGTGTATCACTTGCACCCCTATTTAGACAGCTTAAATTTTTCTGGCCAAAAGCTTACCCTGGATCCTATTGTCATCTGACACTGTGAATCAAATCCTATTCATGCTGTCCGGTCCTAAATCCATGAACACATTAAAGGACCATCATAGGACCAGTTTAGATGAGTTTAGATTTCTGCACAGTGTACACTTGGGAAAATACAGTGATCTAAAAATTATGTGTATTTCAGTGATTTAACATGGCCATTGAATAATTGTAGTTTTATTCATGTTCTCTGCGATACTGAATGAGGCCTCGTGCACACAAACATATTCTGGGTGCACGAGGCAGCAGACGGTAGTGCTCCTCAACCCTCCCCTCTCCTTTGACAGTCGAGCACCCGGCTCAGTCAAGATGCAGTGGGACACTGACATAGACCTTAATGGGGACACTGATTTGGCTTCAAATTGTGGGGTCAGATCGTGGCCCCATACGATTATGTGCAAGGGGTCCAATCATCGGTTTCTACCTGGGAACTATCAACAAGCTAGTGTTGGGTCTGTTCATGCCACAACTTAATGATGAGCGGACCCTGTGTTTGCTTCCAGTTTTTGGGTTTGCCACGCACGACCCAGACATATGGCCACATTGGCTGTTTGGACGCCAGTCGAGCAATATGTCAGTGTCGTGCAGGCCGAACCCAAACACAAACATCTGGTTTGTTCTTCTCTAGTGGCAACCATAGTTGTAAGGGATTCTAATATCTTCCAGATGGTTCATTTATATTAGTTATTTATGGGGCAAGTGGGTATGGTTGGTGTATTTCAAGCATTTTTTGACTTGTCCTAATAACATGGATGAAGGTATTTGATCATCTTCAGTTGTACCAATAGATGTCAGAGGGACTCCAAAAATCTGGGGTTCCTTAAAGTGGGGGGGGGGGGGGACAGAACTGTGCTGATTCTTTAATACAAAACGTTGTATGTTTCATGTTACCGCTCTTTCCTCTGTCGACATGAAGACCACCATGAAGCCCTGACCTACAACAGATGAATCCCACGCCAATTATTATCTTTTTGTATATATAAATTTGCAAGTATTTCTCAAGCCGGCGTTCCCTGTAGAGTTCCTGCCTATAACTAGATGTTGATGTGTTTTCCCGCGTCCCCCGGTTGTAGGTGGGTAGTTCACAGCTGATGATTGTTAAAGCAAACTGATGTTTATTCCCCGCTGAAATCGGAACACAAGACGCAGGTGAAAATTGGCAATCCTAATGAGCAATTTGGCAGATCAAACGTGATGTCAGGCCGAGAGGAGCCCGCAGTTTTCTCAAGCAAGTGTTTACCTCCCCGTAACGAATCTGAAGCCTTAAAATAAGGGTCCGGGTAACCGCGGCTTTTTTACAGCGCGGCCATGTAGCAGGCGCTCGCTCCCGTCCCTTGTTATACGCCAGCTATTTATTCAGATTGAGTCTTCGGGGATAAAATCTGTTTAGAAACACATTGCTTACATTTACAAAGAGAGAGAAGTGATGAAACACAATCTTTTCAGACAGCACAAACTGAATGAAAACGTTCCCCCGGATTCGCAGAGGATGATGCAAATGTAAAATTGCTGCCGCTTTTATCACGTAGGGATGGGTTGCTGTGAATGCCTTATTTTATCTTTCAAATGGGTTCTGAGAAAATAGGGCAATGTTTTGTAAGTCCGGGATATTTACAATGTGTATCTGATCACATTCCCCTTACTTTGCTGTATATGGCATTAAAGTCAGTAAGGAGCTATAAAGCCAGGCGGGGAAACAAAGGGAAGCTTTGGATATAGGGCATGCAATACTTGCAGAAAAGGCATAAACAACCAGAGTACCTAATGTTAGTAATGGTGGTCCATTAAAGGGATCATCTGTGTTAGGATCCTATTATATCTCGGTATCACCTACACTTGCACAGCTTGGCTGCATTGTGCTGGTGCCCTGGCGTAGAATACATTTTTACAATGTTCTATTATGGAATCTTGGTTTATACATGGGAGGGTCTTTTATTGCTACGATCGGGAAGAATGTTTAGAATAAGGTGGCGGTGCCTGGTTGACCTGCAATTCTTCAGTTTACCAGAGGGGACGCTGCAGAGGATTTGAAACCCTGCTGCTAGACAAGATTTACAGAAGAAACTGGATAAATTCTAGCTCTTTGAAGTAGGGGAGGTTATGTGATGGCGCTCTTTGTAGCTAGCAGAAGAGCCTTGTGTCTGCGTCTGTGCAAGTGCCGATGTCTCCTGCAGAGAATAGTAAGGTAACAGAGCTCCCTGATCCCAATCAGTCCGTCCATCCCAGTCTGTGGGACCTCCTGAATTATCTGGTTGGTGTCTACGAATAAACAAGTGAATGTTAACAGGCTTTAAAGAGTGCACAGCAGAAAAATGCATTGATCTTTTAGGGCTTTAGATCTTTTTACACAGAAACCTTGATGAATCTTCCCTATCACTATTTTTACAGCAGGGCACCCTCACACAGCAGCATATACACTTCATGGATCTTTTTCACAGATTTTTCCCTGCCTCATGCTATATAGAAATGTGTTTAGCTCGCTGTATTTACTTGTTGGAATTTCTTTGGGTTTTCTCTTACTTGATGAGAGCGCGGGCAGGTGTTGATACACTCATCTTTAGAGCAATGACAGAAAGAGGTTGGTCTCCACCCATTTCTCTTCTGAGGAAGATATTTGACATAGAACAGAAAATTGCTACAACTCTACAAAGAAAATGGTAAGAATAGTTAAACCGTTGAGTTTCTGTAAAATAGTGAAGAGTAGAAAGAATGATTAATGCTATACTTGAGGGGTCTGGTAATTAGAGGGCTAATATCTGAAGACCCTTTAACCTCATCATGTATATGTATCCTTAACCTGCCCTAGGTATTTGATCGTAGCGTTTATTCAATTTTCTATAAAAATTATTTTAGAATGGTTTCAGTCCAGTTTTCAGCAGTATAGGCCTCCAACACTTCTAAAGCTGGAACATTTGTAGTGTTCACTCCGCTTCCATGTCATGTATCCTCATTTCCTATTTTTAGTCAGATTATATTTTAATCCCCCTGCATTACAGCGTTATCAGTCCTGGTGCGCCTTTCTGAACACGGCCATGCTGTATTATGCTGAGCTTTGGCAGAAAAAAAAAAATATTGGCTCTGAGCAGCGTTCACTGATGTCAGCTACAACCAGTTGATAAAAATCTTGTTAACTGCTGAGATCTCCAGAAGGGGTTTAGTCGCTTTTCTTGGCGCCAGAATAGCTTTGTGTGTTTCATTGCTTGGCCTCGCATTCCTGATTTGCTTCATAACCCCTTACAGAAGGAAACTTGGGAATAGTAAATTAGAAAAGTTATAATCCCATGTAATAAGAAATAAAAATGCTCATAATGTTTTTATTTATTTTTAAATAAAGTTTTGTCGGTTTATGACCAACCATAGATTAACCATTATAATACACATTGGGGCACATTCACTTACCCGTCCTGACGCATTGTCTGACCGGAATGCACACTGCCGTGATTCACTACGAATGTGCGCCCGATACCCTGCATTTGTCGCTTCCTCGCTCAGGTCCCCTGGAGTTCACCTTCTTCTTCCTGGTACATGGAAGTGCTTGACCATGCGACAGAATTTGAAAGTTAAATCCTGTGCTCAGTCCGAATCAGTCGGATCGTCCAACGGCCCGTCCACGATTTCTGTCGCATGAAAGCCAGCGCAGCCACGCCACAATCCCATCACATGCGACACAATCCCCAGTTAAATACCTGTCACAGCAGTGCAAATCCCGAGAACGTCGGAATATCAGACTAGAGTGCATCCGTGGACCCTTAGTAAATAAGCCTCACTGTGTTAGAGGCTGTTAATGATCATTGTAATTTCTTATACTTGCCAAATTTTTCTCTTACACATTTGACTTGCGTTTCAATGTTTTCGCTTTTGAGTTCTCGTGTACCTTTTAAAATAGTCACACATTGTCTCCTCCCATTTATCTTTTTGAGCTAGAGCTAACCAGATGTGAAATGGGGGGACTCCGATAAAGTTGCTTAACCAATTTTTGGGATGTAAAAGCAGCCATGTGGTTGGCAGTCGACCTCAGCAGGAGCAGCTACCTTTCAGAAATTGTGAAGTCGTTTTGTAACAATGTTGTAAAAGGCAGAATTTTTTACATGGTACCTGCTAATTTTCCTGGTTCTTCACGACATCCCTGAGTGGGCAAGATCAGCAGGCAATGAACATCATGGGTTGCGCTCATCACGGCCCACTTTCATCATTGAGCGTGCGCCTGACAGACAAAAGAGGAACATGCACGATGAATAGGAGGAAGATAATGTGGGCGGACGGCTTGGAAGACAAAAATAAAAAAGATAGACCAGGGTCCACTGGATCACATCGGAGGATCAAGCCAATTCTGGAGAATTCCTAACAAAGGGAAGTTTAACAGACGTTTTTGACAGCCCCCAGGCCTTATTTAAAGTCTATATTTAAGTGGCCAACCCCTTTAAGACCCCACTAGGCTCAGTTCGACATGTGACCGCTGATGTTTGTATAGTTAACTTTTATACTCCATCTCTTCAGAGAATAAGCATAAATCATTTGGTACCACTGAAGGCTTAAAAGACTGTTTACTGGTGTTTTTTCTTTACTGAAATTATTTTTTTTCAAAAAGGAGGAAGTGTGAGATTTTAAGAAAAGTGATATTGTTGCATGATATATCATATATACTTATATATGGGTCAAATATGAATTCCTTCAAAAAAATGTTCTATGATAAGACATTGGCGGGTCCAATGTTCTCCATGCCACACATAAGTCACACACGCTCAGAAGTCTTTCTTGTATGTATTGAGTCATATTGTTGCAACCACTAATGTTCGGCAATGAAGTTCTCACTTTCCCTTATCTGTGTCCTCAACGAAGCTCTTATCACTTTGCTGCTAACCGCCTTGTAATTTACTTCAAAGTTTCACTTCAACTTTGCGTGCATATCTTTGGAACGTCTGCACATTAGCTCCACTTACTGCTGTAAAAGAAGTGTCAGAAAGTGATCAATGACTCCAATTCCAGCCTGTCCCTCGTTACACGTTTAGCTTGGCTCCGATTCCCTCTTTCGGTATTCATCTTTCTCGTATTTTTTTTCTCCCGTTATGTCCTTGTTGCTTTTATTAGGACCAAGTAATAAAAATAAAATATAAAAAATATTAAGCGATGCATCTGATAAGCTGCTTCTTGTATTACTGTTGCACAGAACGAGTAGTTGTAAGATAGTTTCTTCGAGATCGGTGCGGAGCGAGTGGCACTTACCGATTGGCTGCTTTATGGCAAGAGCTACTCCCTTCCGTTGGTGTTGACAAAGCTCCTATGATTACACCCGTTCTTTTTAAAGCGGGGAATAAATGTTCGTCTGAAAATTCTTTTTTTCCGAAATGAGATTTCAATTGCATCAGGGCCCCTTACACATAGAGAACCTTGTCCAAATCTGATGGGGAACAATACCGCTGTATGTTTGTCTATGGAAAGCCATTCTCCCTGTCACAAAGATAACCTTTCATCACAAAAATCTTAGCATTCTTATAAAGATAATGAAGATGGAAAAAAAAAATGGAGTACAGTTTTTTATTTTTATTTTAAATGTCAAGTCTGTTCAATGAGAGTAGCGCGGGCCGCCTGATGAACATGTCACGTTGCACACCTTTTCTCTTTCCCTCCCTCATTCCCTTTTTATTATGCTGATTCTGTGGCTTTTCTGTGACTTTTTTATTTTTATTCCATTACGGCTTCAAAAGTTATTGTTAGAGGGAAATTTTCCAAGGCAAATGAGACTGAGTTCTTCTACAATTAGCATTCAATTGGAACATACCACCCAAATGGTTCTGAAAGGGGTCTTCGGAAAGGATGAAAAGGTGTTTAAGATCGGTAAACAAGCACCGCCGTACACTTGGAAAATTGTGCATACTCTGAACATAGAGAATGGAGCACTCCCTACCAGCATCTTCCATTATTGCTTGGTAGGAGGAGGAAGGTCGTCATTGCTTAAGGGAGAATCTCTATAATTATGGTACTTGAAAGCAGGATGCAAAGTTTCTGTGTATATGGCTCGGTTGACCTATGATAAACACTTGTAACTTATTTCTTTGCATAAGGGGTTCCTGTGATTCCCCACTGATTGCAAAAATGTCTGATCTCTGAATCTCATGTGTGGTAGTGTGTATGCTTGACTACACCTCTGTTCACTTACTGAGCACGGTCCTTTTAGTCCCATGAGTCATGCATGAACAGTTTTGTATTTTTAAAACCGGATACAGTTACGCTGTTGAGTTCCTAGGGGTTATACAGTAATTCATCACCCGCTGCTAGTAGATGGAGGTTAAAGTAAACCTGCTACAAGTAATGTTTTTCAATAGCCAATGCTATGCTCCCTGCCAGCAGTGTGTGGTGAGTTCAAGGGGGGTGCAGCCTTAGTGTGCCTGTGTCAGTTTCTTCTCCTATACACTCCTCCAACTCCCTCACCCCTCCCCACATACTTTCTTGTGCGTTGAGCAGACAGGGGGAAGAAGGGGGTATGGAGGAGAAGACAATGAGACACGGGGTTACCTGCGAGACTCGCCATATGCTTCTGGCAGGGAGCAGGGTAATGTAAAAACTATTCTAAACTACTGAAATGATTCAGAATAATGACAAAGGCATTTTTGAAATCTGCATAGCCTAGGCTATTGGAACCTGGTAACAGGTTCCATTTAAATGCTTATTGGAAACCCCTTTAATATTTCATCAGACAATGAAACTTTTTCTAGGAACTAGTATTGACTTTAAAGTCACTAGTCGCTTTATTTTGGGAATGAATTGCACTTACCACTACAGTGTGATTGTTAACTCCCCTTTACACTTACCTTTCCAAGGTTCCTCTATTCAGTTGAGGTTTCCCAGACCAGTAAATGTGTCTTGAACATTTCCTATAGATCAGTTGATCGAACATAATCTATTCCCATCCGTTATACATCTGCACAATATGGCAGAAATCCTCAGTCTATTATCACCTTTGGGGCTGAGAGTCTTTTAGAACTGGACTCGAAAGGACTTTTTACGTACAGAAGAGCACCGATGTCTCAGTTTAGATTTCAGTCCAAACATCCGTGACAAGGTGAGAAGACGTTTTGAAGATGCCCCATTTATGGCTTTGGAATATTTATTTAGCCTTTTATCTTTGCAAATGTGCATTCCCATCCTACTACTTCATGAGGTAATAATGGGGATATCCTTTCAGTAGACCCATGTGGGATGAGAAAGTTGGCGAGGGTTTGGTTTTTCTGCTCTTGTGTTTTCAGACAGATATTATAGTTGAAGCTTTTATAGTTGACAATTGTATGGGCACGGAGCAGGACGTCTAGAGTAAGGGATAGATTGTATTTCTGGCACTTGTCATTGGAAGAATGTACCCATGAGATAGATATTGGATAGTGGTTTTTAATGAGTGCCACCATTAGAAGCTCCTCAAGGAGTCCCAAACGGGTATCCTGGGGGGGCTTGAGTTTGGCAAGTCTTTGAGTGTAAAGTGGCTAATGAGCATAATATATGCAGTGAAAACTGCATTTGGCAAACAGTCAGCTCTTCTCTCAGCTGGAGTTGGGCGAGGGGCACATGTTTGCTTGAGCGGAATAGTCTTGTACCATTAATATTTCATGGTATTGAGTTTTGGCTCTTCAGCACGACACATGGACCTTCTTAAGAAAACAAAAAAAGAATTGAACTCCTAACTAGCGTTATGTTACATCAGTGATCTGAAATGGTTATCCACCGTATCCACCTTCTATCCAATTTGGTGTTTTGGTGACACTTTGACCACAATGAAGGGGCTTTGTGAAGGGGTCTTTGTTACTTCTCATTTACCAAGTGAATTTAGTTATTCCCTTTTTGTGTAAGAGCTGTCATTGTCAGGAGACTGGACATCAATGAAGAAATTATCTTCTGCAACGTGAACATGTGAGAAAGCCAAGAGTCTCGTGAAAAACCTTACAGTGAAAAGTTAGAGGTTCAACATTGCCTGACCCGTGAGCGCAGCCCATAATGTTATCTTAATAGAATTTTTTTTTTTTGAGTCTTGGTTCTAGTCTGTGAATGTGGAAGTAATGACAAGTCCACATTATTACGGACCCCGCTATGACTGGTAAGTCTAGACCTTTCACAAAAGCATATTATTAAAAAGTAGGACAAAGGGAGGATTCACTCCGTGCTCGGTGGATACGTCTTTGTATCATTTTCCCCTCTCAGTAGTCTGTAATTATATGTAATTCTTGTTGAATCTGTAGATTTTATGAATTTTGCAGGTAAGATGTTTGAGAAAGTCAGCTTTTCCTTTTGATCATTTTACATAATTTCGTTGCTCTTCAATGGTTAAAGAGTTGGCTGGCGTTAATGGCCTAGTTTCATAATGATACATTTGGGGGGGTTGCGAAAATATTTTGGGTTTAGGTTCTTATTTTTCTAATAAAATGTTTTCGCTGGTATGTTTTACTTCATGGTATGTACTGTTATTGTTTATCTATTGTGTTCAAATAAAGATCATATGTTTTATTGATTCATTTGTGAAAAGTATTAGCCTTTCCTCTCGGTTCTCTCTCGTTGGTTGTTTACTCTTTAACTAAGAGGCCCCTATTGACCTGGAACCTGTTAGGGTCATTCGGGACACAAATACACACACAGGTTCTTGTGGAATGGTGGTTTAGTGACCCAAATCAGCCCCTAACCTTAAAAAAAGTGGTGCCTGTGCGTTCTGGCAAATAAAGCCAGCATAGTACAGCCCGCCTTTACTGCGCAAGACCTGTAGGTACAGCGCATGTGCAGCAAAGCCAGCATATTGTTATAGCTTCTCTTCCCGCAACTCGAGAGGGGGTTCTGGTGCAGAATTTGCTGATGTGAGTCCGATGTGCCTCATCATACTCACATAAAGGTAAGTATAAATGTGTATTTTTGGTTTATTAGGCTGTTTCTGGTCCTTGCTGTACTGGTAGCGACGTCCCATTGGTTGCACAACCATTGAAATCAGTGATGGCCTTTAGCAGACCATCATCATTCCCGATCCAACAAAGTCCAAAAACGGCAGTGACCTCTAAAATGTGAGTTGTGTTCATTATTTAGTTATGCAATTCCCTGTTTGAGTTCCATATATTGGCCATCCCTTTTAAAGTTGGTATTTTTTGAAGATGACCTCTGGGGGTAGAAAAAAAAAAATAAAATCCCATTTTTAAAAAGTTATTTACTGTATATACTCGAGTATAAGCCGACCCAAGTATAAGCCACAAAAACCTGGGAAAACCTATTGACTCGAGTTTAAGCCGAGGGTGGGCAATGCATTGGTCACAGCCTCCCCATTATATAGCCTGCCGGACCCTGCCCCATAGTATATAGCCAGCAACTGCCTCCCAGTATATAGCCTTCCAGCCCATATCCCCCATTATATAGCCAGCCCCCTGCCACAGTATATAGCCAGCAGTGGGAGAAGCCAGAAAGGTGAGTTTTTATACATTTTTGGGTTTGGGTTTTCAGCACTAGGCTTATACTTGAGTATATATGGGATATCCATATATGTCCATATGCAGTGACTTAACTTTGAAGTTGATGATCACATTCATTAATCTCATTTAATGTCATTACCAGCTCAGAATACATTTCCCAAATATGGAGGCCCATTTGTTCCACTTGATTTTACAAAAATAACGCTCTGAACTTGTTTTGTTCGGTTCTATGCAGGCAGCTCCATGTTTAATGAAGATTTTGTGGGTTTTCATTACAAAGTAAATGAGCGTGAGGAATGGCGTGTTATTATAGACATTTGCATGTCACAAACAATTTCTCATCCTAATTCTACCCGCAGCCCACCTGCTGTGCAGCTCTAAATATAGTTTCTCCAAAATTATTTTAGATTTCTTTTTTTTCAATTACTCCGGTTGCTCTAGGGCGATTTCATGTGAAATTGTAAAGTATAAAGTATACACTATTTTAAGAGTATATAATGTATGATAAATGAATGCACAAGAACACAGTTTCTTATAGTAAGTTTATCACCACTTTTTTAACTAGATTTTTCGACTTGCTAAAAACTGTAGCTCAGTGGCCAGAGATGACATTTTAGGATATGGAACAAATGTTTTACCAAGTTTACCGTATTTTTCGGACTATAAGGCGTACCGGAGTATAAGCACACCATCAATAAATGCCTGCTAAAATGTCTAGGTTCATATATAAGGCGCACCGGATTATAAGGCGCACCTGATTATAAGGATGAATGACCAGCAGGTGGCAGACCTGTGCACAGTTCAAGGCAGCTGTTGTCTATAAGTACGGTTCATATATAAGGCGCACTGGACTATAAGGTGCACCTTTGATTTCTGAGAAAATCAAAGGATTATTTGTGCGCCTTATAGTCTGAAAAATATGGTACATGTTATCCACAGGATCAGGAATAACAATCTGATCGGTGAGGGTTCAACTGCAGTGACCCCACCCCCACCGATCAAAGCGATCCACACAACAGGGGACCCGTACACCCAAGTAGAATAAAGCGACGTAGGGTATTCATCCTCTCGTCCCATTCATCATCATTATTATGGGAGTGTCATAAATGGCTGAGCACGTCTCTACACTATCTACAACGCTCTTAGCACTGGAAAAGGAAGGCTGGTGTGTCGGCCAATTTCTGTTACTCCCATACTAACGAATGAATGGGTAGGATTCATGCTCAACCTGCTGCTCCACCTATTAGTTCTTTGCAACTCGCAATCCTTACACTTGATCAATGGGGTCCCAGCAGTTAATCCCTCACCAATAAAATTGTTATGCGCTATCCTATGGATAAGTAGTAACATGCAAACTTGGTGCAACGTCTTTAACTACAGGTGAAAAAAAAAAAAAATCGGACATTCCTAAATTTAAATTCTGATGAGACCTTCCCATTAATTTATCCATGAAATGGAATATACATGAGTTTGTCCTTTCTGTTTTGGCTTCTCTTGGCTGTTTAGTATTTGTAGCCAGGGACACTCCTGTGTAGTTGGCCTTTATTCACATGTCCAGATGCACTTCCTATAAACTGTTGCCCATGACTGGCATGCTGCAGAAGAGACACACTCGATATGATGTGGAGCCACCTGCTACTCAAATATCCAGCCTGAGTACCTGGTGTTTCAAAAATAAAATATATTAAAAAAAAATTAAAAAAAAATAAATAAATATATATATATATAATATAACATTTGAAAAGTCCAGCAGCACCAAGATTGCCAAATAACTTTGTGGGTGCAAACCCCAATATCCTGGTCTTGACACACCAGACGAATATATCCAAGAAAAAAATGAGACTGCATTGCAAGGTAAATGTGAAAAAACGAATGGGAGACTGATCTCCCCCCTTCCCCACCCCCCCCCATTACTGGCTGCATTATTTGGTTTAGACATGTTCTCTTGGACCAAACTGTGGTATCCCCTGACTGCTTGCTACTAAGATCCAGGTCACATCGATAAATAGTAGAAGGTCGTGAAACCTGAATGTACATATCGGCGCTGTCCCGGAGAGAGACTATGATCACAAAACAATTGGTCGTCTCAGTGGATTTCATTCAAAGAACATGACAACAATACGGGATTGGAATGATGTCCTTCTTTTTATTGATGAAGAACATCTAAACTATATTGTATTCTATGGTCTACTCCTCTATTGAAGGTTATCTGACTGGAAGAAGACATCATTGCAAGGTCGTGAAATGTTCTTTGTATAAAAGCCACCGAGACGCCTTATCGTGTTTTGACCGAGCCAATGAAACACTCAACTTTCTCACATCTTCCTCCACCTGAAAGGCAATTGAGAGACTGCAATAAAGATTATTTTCAGTTGTCTGAATGTAATCTTGGGCTCATTTACCTAATGTCCAACTAATTTTTGGTGGTTTAGTAGTTTATGTATTGTCCTGCAGTAGTTAAAACCATCTTTTTTGGGACGGATCATATATGGCAGACAATTTTGAGATGGTGCTTTAGAGAGGTGGTGAGAGCGGCTTTAACTAACGACAAGACGGGGGGTGGGGGTCTTTGACCTGGGCTACTTTATTCTCCTCCTATACACTATACCTAAACCTGCCAGATTATAGCTGTCATCTTCTGTAGCTCAGCTTAAAGCAACCCAGGAGCTAGGTCGAAGGAAATCTATATCGACTTTAAGCGGTCTAGGTTACGAAAATTTTTAAAAGATCATAATAAATTCCCACTTGGCTTTTATTTTACACAGATTTTTCAGACATTCAATATCTCCATAATAAACTTGTGCTGAACTCCAACTCAGGTACAGCCGTCAGTCCAATTTCCCTGAATTTTAAAGAGACGATGGGAAGTTTTGACTGAATAAACAAAAACACACAACTTTTACTAATCCTAATTAACATTGCTATGGGGTTTATTCAAAACCTATCTTACATTCAGAGTCAAATCAATATTTACAGAGCATTAGAGCCTCAGAGAATATGAAACCTTGTGATTAGAGTTCATCGCCGTTTTATCCGCTCTTCAAAGAAAGCGTAGACATCAAACGTAATTAGCCTTCATTCAGGAATCAGTGACATTGCCGTATTCCCACACGCACGGCTTCTCGGGGTTTAATAATTAAAGATCCTTTCTTTGATATCTCCCTTAATTTCTTTTTCCACTCTTTTCCTCTTGGAATCTGTGAAATGTGAGACGGGGAGAATGGCGATAAAAACCTCCATCCTAAAACACATCCAGACATTTAGGCTTTCCATTGCATTAATTAGTGTACGACAGATTAACTTGTCACCAACTGAAATGAAGCTGCTAAAGACCAAAATTAGAATGGAAATGGATCTCGATAGAGAAGACCTCGAATTGGTCAGGTTTGTGGCATAGATCATAGGTCAGATTTATCAAAGTGTAACCTTAAAAATGGAGCAGTAACCAATCAGATTACATCTTCCTCTGAAAAAGCATTTTTAAAAAATGAGAACTGAAATCCCAAATGTATGTCCTCCCATGCACTACTGCTCAAATATCAACATTCTGATGTATTTCTTAGGGGCTGGTTGGTTAGGACTTGGGAAAATTGATCCATTTGTTTACCAATCCCAATCTGGCCCAAGCACACTGTACAGACAGTCCCCAGGTTACATACAAGATAGGTTCCATAGGTTTGTTGAATTTGTATTCAAGTCGAAACTTTAGATTTTATAATTGTAGCTCCAGAAAAAAAAAGGTTTTTTACCCCAGTGACAATTGGAGTTTCAAATGTTTTTGCTGTAATGGGTAGACCTTTCAGCTGATCATTGCAGCCAAGGACTATAGTAAAGCATCCAGAGAGCTTCACCAGAGGTCACAGTGGGCAGAATGGTCCATCTTTAACTAGGGGTCGTCTGTAAGTCGGGTGTTTTTAAGTAGGGGACCACCTGTAATGATGAGGTTAATAAAGAGACTGGAGAAAGTATTCTGTAGGTGTCATACTCGCGCCCATACTGGGACCATGCACAATAGAAGTCATATACAGTTGTTTGCATGAGACCTTACTAAATGTCAAGTAAAATGTCTCTCCAAAAAACTAGCTCAAAACTAAAATTAAGAAAAAAGGTAGTGGTTGCACTGATGGAGGTCTCATATGCACCCTATTATTTATTTTAAGCCCAAAGCCATGTCTGTTTGACTATTAGCAAATATATGTTGCCCACAAAATCCCCCACCCAAAGTTAATACCCCTGGGAAAGTTTACCTAACAGTAACAACAACAATAAATACTAAGAAATAAATAGTGTATGCTTCAGATCACAAGTCTGTGAAATAAAGAAGTGAATAGAAACGTCGGAAATGCTAACTACATCACTGATAGCACATGGATTTGAAAATACCCGTGTAACTGGTATACCCGTAACTGGACAAAAGGTTAGTCGAAAGATGTTAGTTTGTGAATTTTATTTTTTCCAAAATATTTTTTTTACATGACATTTGGCATTGTGACCTGATCTCTTCATTGTGTCTCTATACAGATGGCTTTGCGGACTCTTACAGGGTTTGGCTGTACAATGGTTCAGGATAGTTTGTCAAAACAGATTAGCTTAATATGTCCTGTGATATCAGTAGCACATATCCAGGATAGCACAAATGTATATTAACATAGTTCAGAGTAGCGTTGATTCAACGTTAACCCTTGCTGCAATGAAAAAAAACCTGGCATGTTTGCCGCTACGTTAAATGCCCATATGCCCATCGCTCCAAGATGCCAATGACCATCACTTCTCATTTTTGTCTACATTTTCGAGTGAAAATTGACCGTTTTTGAACGGAATTGAAGCTATCAGTTATGGGGTTGTAGGTTCCTATGGTTGTAATATGCCTTATTACAACCCAAAGCTGGAATATTATTTGAAGGGTTACAAAACCGCTGGTTTGCCACAGATTCAGGACACCTCGTCCAACTCTTGCGGACAAGAGTAGACATTGTAAGTAATCAGTGGTAAATGTGTGTCATTCCAATTCAGTGGGGCACGTTTACTTACCCGGTCCTGTCGCGATCCCCGCTGTGCATTCTCCAACGATCTTGAACTCCAGCGCAATTCACTAAGATTGTGCGCCCGGTTTCCTGTATGTGTCGCAAGTTCACCTTCTTCTTCCTGGTGCATGTAAGTGCATTATCTTGCAACACAATTTAAATGTTAAATCCCGCGCTCAGTCCGAATCAGTCGGATCGTCCGATGACACGCCCCCCATTTCTGTCGCTTGAAAACCAGCGCGATTGCGCCAAAATCCGATTGCGTGCACCACAATAGCCTTTATATACAAATATATATATATTTTTTCCCAACTTTTTGGATCATCTTTGTATAAATGTAATAACTTATTACATAAGTGATCACTTGACAACCCTAAGCTTAATTGGTGTGATCTTGGGTTGGAGAGAGAAGACTGCAATACCCGCTTACTTCATTATGTTGCATGGTCCTTGTGTCCTGGGTCGTATATCATCCAATCAGTTGCAATCTCAGAGGGAATTCATCGTAAATGTCACAGATTTCTTGGCTTTTTGCAGTTATTATATTTTCTGTCATGTCAGGATTGTGCGTGGAGAATGTATATTTGAGAGTTTTGACACGTCTCTCTCATCTGTCATGTTTCAGGTATTGTTCACAAAGCCTTTTATGTTCAGTATGAATGATATACCCTCTTTATTACAGGATTTATTTTCATTTTGTATATGTGACGTGCGGTGGTAAACATCTATTTGCGTCACCTTCTTACCTGCATTTCCACAGAGGCGTCTGTAATAGTGTAAGCCTAAAGAGAGACATTTTGACAAGCACCGGGAGGTATAAGGCTGTGGAAATTTTTCATGGAAGTTTTAAAATATAAGGGTTTTTTTTTCTTCTCTTTTTAAGAACTAGAAAAATCCTAGTTCTCCTACATGGTGTGATCATTAATATGAAAATCCACCAATGGTTTTATTTAACACTTTATGCTGAGGGTTAAAAGGGCACTCGGGGATTCTTTCATAAATTCTTAAAGGGGTTCTCCAATGACTAACATTGGGCCCCATTCCCTTAATAACGCTAAATATAGCAATTAGCTAATTTAAACTAATTGACTATATTTAGTCATTAGGGAGGTAAGAATTTTGGGTAACTTATCTAGGTTGGCGGCGTCTTAATCTCCTAGGAAATGACCTGTAGTTTTTTTGAATTGTAGTGAAGAAAAGTCCATACAGTTAGCCACCAATTGTGTAGAAAAGATGAGAGGCCTGTCATTAACATCATAGGTAGACCTGAACTATGAGAGACAAAATAAGAAAAAAACAATCCAGAAAATGAAATGGTGCAATTTTAAGAATTTTATTTGCAATTGGAAAATAAGTATTTGTTCAATAACAAAAGTTCATCTCAAAACTTTGTTGGCAATGACAGTGGTCAAATGTTTTCACAAGGTTGGTCACACACTGTTGCTGGTATGTTGGCCCATTCCTCTCAGCAGATCTCCTCTAGAGCAGTGATATTTAGGAACTGTCACCGGGCAATATGGACTTTCTTCTCCCTCAAAAGGTTTTCTATGGGATTCAGATCTGGATAGTGGCGAGGCTATTCCAGGACATTGAAGTGCTGCTTACGAAGCCGTTCCTTCGTCGCCCTGGTGGTGTTTTAGGGATCATTGTCACGCTGAAAGACCCAGGCATGTTTCATCTTCAATGCCCTTGCTGATGGAAGGGCTCGTTATTATGAGACCCAAAACCAACCTTATGCGGCCTTACCTGTGGCGACCACCATTTATGATTCCTGTCCTCAGTCTTGAGCTATCACCGTCTGTGATGTGGGATGTGAAGCCAACGTCTCATGTGCGTTGAATGTCCATTATTATGCTGCCTCGTCAGAGGAGGTGCCGGCTCCGAGAACTTCAGATGCAAGTCCAATGTGTCTTATAGGACTCACAACCTCTTACACATCTTATTAAGAGGAATTTTGGGAGATTAAACAACCAAACCATAAGGACCTGTAGTCCTGGTTAGTGTCCCAAATCGAAATGACAAGTTCCCCTTAAATGTCTTGCATGTACTGCTGCGGGATTCTGGGAAGGAAAACACATTTTCCAGGGTGAGAGGAAGAAAAAATTGCCTCAGTCCCACTGTAAAGGCAGTTCCCTCTACATTAATGTTTGAATTACAAGAATTCTAGTGACATGACAATGGATAATAGTTAAACCATAAAGTGCTTTCCAAAATAAAAAGCCCTGCCTGCTAGTTTTATGATCTGTACATACAAGAACTGTTCCTTAAACAAAATATATAATTTTATAATATAAGAAAAAATGTTTTTCAGAGAATAGCATATGTTTATACAGAATAGGTCACCATAGCACATAAAAAAGTGAAATGTTGCTTGTTCTTGGTAATATTGAGATGTAGGTGCAGAGAGCAAATAAATACATAAATTAGATGAGTAATAAAAATCCAATAATAAATCAAAAACTTTATCCAAATCTGCTGGTTCTGGCATCATCTTGTACAATGAGAAGGCTCGAAATAGCTCCCAGAAACCGAAAAAATATGCCTGCAAATCTTGAGACGGTCTTGACCTGCTCTCTCCTCATTTCTCCCGGATAATCCACAGTAATCCATATTTCTCTGCAGCAATAAATTTGCTGTATATTCGAGCTGCCAGGTTGTGTTTTCCTGACACGCAGTAGACAGGGCCTTGTTGAATAGGGCATTTCTCCAATTAGACCGAGAAACCTCAAAACCGCAGACAGAAAAGCACAAAGCAATCTGATAAAAGGACCCGCTGCTTCCTTTCCTGAGCTGTCTCTGTGAATGGCAAGTGTGTTGTGCATGCTATTGATTACCTATGATTATCTCGGGTGACATCCCCAGCAAAACTGTATTATCTGTCTGTGGGGGATGTCGAACTTCATAAACATGTAGTAAAGTGGAGAGCAAAAACCGATATTAGCCATCTGCAAAGCCTGGATCATTTGTGGTCACACACTCGTGTGAGAAGTATATGTGATGGGGTAGTCGCTTCATTCATCGATTAAAACATATTATATATATTTATATATCTCTTACATTGAATTGTTCATACAATTTATTTTTTAGGGCTTCCTGCGAAGCCCTTCAAATTGAGGGTTTTGATACCTAGACAAAGTTGCAATCTTTCAGATTCCTGGTCTTGCAATTATTTTGGCTGAGAGTAGAATAGTGGGGCATCAGAAAGACCCAGTTCAATTGTTTCTGGGCTTTCTGTAACACTCTTAAAGGGGCTCCAGAGGTTGAAAAACATGGCTGTTTTCTTCCAAAAACCGCGCCACACCTGACCATGGGTAGTGCATGGTATTGCAACTAAGCTACATTCATTTCTATACAGCCGAGCTGCAATAACTGCACAAGCCATGGTCTGGTGTGGTGCTATTTTTGGAAAAAAGTAGTATTTTTCAACATTGGGAGATCCCCGTTAAGGAGAGCATAATGTGAACTAAGGGTGCGGTCACATGATGCATAAGGCATCAACTCGACAGCACCCACATACTCTAGTAAGTGCTCAGAATTAAAGACAAACAGAGAAAGTCGGGGTAACCAAGTCAAGACCAAGATGGCGGCGAAGTACGGAATCGTGAGACAAAAAGCACAGGTTCAGAATACAGCAATAGCAGAACCACAATCATCAGGAGACTGGTACAACCAGCCACTGGGTGAAGGGGCACCTACAAAATAAGCTTTACAATTTTCTGACAAAAGAGGATACTTATCCGGAGGAGCTGCACTCCCAGAGTGTGCCCTTATAGAGTCTCAATGTAGATTCACATTTAGATTAGGGGTTGCGATCAAGGGCTCCTTCTCTCCCCAAACAGGTGACAATCATCCATCAACTGGTTTGTCACCTGTTTGAGTAGAGGAGGAGTCCTCAAGCACAACCCCTAACTTCTGTGAATCTGCACTCGGTGAAGGGAGGAGCATGTATTTGAGGGGTTCCTTGATGCCTCCTATAGGTTCAGCCGTCCATCACAAAACACACCTAAGTAATATATTCTCTATGAAGTGTTGCTTGTGCCTTCAGGGACCATGTGTTTTTCTTGAAGTCCTGGACCGGGTTACTTTAACCTTCCATGTTCCTTGTGTGACTCCTCTGCGTGAGATCCGGTAGCAAGTGTATCTCAGGCTGATCAGTCACAGCGCCGGTATTTTTCTTCTCTTACCGCCCTTGCCACAGAGAATTAAGTCCAGAAGCATAAATTCAGTCTCCATGTGGGAGAAGCGTTTGACCCCATAATGCTTCCCTTAGTCCTAATAAGCTCCTGTGCTCCTGTGTGCTATTACCTATCCATTCTTTCTGGGACACGGCGTATTTCATTCTCTCTGATGACAGTTCGATTCCTGCAGAAGTAATAATCTCTTCTAGACCCTCTATCTTATCCTTTGCCTACAGAGCCAATATCTGTCAACTTGAAAAATGAATTATTGCCTAAATATTAGCCCGATGTTTACAGTCACTGTGCAAACTTCCATCCAGTGCACAGGCAGGGGGTGGGGGGCGCCGGTGTCAGACTACTATTCACTATATATTGCTGTATTTCTGTCTTGTTTTTAGGTCCTAGTTATATAATAACTATAATAATTATTGGATGTTAGAAAAATGCAGTTTTGGAGCCAACATATTACCATTAGATATCAAAATGTACAAAAATTACAAAATTTGTCTTTTTTCTTCCTTTCTTCATTTTTTTTAATATTGAGAGAGCGAGACTAAACAAAGAAAATAATTAGTTAGTTTAGGCTTTTTTTTAGCAACCTAGCCCAAATTTTGAATTAACCTTAGTGTGGTCTCCTTACTTATTTACTACAAGCTGGTATTTGGTGGGTTTTATTGTTATTCTCTTAGTAATTCCAGTTGCCAGAGTTACGGTAATGTCGTAATGTGTTTGGTCCTACAAATTCCCTCCACGCACCGGAAAGATTTATCGAACAGACCTTGAATCACTGAACTGAACGGACTTGTTGAGTTCAGTTAAGGAATTATGAGTTTGTTCTGGTAAATCCAACATTGGTACGGACCAAGATTCTAGGACCAAACTTGCTTATGGGCAACAGGCTTAACCTGTTCTGTTTGCCTCAAAATTCTATCCCATACCTTCTGTATAAACTGTCTTCTGCCAAAATGTCTTCCTCGTTAAACCCCCTTCCTCGGATAGTCTGAGATGTTCGCTTCTTTTATCACCAGAGAGGAATAAGAAGCATCCTGCCCAATCCGTAGCCGAATCATCATGGTGTCCACTCAAATGCCTTTGTATGAGGCTAATAAGTGTACAATCCCACAGAATAAACCCGAACCGCCTCTTGGCTTTCTTCTGCTGATCCATTCATCCTTTTTTTAAGCTGTATTTTTGGACTTTGTAATTGAAAGTATTTTACGTTATTTATGTCAAACTTGTATTAATGCACATTAACATAACCCCGAGGGAGTGAGTAGTTTTAGTTGCTGGAATCCTATAGTAGACCGAATGGCAGAATCTCTGATATTTCAGGATGATTTTTTTTTTTTTGTGTTATTGATGTTCTTCATTTTGCAGTTCTATGTTGGAATAAACCAGTTTTTTTTTTTCCTTCTTTTTTTTATATTTATCTCATCAAATATCTGTATGAAAAGTCTTTCACGTCCTTATGGAGTCGGAGCTTTGACGGTTTCACTTGACATTTTGGTTAATAAATACATTGGAAAGGCTCGGCCCATATGTTCCTGCAGGATGCTGCCCATTACTTGTCCTTTGAGAGACTGAATGACACTGGTGACATTTCATAGAGGTGACCTTGGGTTTTTATTGAACGGTATTAGTTTTGCTCCCGTGGCCTTTGCTTACAATATTTTGTGGACAGCACATTTGGCACTTTATTTTGTAGTTGTTACTGGAAAACCAGTGAAACCAGATGATATTAAGTGTTTCTGCCTAGTGATGTGCCAGAGCTGCAGAATATCCATGGCCGCTTATCTTGTCTGCCTTTCATAAAATATATATATCCTGGTAAATGTGTGCTAAGCAACTAGCTGCTGAAAACGCTTTCCATGTGGTTTTATAAAATGCTGCAAAATTTGTAATAGAATCAAACACTATCGTCTTGGGTGAAGGGCTTATGTAAGGACTATATCCAGTATATCCAGTTGACCCGCAAGCATACTTCTATAACTGGACTCGCTGTTCTGCACTCCTTAAGGCCCTGGTCATTTGCTGTCAACATTTAATAAAAATATACACCTTCCTACTCCTTCTGCCTTCTCCTCCACCCCCTTTGTTTCCTTCCCGTTTTCCTAGCTGTTTTGTACAGATACTTTGTAGAATTGTTAAAAAAAAGCTCTACTAGTCTCAGGCTGGTTGCTCACAATTGAGTTTGTCCGACCGAAGAACTACTGAATGGAACTATGCATATCGGTTCGGTTCAGTGATTCAAGATTCGTTGCGGTCCAGCACACACAGGTTCAGTTTGTTTCTTCTAGATGGAAGAATTGTAGATCCACTTGTGTGTTGTTGGTTGAGATAATCATTGTGCTTATGTAGAAGAGCCAATCTACTTTATGAATGCCAATTTAAGTATATAGGACCCAATTATCACAACACATTGGGGCAGATTTATCAAGTGTCTGAAAGTCAGAATATTTCTAGTTGCCCATGGTAACCAATCACAGCTCAGCTTTCATTTTACCAGTGCTCATGAATATTTTAATGGGGAGCTGTGATTGGTTGCCATGGGCAACTAGAAATATTCTGACTTTCAGACGCTTGCTAAATCTGCCCCAATAACTCCAAAATTGGGAAAAATCTATTCAAAAATGACAAGGTAATCACAAAAGACTAAAAACAACCAATAAAATCCACAAAAAAAAGTGTGGTGTTGGTCATAATAATTAAATTCATAAACATATACCACAGTTTTCCAAAAAAGACTATTACAAAGCATTCCATATATAATGTGGTCTGTAACTTTACCCACCCGGGCGTTGCATAATAAGACCAAGGTATAACTTGAAACGGGTAACTGACCACCACCACAGCACCCCAACGTACGTTTCGATGTCGCTTCCTCTACATGGGAAACTGGTTTTACTAAAAGTATGTAACAAGTTAAAATGATTTTCATGGATTCAATAACTTGGTATCTTGTTTGTCGAGAGATTATGTTTGATATAGCATCTAAGCTTTCAGATTAAGAGAGTTTAGCTGGAACACCTTAGGCTCACATACAGTATTTGTATACGTCGGTAAAGCTCCCGATGTATGCGCCGAGCTTATAAATTGACATATAATGTCAGACAGAGACCGTTGTTGATTTCTTCTGACCAATATAGATTTCCGGGGAGAAAGGAAGGGTGGAAAGACATAGCAATCTACCCTCCTGCTTATTGCAACCATATCCAGTTGATCCTGGAGAACCCCTTCAATGGAACATAATCCTACACCTATTTCCATCTCCCAATTGAGAAACCATGTACAGTATAGGATGTTAGGTGAAATTGTGCCACAACTAACCATAGTATGCGCAAATATTGCAGCACAACTATAAATGGATAAATGGAGCTTAGTTGCAGTACCACACACTACCCATGGTCAGGTGTGCAATGGTTTTTATTTTAATGAACTTCCTGTCCCTTAGCTTAGGGCTGTATGTGATCTACTTGTCTTTGAAGCAATCAAAGCGATGTTGAATAATATCAACGTCTCCTTCTAATGCCTAACTTGTCTCTGGATTGTTATCTATCTTTTTTTTTCCGTAAATAAAATCACACTCTAAAATGTCTGTTTTCCCCCCCTCTAATTTCAGATATGCCACTGCACGTACGCCGAAGTAGTGACCCAGCTCTCGTTGGCATAACCACTTCCGTCAGCGACTCCAACTTCACTTCCGAAGAGCCGTCACGTAGAAATCCAACTAGATGGTCTACAACTGCAGGGTTCACGAAGAAGAACCCTCCTACCGGCCAGAACGCCAGCGACAGAAAGGTATGGATCGCATGGATTTTCTGCTCTGCTCTCCTTGTAATTGTTTCTTCATGTCGATGCGGTTATACAGCATCCTCCGCTGGGCTTCAGCCCTCAGGCAGCCATTCTCCCTATGAAAAGTACAACTGTTATGTCTGGAGCTCTCACGTCCCCCGTCGAGAGGGTCAGAGACACGTGAACATGTTTTGAAACAATTAGCTCGCTCCAAGTTCACCTTCTCCCATCTGTAATCCCATATGCTGCAGGGATACTTTGGATTCAGAACTTTTCTTTGATCAGCTTATAAATTGTTCTGTATCTTACAATTAAAGCTGCTTGTGAGTATTTACAAAGAGCCTTTTACGGTGTAAAAATTACATAGGAAGGCTCAGCCTCTGGGAAGCGATTTGGCAATGGTAATTTTACGTTTTTATGTCCTTTGTAGTGATCGCTCCTCTTTTATCTGGATTTCATTATGAGTTTTTTTTGGTACGCTTTATCTTTTGCTTTTAATATTGGCTTATTTTTACTTGAAACAAACTGATTTTTTTATAGCATGTGTAGAAGTGTGCGTTATCAGTGGGATATTTGGGAGCTTTTTTTCAGTCTAAGCCGATTTGTGCTTTTGATCTCATTTGTCTTATACCAATGACCACATTTACCTAGGTCAGCACAATGGCCACCCTATTCTCCCATTACGTGAAGCACATTAGTATTTATAGGAGTTTTCTAGATGTCTCTAGTAAAGGATACCTTAGTCTAACGATCCCTGTAGAATGTCAGAGGGCTTGTCTATAATCGGCAGATTGCTGAAAGACTATTCAAGGATGCAAAGTTTTTGGACATTTGACGTGGGTGCCATGGATGTGAGGTTGTTCTGTATGAACTTGAAAATCAGCCTACAAGTACCATCAAAAGGAAAGGAGGAGGCGGATCAAGCTCTCAACTCATAAATACAGACGAAATTGTATCGTGTGACTAGTGTACTCTTTAACCACTTCTATGGTAGTAGTACAGCAACATTTTTTTGTGCTTTTATGGTATTTACTTGTGTCCTAATGTAGGTCAACATATTAAAATGACTTCTCTTTGAGTATTTAAAATTATGCTTGGCTAGTACGGGAAAGTGATTTGTGTGGAAATGGTTCCAAATCACAGATCAGATCCCCGATGATAAGTGTTATAATGCTAGAGGGCCACCAATGTCCTAAATCTGCAATAAACTCTACTGCGGAATCCCAAGTCCAAAGGAGGAGGTCAAAGGAGCTAATGATGGGGCTGTAGTAGTCCTCATAGGACTGTGACTACGTCATGGTTTACAGGACACAGTGCCATACATTTTGTAGTGGTTGTACTTGGTACTGTAACTCAATTAAATTCAGTGATTTTCTGAGCATTTCAGTGCCCAGTACAACAACTGCGTGGTATACAGAGTTCAAAGTTGTGTTGGATCAACGATGAAGCTGGACACCACAGCTAATTGTTGGGGTTACCAGAAGTTGGACCTTCATGATCGGAAACGTAGAACCAATCCTAGTGTAAGTTTTATGAGCTTTATGTTTGTGATTAAACACAATTGAAAAATATCCATAAACGGCTACTTACGGCTGTGCAGATTAGGCTCATTGTCTGTAGTAATGTTTTGTTTTCCTCTTAGTTCTTAATTGTGAAAGATCTAGTATCAAACCTGTTCTATGAAGGTTTTCACGTAGAACCACCCAGAAGCCAAGTTCCTCTTAAATTCTGTGTGGCGATTTTTAGATCTTGTCCATGTCTGAGAGTTAATAGATTCGTCTGAGCTTTGCCGACGTGTGGTATCTCCCGCTTGCACTCTGTTCTTCTCCTAAGTGGCGACTCTGCTCCTGCATCACACGCCTTCGGCAGGCTTTGTAGGGAATGGAGATATGTGACAGTCTGTAAATTTAAACAATAAGCCCGAAACCGGTGAACGCTCACAGCAAGGAGTACGCTTCATCCATATAAATCACTTCAGCCCTGGATCTTATTGTGAGGACCACTAGTGGAGCTTCCAACCATTGTCTTTCAGCCGTCATTTATCATCCGAGAAATAACTGTATTGTGTATCTCATACATAAGAAGCAGCTATGGAAATCTATAGCAAAATCAGATATGACAGTACAGGCGGTCCCCTACTTAAGGACACCCGACTTACAGACAACCCATAGTTACAGACAGACCCCTCTGACCTCTGGTAAAGCTTTCAAAATGCTTTACTATAGTCCCAGACTGCAATAATCAGCTGTAAGGTGTCTGTAATGAAGCTTTATAGATAATCCTTGGTCCCATTACAGCAAAAAATGTTTAAACTCCAATTGTCACTGGGGCCAAAATTGTTTTTGTCTAGAGCTACCATTATAAAATATACAGGTTCGACTTGCATACAAATTCAACTTAAGAACAAACCTCCAGACCCTATCTTGTATGTAACCCGGGGACTGCCTGTATAGGATATGCAAAATTTCCACGGATTGCTTTTTGGTATTGATTGTTGTTACATGGTCAGGACCAGATGAACCATCTATGGGCCATGGAAGTCTCCTGACTGCAGAGTTGTCAGGGAAGAAACAGATCAGACAATTGTATTTCAAGAAAGATGGGAAGTTTCTGGTAGCAGTCTCTTTTTAACCAAAACAGATATGTGCTTGGCCTAGTCATAGGTGGTTGCATAAAGAGTGGTCATCACAAATAAACCATGTTTGGTTGATATTTATTTACCCTAGTGACTGAGCTGTTGATCCAGGACAAGACCAGAAACAACCAATCCCACCTACGTTTAAGATCTGTTCTAAAATGTTTTTGTCTTCTGTTGGGGCAAGCATAGCGTCAAACCTTGCTCCAGATTTTTTTTATCCGTTCACAACTAATTTTGGCACTTATTTTTAAAGGCACATTGAAACTTTTGATACCATAGCCCAATTTTTAAAAAAACTTCTCTACTTTTAAGGGAAACCTGTCACCACATTTTTTCAGAAATACAACTAGTGACAGGTTCCCATAGACACCTATTAACATTCTTCTTTTTAGCTAAAGATTGTTTCCCTCACATCCCCATTACAATTAACTTTGTAATCTTACCTTGCATGCATTCAGATCTGGAGGGAGTCGAAGGGGGCCGGGCCACCTCGGCTAGATCTAGCAGCTCCTTCCCATGTTCTCTGCTTTCAGTACTTAACTTCACACTGGTCATATGACATTGATGGTCCTTTTACCCTCTAACATTTGCAAACTGTACCTCGTGTGTATCTGATCACATGAAATCACAGCATGCCTCTGTGGGCTTCTACTTCTCCACATGCCTCCATGGAGAAATACTGTGATTTTATGTGATCAGATGCATACTTGCGGTACAGTTTGCAAAGTTAAGGGGTAAAAGAAGCTTAGATGACATCATCCTGGTCACATGACATTAGGTACTGCTGAGGAGGCGGCATGGGAGATGGGGAGGAGCTTCTGGATTAAGCCTGAGAAGGCCATGCCCCCCCCCGACTCCTGCTAGATCTGAATACATGCAAGATGAGATTATAATGTTGATTTTACGATTATATGAGGGGAACATTTTTGGCTAAAAGAAAGGGGGCTTTTAGTGAATAGGCCTCTATGGGAACCTGTAATTAGTTGTATTTTTTTTTTTTAAATGTATAATCTAAGTGATTACAAAAGTGGATACGGTCATTGCCCAGGTCATTCTAAACACCCCATAATCCGACCTTCTTTTTTTAGTCCCCCCAATATGTCTAGTGCTATCTTACATCCATAGCTAACATGTTACCAGAAACATTGAAGATTCTGAAAATAAAGCAAACAAATGTAATAGAGCTTTTTCTCTTTTCTTATGTCGTAAAATTTACACTCTGTGCACCGATAAGTTACAGTTGTAAAGGATTTTCTCTATTTGATTTTATATCTTTTTAGTTTTTTTGTTGTAGTTTTTAGAGTTGTATTTTCTTGTGGTCTTTTATGGTGGTCCATGTGGCTTATGGAATCTGTTACCCAAAAAAGTATGCGTAGAAATGCCAGAAGTGGCACAGTATACCCATGTTATAGCAGGATACACACTGTATATACAGTGGCTATATACTTTCCCCTTCAATAATGTATTTTTCTTTCTTTTAAAACAGAAAGATGAGAACTACAGGAGTCTGCCCAGGGACACCAGTAACTGGTCTAAACAGTTTGAAAGAGATAAAGCTCGCTCTTCCTTGAGTGCCAGTCACCCCCTGGTGGACAAGTGGCTAGAGAGGCAGGAGCAGGTAATACATTCCCAATTTTATACTCCATTACAATGTAAAAATCAATTGGTCTTAATATGGGCCCATCTGGTGAAACAAATATTCTAGTCTGAATGAGCCCTTATGTAATCATATTACTACATAGCTGAGGGTGACACCTCCCAGAATGTTAATATGAGATCACTAGCTGAATTTTTTTTTTTTTTTTCATTTTTAATAGATAATAAATAGTGGAATTACTACTGTTGAAAAGAATGGGGTAGATACCACATCTTCATCTGAGATTACTATGTACACTGTAGATATTTATCTCTATACATATGTATCATTGGTGAGGTTAGCCAGACCCAAGCCCAAACCTCTGACTGTAGCTTGGGTCCGAACAACTCCTTACGCTATGTAGTGGCTGGATCGTGGTACTGCAGCTTCGATGCACTTGAATGTATTGACCTGTCTCCGCACAGCTGTTAGTAATTGATGGAGCTACTTTGGGTATCGGCTGATCCAGACCCCCAACTGTTCAGATATTGATGACCTAAGTATAGGCCATCCATATGTAAATCCTGAAAGAGCCCATTAAGAGGTTTAGTTTCAGTGCTAGATGCCAAAATATTGCAAAAACAGTACTTTTTGATTATACTTTTTAATTTAATTTTTTTTTTTTCACTTTTTTATTTTTAAGATTTTTTTTTTCTATTCAGTTTCTGTGATTTATATTTCCTGGCTTCACTAAACATCCCCAGATGACGGCTTTCTGAATGTGCCTTATCCTTTTATATAGTCTTTTAAAGATCTCCTGGTATTATCCTAGGCTGAAAAGTCTAATATTTTTTGATTAACAATGTGTTTGACTGCTCCTCCTCCTCCCAGAGATGAGATCGTAATTCACCCCTATGCAATGAAATTATTTTCTATACCAGTCTGCCCTCCTTATTTCATTTCTTCTCAGACTGATACAAAAATTTGATTTCAAGAAATCAAATTGTAGAAAATCACTCACAGCAGAGAACTAAATTAAAACAATACAGGCCTGTGTAAGTTAATCTCTGCAAATTATTAAACAGGGAAAAAAAGAGAAATTCAGACTTTTTTTTTTTTCTTTTAGTTTTCTTGGTTCTGCCTTGTCAAAAGCTCGGTGGAAATACTTTGCTGGTAGATAGGAAAATGGAAAGTGTTACAGGAGTAAAATGTAGTTGGTAATCCAAATTCACCTCGATTTTCGATATTCCGAAGGTCAAAGTCTATGGGAAACGTAATTTTTTCATGGTAACCAAAGCTGTAACACCACATTGGGTCCTGGATCTTGTTAGATGGGCCCTGTCCTCTGTGGTCTATAACCAAAAGACAAAAAGCAGACAATGAAGTATTGGGGCCTTTGGAAATATCTAACTACAGTAAAAGCCCCACCAAAAATTAAGAACATTTGGAGTAGCACTTGCAGAAAAAAATGGCAGGTGCTAGTCTAAAAAAGCTGCCCTGGCCTTGCCTTACCAGTGTACAATCAAAGGAGCAGCACTAGAATAAAATCTTGTGCATTCTCATGGTCACAAATAGAAGATACCTGCTAAACCGGGTCCCATAAACCACCTCACAAGTCATGTTAGTTGTATCTACAACATCCAACCAGAGCAAAAAAGTTTGGAGAACTCTTCACTGCAGTCTCTGCTTCGTTGATGGTTTCCCTATCAGTGGAGAGGATGGCACTGTGAAGAGTTCCCTAAACTTGTTCTCTCTCTGGTTGGATGTCCTTTGATGGACATTAGTAGACATTGGGGCACATTTACTTATCTGGTCCGGAGGAGATTCCGAAAGTGCATTATCCGACAATGCACTGTGACGCGATTCAAGAAGATCGTGCGCCTGATTAGCTGAATGTGTCATTTCCCCGATCAGGTCTGCAGCAGTTCACCATCTCCCTCCCGGTGTATGTAAGTGCATGGCTTGCGACACAATTTTTAAGTTAAATCCCGTGGTTTGTCCGAATCTGTCAGATCATTCGACGAAAACCCCACGATTTGTGTTGCATGAAAGACGGCACGATCGCGACTAAATCCAATCGCGTCCGACACATGCGCTTACTAGATACCCGACGGAAATACGGCCGCGGGCCGTTGGTAAGTAAGCCCCATTGTGTCACGTATTGAATGTGTACGGTTATTTTTGGTTCTATAAAGACTGCCAAACAATCCAAGCTTAACCAAAACTGGTATTATGGGTTTATTCATGCAATTATTTCCATTTATGACTCAAGTCAAGTGATTTTTTTTTTTTTTTATTTACAACAAATATACTACGAGGCCTTGAATATAAGGTTAATGTTGTTGAGCAGTCTTGTTGAAATGTACAATTTTGAGATTTTATCAAGGTCTACCATTCATATAAATGCATTACAGTGATATGAAAGAGCCTGATATTACTGTGGTTGGGGAAGTTGAGTACTTTAGTGGAATTGACAGCTACCATTATACTTTCATCCGGTAATTCTGGCAATAAAATATAGATCCGTTCAAATTAATATTTGTTTGTGTTCGCACTACATTTAGACACTTTGACATGATTGAAAAATGAAGTTTAGGGTTTTTTTCAGTTTTTATATGTGAAGGTTATTTCCTTTCACAGAGTTGAGGTTTATGAAATAAAATAAAATTGTGTCCCATTTTCACAAAACACCAAGTAATCTGCTTTATTTATGCCGCTGTAGTTTTATGTAATATTGAGACAGTAAATTTTCGCATAAAAATAGCTTTTTCTAAAGGTTTGCTGTGAGAAATTTATATGTGAAATTTAAATAAAATCTCTTGTCATAAAATTAGGGGATTTTTTTTTTCTGAACCTTGCAGAATCTGGTTGTGTTCAGGTCAGATAGGAAGAGTTAATTTCAGCAGTTTGCTTGTACTCGTGGTGGTGGTTTCCATGGACTCATGTTTGAGCCGATTACCGGAACCACAAAATTCCTCTGATGTCTTGTTATTGCTAGTGTCGGAGCTGAAATAGGACCGTAAAGAAGTTTTGTATCTACTGTAATCAGAAACCACCACTATGTGTACAAGCAAACATGGGGCGGTCTTTTATTTTGTCATCAGCTTCTGATTGGACTTCACGGACTGTTGATCCATTGTTCTTGGCCTGTGAATAACATGGGCTCTGTGGCAGGTTTGAGCAAAAAAAAAAATTTAAATAAAAGAACTTGCTCTGCTGCGTTTGCTTGGTCAAGCATCTTCCAATCTTCAGTCCCCAGGCCAGATTGGAACTGTGAAGGTCTTGGTACCTTTTAAGGTTTCCAGTCCAATACCAGTGTCTTTCAAGACCAACTATTTAACGCTTCGAGCTTTAAATGAAATCTACTATCAGGTTCAAGAATTGTAAACCAAGCACAATTAAATGTCCTCTCTGATGTGCGCTCCCTTCAGTAGCTTCTGCTTTTATTTTCAAAATTTTGCCAAAGAGCCCGCAAGACTCCATATGAGCCCAAAGGCCCTCAGTCTTAATTGTATAGTTTTTAAAACCTCTTTTGTAAATTAAAAAAAGGGCATAAAAGAAGAGTTGATCCAGCTAGAAGGACCTCATACCAGCACATAAGGTCTCATGCAGATGAACCAGTTGATATGGCCGTACAATTTCAAGCCGAATAACAGCCAACGTAGACATCTATGGCACTCTGTCACGGTGACTGAGCCCAGCGGCTACATAGCTGATTGGCTGCTCGGCTTTCAGTGGAGAGGAGAGGGGTAAGTAGTTCTCCTTCACCCGGCTGCACTACGGCCTGGGCAAGCATACGTTCATGTGCATGAGGCCTAATTGGGCTTGGTTTCCAATCCTTCATCCTGGTGGCTTCCTTTAAAGGGTTCTTGTAGTTGATGGCTTGTAGAGAAGCGCAGAGGCTGCAACAACCATCTAAGACTGTGGTTTCTTTTTGGGATGCTTTTTGGTTGTAGGCTCCAATCTGTTATTGATGTAGTCATACTGGGACCACTCGGTCCGCACAAGTAGAGTGCCATGGACTATTAGTCTAGTATGTTATGTTTAGATGCTGAAGATAGTCAATACTTGATGATTAAGCCATATTTAAGGTGCTTACTATGACAACTATGTGTAGTAACTTTACTCTATACTCAATACCTTGTGTAGATAACACTGTTTCATATTGAAGCTGCCCCAGGTATCGGCAAATGTCGAAATTTGGATCCTGGAACCTGAGGTTGCTTGTGTTTAATATGCTGTAAATTTTGCATTCTATTGCAAACCAGGTACGAAGCTATCCTGACCGTGTCCTGATCTCATGGTCCATAAAGTTCTTATACTGTGTCACTGAGAGTTAACACAGTTCTGGAAAGTAGGACATGCTCAGGACAGTCAGCATAACAACCTAAGTAAACTAACTAGAATCCAGGGTTTTGTTTTTTTTTTTAATTTTTACTTTTTCCAAAAGTAATGGACCTTGCGTAGAAATGTAATACATGAAAGCAGTAATTGTATCTTCATTCAGTGACCGTCCCGATGCTTAGATGTGCATTAGCTTTCTAAATAATTGCTCAAATTAAAGATTCCAAGGACCCCAGAAGAAGATTAAAGTCCGTAGTGTCAGTAGAAAGCAACATATACTAATTCACATAAGTGTTAAAGAGAACCCGTCATGCAAAATAACCCCCCTAAACTAAATATATTTTCATAAACTGCCATTAGAGAGCATTGCCTCTATCCCTTCATTTTCCCTCTACATGCCTGTAAACCTAAACAATGAGGTCATAAAGCTGTATGCAAATGACCTGTGAAATGTCCAATGAAGCATTAGCATATTCAAGCTGTCCACTCTATTCATGAGTGGGAGGCACAGCCACACCCCCAGTGCATGACTGACAGCCTGTATAATGCTGTGAGGCTGTATAATGATGTGCTTCCTGGTGCTGGCGCCCCCTGCAGCCTGTGTGTGCATGTGTGTGTATGTGAAAGATACAGCAGCTCCAGGCAGCCATGTTACAGCAGAACATGTCAGATTCATGTGTAGCTGATGTCTGTGTCTCTCACCTGTATATTAGGAGGATGCAGCATGTCAGCAGATGCAGCACAGATACCAGCAATACTTTACTATACATTACACACAGACATGAGCAGGGGGAGGAGAGGGGAGGGGTAACAGGGGTGACATCACTGCCTCTGACCATGTGACCAGCCTCATTTACATGATAAAAAATGTGATTTTACAATGAATAATGTATGAAATAACTAGATAAAGGCTGGGATGGGATCCTTGTGAGCTGCTCCAACAGGAAGAGGTGACAGGACAAGTGACACAGACCTGATGACAGGTGTCCTTTAAGCTCGAAGTTTCTAATTGGAGTCACGATGGCCGCTGTAGAACGTTCTTTCCGGACCTTATGACGCAGGAAGAAACCGAAAGTGTGTTCGGATTCTTCCCAGTGATGTCTCCTATATTCCTATTCCATCTCTAAGGAGACTGGCAGCCCACATCGCACCGTGTCTGTCGTACCATTTCTCTTTTCACAAGAGTGTTCTAGGACTTCTGTTCTTCAAGATCATTAATAACTGATAGACTGGCCCAAACCCACAATCTGGGCTGACAGTCTTTGTGTATCCTAAAGCAGCAATATTTTAAACTCATCGCATCTGTTGGTTCTGAATGAATCTGAGGTTTTTTTTTTTCTTTTTTCCTTTTGCCAGCTTTAACCATCTGCTTCTGTGCTGTGGAACAGCGTTGATTTCAGTTTGGTTTTGCTTTTTTACTTAATTTTATTTTTTTTTTAATTAAAGGGATATTCTCATCTGGGAATACACATTAAATTAGATTCTCCTGGTATATAGATAGATTTCTTCAATTGCATAGTATAAAAAAAATGTACCTGTGTTAAGATTTCCCATAAATGTAGCTATGATGTCCCTTAGAAATCATATTGTTGACTTTGGATACGACCACCGCTGCTGGAGCGATTGCACAAAGAAACCAATTTTTTGCCTAGAAAATGGCTGAAGATACTCCATGTCCAGGTGGTTGTGCGGGCATCAATAGCTCATGTCTGATTACCACTGCCAGATTGTGGAGCTGGTCGTATCCAGGGACAGCCATTATGTTTCTAATAGACATTATGACCACATTTATAAGACATTATCTTCACACAGGAACATTTTTTTAAAATAACATTGAATTGAAGAAATGTTTTATATATGGAAGATGAATTAGATTAAAAGTGAATGCCCAGATGAGAATACCCCTTTAACCTCCATTTATTTATCATAGTGACTGCTTTAATTACGTGTCAGTAACCCGATATAGCTATATACCACTAGCCTAACACTAGTATTTATGAAGCCATAACCACAGCTCAAGGTCATGTGTCAAAACTGTTTTTGCAATAAAAACCAATTTTTTATTGGTATATATCAAAAACTATTAAAAATTACTCAAGCTTAAATTAACATGTACAGAGTTAGATTGTGAACTCTCCCTGCTTCCTAAATCAAGGCGGAAACAAAAGCACTGGCGAAGATGATAATAATAACTGCATCATTAAAGCCATGTCAATCAAAATGTAAAAACATGTCACCGGTGTTTGCGATGCTGGGAGAGGCTGCATCTCCCATATATTTGAGACCTTTTGCTAACCTTTGCAATGACGGCTAGCACAAAAGTTTTTGTGGCCGAATTTGGCTTTGTTAGGCGGTTTAGAGTGGGTTTAAATAATCAATGGGTGGTACTTGGCCAGACAAAATACCAACACCAGCAGATAGTACATCACCTTTTCTGAAATAAATAAATTGCTTCAGATGTTTAGTGAGGGTGTTGCGAACACGTTCTGTTCGCAATGGTTTTTTTTTTTTTTGGAACGGGGATGGGGCTTGTACTGCAACGGGGATGGGGCTTGTACTGCAACCGGAACTGGGATGGGGCTTGTACTGCAACCGGAACTGGGATGGGGCTTGTACTGCAACAGGAACTGGGATGGGGCTTGTACTGCAACCGGAACTGGGATGGGGCTTGTACTGCAACCGGAACTGGGATGGGGCTTGTACTGCAACAGGGAGGGGGTGGGGGCTTGTACTTCAACCGGAACGGGGGTGGGGGCTTGTACTTCAACCGGAACAGGGAGGGGTGGGGGCTTGTACTGCAACCGGAACAGGGAGGGGCTTGTACTGCAACCGGAACTGGGATGGGGCTTGTACTGCAACCGGAACTGGGAGGGGCTTGTACTGCAACTGCTCACATCAGCAATTCAAAGAAAACTTGTAAGATCAGTAACAGGCACCACATGTTTTGCATTGTGAGTTATGCTTTACCTCACTTGCCACAAAGGTAAGGGGTTAGTACCAGCTACCATAATCTCTCCCTTTTATTTGGAGGGGGTCACCATTTGAGCCAATCCTTGATTTCAGCTTTGCCCTTTCCACTCTTTCTCTTTCCACTTTCTTTACTGGACTTTATCAACTTATATTTTTACTTTTCAAGTTTTTCTGAAGGGTCGAGTATTCCTTTTGATAATCAGCGTATCTGCCATTCCTTATAGATTTCAATTGCAATAAAACCTCATATTAGAAAATAAAAAAAAAAAGAATTCCAATATAGTCCTGATCTTCCTACACAGTGGGATTAATCTCCAGCTGTGTAGCATTTTATAGCCGCTGAGATCATTGTGGCATCATGCAGGAATAAACTGGAAAAAAATATATATGAATAAACCTTGGAGACTAATGGAGATTTCATGAACTTTTCCTATTTTGGGCTTTGTCTCGGTTCTCTTTTTAGTTTTAGGGCCACTCATTATATTTATGCTGCAGATCTGAAATGGCTGATAAATTTAGCAAGTGCATTAACGTTCCACTCATTGAAGTTTTAGTATTCTCTTACTGTGTTTATTTAGCCTCCAATATAATATGAAATATAGATTTTTATCAAGTTAAGTACTTGGATCTGAAATGGCGTAATTTGCTTAATAAGACTTCACAGTTTCTATTTTCAATTATTCCATATTCCATTGAGTTTGTGAGGGTTGAAATTACAGTCTGATAAGATAAAAAATGGCTCCCGCTTCCCACTGAGTTTTTTATTACTCTGGGGGGGGGGGGGGGGCGGGGGCTTGTTGAGAAAATGTGTCGGAACCCCAGGCAGATAGGACTGCAAAAAGTCATAGCCAATGACATCAACATTGGTTGCAGCTTCAGGCTGGAATGCTTGAGGGTCTCGGCTACACTGTTGGGGTCCTGGTTTCTCCACGCTCAGCAAGCTCCTTATCAGTTTTACTAAAGTTGTATAGAGCACATAGATGGTCAATGGACTTTTTTTTGTCTACTGCAAAAATCGCTGTGCTGTGCATTTTATGCAATTCTTATCTTTTTGTCGGTAGACACTGAGGGTGGTATCAGAGGGCCGTGTGCTTGCCCGTACCAGATTCCTGGCCAAGCACAGGGTTGTAGTAGAGGGGGAAGGGTGAGCGCTCTTCATCTCTCCTCCCTCCATAAGTAGATGAGCAGCCACTGTGTGCTCACCGTGCCATGACTGGGAGCCTTAGACTACTATTGTTGCCTCAATTGCGGCCATGTGCATGAGCCCTAAGGCCCTGTTCACACCTTAGTTTGGGCATTTAGTTACACTAACCATTTAAGGACAGCGTAACGGAAACTAAAAATGAGAGGACCTAAATGGAGCTTTTATTCCTCGAAGAAGAATTTTTAATAGGTAAATGGGCAAGAATAAGGAATTCTAGAAAGGGCGTTTCCCTTCCTGACCCTACCTGAGTGTGCTAAAGGTTCCAAGAGGTTAAATCTAATAACCCTTTTATCTCTCCTCTTCCACCATGTCTTTCACTCACCCAGCCTTCCCTCTCACCATTAATTGTAAACTTGCAAGCATGGAAGGTGGACAGCCAAGTGGAAGGACAGTCAGGGACTCCAATGCAGATATGGCCATGTCTTCAGTGGTGTTGCTTCTAAAAGGGAGTACGTTTAAGATACAATTAACCCCTGTACTCAACTTGGTGTTGAGATTTATGTACTGTACAATATTGTATTCAGTCCTGTACATAGAAGAAAACTTGATATGGTACTTGATGTTGATGGACAAACCCTTTAAACACCTTGCGTTATTGAATGGATGGTGTGTGTTCTGTAGAATCTGTCTTCAAAGTTTTATTCATGTCGTTTAGAATCTTCTTTCCTCTTTTTGCCGTCTGTAAAGACCGTCATGGATGATTTTTCGACAGATTTCTTGCCAGTTGAGGTGTTTGGATTTTCTTCAGAGATGACCTACAACTTTCCAACCTTTCTGTCTACCTTAAATAGTCAGATCTGACGATATGTCTCTCACATCTCGGGATGTGTTCACTGCAGGGAGCTGGTTCAATCATTCCTCTACCGGAGCGTTTTCTGTCACTCTTCCGTCTCCTTATAATGCTGCTCTCACTTCCCTTTCACATGGTGACCTCGCAGCCCCCGTGTGCTTTGAAACGTACTTCTCTCCAGTGCATTACTAAATCCCCGTCTATGCTTAAAAGTCTCGTCTCCTGCCCTGTTTCTCTTATCTCGTTGCATCCCTTGTACTTTATGGCTGGCTCACCCTTTTGCCTTGCATCCAGTATTCAAAGGAAAGAATTTTTATTTTAAAGTCCTAGTGATCCCAGCTATATGCAGTTCCTATGTTTTCCCATGATAACTGCTGGTTGAACTGTTGAGTTGGAGCCATTAGTCACTTCCCATCGGAGTTGTCCTATAAATAGACCGTCTAGTCGGCACTAGTGACGGTGCTCATGCTGCCTGCCCTTATCAGCGGTATGATCTGGATTCTTCATTTTTTTTGTTAAGTCTCATCTATTTTAGAGCATATTATTTTTTTTTCTGTATACTCCAAACTACATACTACAAAGCCCATCGACTGGCTTAAGATCATGTGCATTATGAGCCTGATACCGCCATTATAGGAAGCATCACTGCTGGGACTGGGGAGGAGGTGGGGCTCTTAAGTGGAGAACATTTATTTATTTTATTTGACAGAAAAACCATCCTCGTAGTTTTATTTTTTTTAAAGGCTCATAAGATGCCAGCTTGTAAAAACTTACATTTTTGGGAACATATTAGATCCATTTCCTATGACTTCACAACAGTCTTGCTTTGTGGCCGCCTTCTTATGAAAGGTTTGCAGCAAAAAGCACTTTGTGTTTAAGGAAAGGAAGACATTTTAACAAGATTTCTTACTCTATTCCTGGCATCGCCATTGTGGATAGGGTTTCAGTGTTTCTAAGAGTGCAGAGAGTTCAGAGAGTTTCTAAGAGTCTGTATTTGATGTACAGTTGTAGAAAGACGTAGTGGTGATCCCATTTTTTGTGTTTATGGAAATTCTGATCTGATTCTGATCCTGTATTGGCACTTTTTACTCGGACTTGCATAAAAGCCTAAAACCCCCATTCACATGTATGTGTGGTAATTTCCCCTTTGATACCACTTATGTGGAAGGACATGTCTTATGCATGTTTTATGAATGTTTTTACACAAGTTTTCAACACATGTGAACAGACGTTTTGACTTTGTCAAGTAGCGCCCCCCTCATACTTTTTAGAACACACAGTACCGCTTTCGATATTACGGTTTGGAGTCTTTTCCACTAATGTTGAGGGACGCCTATAGAGTGTTGGCATCTAGACTGCTCATTGTTTTGTCCTCCTCTTTTCCAGTTATTTTGCTTATGTTCCCTTCTGCTAAGAATTAGCAAGATCACCATTTCTAGGTCAACGCAAATTGTGCGAATGTAAGTCGTGTACTGTCGGACAACCACAGGGATGTTCAGCGGAAGGGCACAGGTTGTTCGTCTCAGACACATTTGTGTTCGGTCACCTGCGAAGTTTGCCGATGATTATACTCATTATGGCTGAATGCTGTATAATATGTGGACGTATTTAGGCTTATACATGTATTAGCTATAAATGACCCCACTTACCGCCACCGGATAAGGATAAATCTGCTGTGCTTTGACTTTTCTTTTTCCTTTTCTTCATAGGGGACATGACTAGCAGATGGTTAAACACAATGTACTCTACAATTAGGCTCTGTAGCCATTCTGCTTATTAATGTATAGAGCTGATTGTATGGTATTTAGGGACAGCGTAATGTGATTGGAGCGGAGAAGCTTAAGCCAAAAAAAAAGGCTATACATTGGTTATATAATTATAATATAGCCTATGTTCAGTTGTTCCCTTATCTCGTAGGCTCTTGCTGCTAGACATTAGGTGGCACCTGGATTTCACAATGGCTGACAACATGGAGGGACCGCTAGCATTCATCCCTCACATTAACAGGGAGCAGCTGCTTCATACAACGTGGTCCGCCTACCACAACGCTTACAATTCTCCTTTGTATGATTTGTGCCAAATTGCATGCCACCATCGCTCTTTGTGAAAGAAAATCCATTACTGCTATTTCCCTATTAGTTGTGTGTGTGGTTTTTTTTTTTAAGCGGACGCCTTTACTTTCTGCCAGTCAGCTGTGTGGAGCAGATCCATGGAACAGCTTGGTCCCACATGTGCAAATTATACCCCTACATCTTTTAATCAAATCCCTTGCTTCTTGTGCCAACAGTTCCGTCGAAATAAGGGCATACATACTTTAACCGCTTAATTGTTACTTCATTCCCCTTTCTAGATTTGCAAGCCAAAACGGTTCCTCTAATTTTGATTGATATATTTTGTATATATAAATTTATTACTGATGATTGTTGAGAGGAGGGGGGAGTTACGAGTTCTTCTAGGAATGGGGAAACTCGCTGAAAGAAAGCATAACTTTTCAAGAAACTTTGCATATAGTATAGTGTGTGTATACTAGGAATAATCCTATTTAGGTCATTAAAGGTATTATTTTTCACAAATCAATAACTCTTGGGAAGTATGAACTTTGCCTATTGTTTCACTTACTGACAAGCCCTGGAGACCATCCCGTAAACAACTCTACTGACTCAGAGGTGGGGAGGGGCTATTGCTCCTTACTCACAGAGGAGAAAGGAAGGGGATTTCATGTGATCTCTCTCTGACTCTCTCTCTTTCTCTCTGTTCAGTGCTGTGGATACAGTCTCCTATACAGACACATCCCAGTCTGTGATTCTACAGAACTTTCTCTGTCTCTCTTCATACTGTGCTGCACCTCCTCCCTCACATTGTACTTGTACTCCCCCATCTCCTCTATGTGATGAAAGCTGTCAGACTTGTCCTTATATACATCTTGTATGTTCACTATGCAGTGTTCATTTTATTTACATGTAGGAATCTCACTGGATTTGCTGCTCAATTATTGAATGAAAGAAGATAAGGTATCATGGGAACTGTGGGCAGAGAGAATTGGACTCTGCTTCAAGGCAGATACAGGAAGCAGTTAGTCTCCACCCACGTCACCACTGGTGAGAAAGATGCCATAGAACAAAAAATGCCATAACTTTGGAAAGAAAAGGGCAAGCAGCGCAATATAGGCATCATTCCGTTTGTTTTGTTTTGCTAGCTCTGCTAGCTATAACCTTAAGCCCTTCTTCACCTAGGCTGTGTGGTAGCCTTTTTTTGTTTTTACTTCTCTGGTATGGCCACATTATTTTTCGTGGCATCCTCCTCATGGTGGCCACGAGGTTGAACTGGATGCCCATTCTACAAAAGGCAGCGCAGATTTTATTCCTACATGAGCTTTGCTTTTTGGGCAGACTTTTTCAATTGTCATTGGCACTTGCCTATTACTGTTGAACCACAAGTAGACCCTGACTTTAGAAACTGTATTGTCATGTATAAGATAAAGTTGATTTGTGTGGATGTAATAGGGCTAATAGTTAATAGGGCTCTGTAGGTACCCGTTACTGGCGGTATATATGGCAGGTTCCCTTTAAACGCCACCTCTATGATAAATGGTGCCTGATGCTGAATTTAAAGTGGCTTTCCTGTAGATTTAGGTTACACACCTGATTCCCTTAAGAACTTAGGTATTGAATTAGATTAAATTAAAATGAGCTTATTCAGAAGACACTACGAATATTCTTTTAGGAAATGGAAGATAATCATTAAATTGACTGAGCACGTAAACTTCTTTACTTATTTCAGATAGGGCAATTACTCATTTTCGGAGTACTGCAGTGTATTATGGATTTATAGCCTGGATTGTCTGGCTGTCCATATACATATTCAGATACCTGCTCAAGGCACTATTCTTAAAGGATTAATAATACTGGGAAAAACTTGATAACAGCCGGAAGTCCTTATCTGTTGGCAATAATAAAGTGGTTACCACAAGCCCATTAATTCTTCTGCTCCTTGGGCTAGAGCTTTATATGCCTGTTTTGTCAATAGTTAGTTAATTAAGGTCTCCCTAAGGTTAGAAATACAGTTGTTCTATTAAGGTTTCGGGTACAAACTTCTCGGAGAAGAATATAAAGCGGTGTCCTCAGTTACTCCTCGCAGTTTATTTCCAGCATAGACAGTCGTCTGAATTGGTTCCATGGGAAGAACAGAGGGTTATAGTGTGCTGTGATTTTATGTAGGTTTAAGCTCGCTTTACAGCCTTCCTTGTCATCTGGTGGAACGACGCACAAGAAATCACCGGCAATGGCAGGGGACATGTATCCTGCAAGTAGCTGTCTTTTATCATTATTACAGCAACAGGACAGCAGGGACGGTCCCTTCTCTAAGTCTTCTGCTGCCATCTAAAAAAATAAAATAGACGGGATATAGAAATAAAAATAAAGAGTTTGGAGTGACAAATTTCCAGGTTGTCCTAGACTGACCTTGGGAACTTTTCTACGGGCTTTGGAACACTTCATATGTACATTTTTGTGTTGTAGTTTCTTATATTTGCCATACTTGAACAGTACCAGACAGTGCTCAGAGAGATGTTGTATACCTCTTAAAGGGAACCTGTTACCAATGCCCTCTTTTTGCAACCCCCGTCCCCATAGAGCATTGCACATACACCGCTAAACATTTTTTGTATGAAAAATCAGTTTTGGAGGACAAAAGGTATCTTATATATTACCTTTCAATTACATGTACTGTGTGACTAGTCTAGTCGCCCCCTGGACGGAGCTGAAGAGGAGTAGTTTCCCCCCAACCTTGGAAAACCGCTCCTCCTTGTGGGAGATTTTCAAAAATATTCTCCCGCCCCTCACCCGCCCTCCTCCTTTATTCTTTCGGCCTCTGGCTCGTCCCCCTGCACATGTCACCTACCCAGATCCCGCCCGCTGTCCTGAATTCTCGCTGACCGCCAGGCATTCTCGCGCCTGCGCGGTCAGCGTGTCTCGTACTGTGCGCACGGACTTGCGCAGATGAGGCGTTGCTGGCCGCAAGGTCCCTCCATCTGTCTGCGCATGCGCCACACTGAGCTGCCGGCTTGTGTTGGCTACGTAGTTTGTGTAGCTCCCGGCACCTCATTGTCTACGTAGCCAAGCCGGGTTACTGTCTGCAAGGGGCTCGGCACTGAGACCCCCACTGATTAAAAAGTTTGGCCCTATACACGGGAAAGGGCCTAACATTGCTTCGTGGGAAAACCCCTTTAAGGGGGTTCTCCACTTTCGGCAAATAATTGATATTGTTTGTTTAATCAAAGTTATATAATTTTCCAGCATACTTTTTGTATCAATTCCCCACGGTTTTCTAGATCTCTGCTTACTTTCAATCAACTGCGAAGCTTCATTGTTTACCTCCTGTGGACAAAAGTCCCTGGTCATGTGATGTCACCCAGGTGCATGACTCGATAGAACACACAAATCTAATTACTATCTGATATTACGAGACATAACAAGCCTTGCACCTGTGTGACATCACATGACCTGGGACTGTTTTTGTCCACAGTAAGTAAACAATGAAACTTTTTTCCTGTCCTTTGGTGTTGGTACTAGTGTTATTACACCCAAGTTTACAAGTTCTTAGGAATGCAAATCTATCCATATAGTAACTAGGATCATTCCTATCTTTATATATATCTATTGTGTGCTTTTTTTCACATATTGCATTTTGTTTTACCTTGAAATTTCCTAAAATCTCCTGCTTCATAAATGTTATTGTTCTCCGGTTGTGCCGAAATTGCTGAAGACATGTATAATTCCGAATCTGCCTAACGTGCTCCTCGGTGCTTCTGATATAGCAAGGACATAACTTTTCATAGATACTCATACATTGATATGTTTTCCCTCTAGGAAGCATCTTTCTTGGTTTTGAGTCTAATATGTCTTTAAAATGGCAAAGCAAATGAAAGCCGTACCGTCCTTTGTGCCTCTCGTCGCCCCCCTAATGCGTTTAGAACATGCAATTACGGACATCCCCAGCAGCAACTAGAATTGCAATTTACCGCAGCCTAAAAACTAACCTATTTAGGTTGCTTGTTTACATTAATATGGCTGTTTGGTGGGTTCAAGACGCTGGTTAACCTTTAAAACGCATTACTTGGCTGGTGCTTAGGAGAGATAGATGTGTAAGAAGTGTATATTAGAGGCTTTCAGAACACCAGACCATCAATCTTCGAGCCGCCCGGATTCACGCGGAGAGCTGCTATCCAAGGCGCGCAGTGTAAATCCACAGACAGAGGCCGGACGCATCCAGACGCGCTTGTTTTTCAAGCTCACGGAGGAAATGTCAGTATAACATTACGCGCTGTTTGTGCTGTCGCCTCGGTAGATTCTTAATAATTTAATATTTTGTTTGAGTGCCAACTCTTTGCTTATCATTTTCTTGATTGATACGGAAGCTCCACAGATTCTTAAATCTGTTTAGGAACCGTGCTGTTTCTTCCATGCATAATTCTGTTTAGTCACATGAGTAATGAGGGATATAAATTCTTAATTATTTTTGTGTCCTGAAAAAGGGGAGGGAGAAAAAAAAAATGTCTAGATCATAAAATGAGCTTTATTTTCCTTATTTTTCTGTAATGGCGCATGTTTTAATTGCGTTGATGAAGTGTTTCGGTGTACCCTGCGTGATGCCGGCAGAGGGAAGTGCTCCGATCCTGTTTACATTCTATAATAACGCTTTATAATGGATGTTCTCGAGGACACAGAATCACAGATACTGCTATAAGCTTTGATGGATGCTGCACGGTTTGTTACGGTTGTTGCGAACGAGAGTAGTGACTCCTTTCCCCTACTGGTTATAATGAAGCTGTGTTCACACAACTTCATGTCTTATAATGAGCCATGACCTTCCACCATGACTATAGACATGCACAAAATATAGCTGAGGCTTTGTAGTGGTTTTCTGTCATTTTGAAAGTAAAAATACATTTTGGTGTTGGGTGGTGAGGACCCACTGCCTTACAACATATTTGGGTTTTTTGTATTGAACCTGCAAACAAAAGTTGAAAGGAGTCACCCATGAACTGCTTTAAATTTGGACTGCAGGGTAACCATTGGTCACTACCTCAATGGTACTCACAGTTAAAAATGTTGTCCAAGGGAAAGATGTTGGTAGAAGGGGAGTACATTTACAATGAGTTCAGAGTCTGTGAAATTCGGGCATCGGGGAAGAGATAAGTCAGAATGTCTGGGGAAGCACAAAGAGCAAAGCAGATATCAGAAAACAAACAAAACTTGAAATATGGGGAGAGAAGGCCACAGCATCCAATATGATGAAAAAAGGTTAAACCTTTATTCACACAGGCATAGAAAAAGTGCAACGTTTCGATTCACAATGAATCTTTGTCAAGCATAATCTTTAACTTGAAATATGAGTGTTGCCGGCACAACAGTAATTTACGGTAAATTTGCGCATTGTTCTGCTAGAATTCTGGAACACAGGGCTTAATAATTCCCCCCAAATGTAGTTATGGCCTGCGGTCTATCCAGTCTGTGCTAACCTTAAATGAGAAAGGGAGGTATAAAATAAAGTTTAAAATATTAACCATGACTGTCTGCACCCTGTCCCCTCCAAATATCTCTTGGTCTCGCAATAAAATTCCAGATGTAATTTTTTTATCCTTTCCATCTTCTTCACTCTCTTACCATCTGCCCTTCTCACAGCCGTGTCCAGAACTCTGTGCATCCCCCTAAATTCTGGAACACTTTACCAAAATGTATCAGACTGCCCCCCCCCCCCCCCCCACTTTCCAAACCTTCATATATAACCTGAAACCCCATCTGTTTTGGAGCGCCTACAATATGTAAAAACTGATACTGACACCGCTAACTTGGCTTAAGAGAATTCCCGAGGAAGGGTAGAGGAGCAAGGTTGGTTTAACTTCACACAGACAGTGTCACCCTAACCCCATCCTTCCTGTGAGAGTGGTTAATGATATAGCAGAGTAACACAAAGTCACTGTCTCTCATCTCCTTTTTACGCCACCTTCAGGAATTCCCTTCAGCCCAGTAAGAAGTGTCAGTGTCCATGAGGAGGGCGGGATAGCTTGACTGTATACTGCAGCTCCCACCTCCACGACTGGAACCAAGAACATCAATTAAAAGTCTTTCACAAAAATGGTGGATCTAAACCCATGATTGGAGGTGTCAGTGGAACATTGATAAAGGCATTTGTGTGCGGTTTGGGGGGTTGGGTCCCTGTTGACAGATTATATCTAATGTATGTGACCCCTTTATTTAATGTACAGCAGCGTGGAATTAATGTGCTCTATTAATAATAATCATTATAAAGGGTTTGTACATGTAGTAATGTACCCTCTTGACCTGGGATCAATAACTGTAAGGTCCTGCAACCTCTCGCATCAGTGGAACATAACTCGCTATTCGTTTTTTGATTTATTTGCTTGGATTTCTTTAACTTGATCTTAGGTAAATTGTGCTGATTGATCATTCGAGCACCAGACATAACATTTACATCACTTGTCATTATTCTTCTCTTGCTCCTTATGAAAGCTCTTCATCCCACATTTAATGTTGCTTCTATTTCAGGATGAAGATGATGGAGAGGAGAACAGTCGGGTGGAACCTGTTGGTCATGCAGACTCCGGCTTGGAACGAACCTCCAGCTTCTCCCTTGAGTGAGTTTTCCATGTCCTTCCTCTCTGCCCTGCTAGTCCGTATGCACCAAACACCTACCCGTAATAAAATAGTGGCACTTCTGATCAGTGTAATTCTTGCTATTTTGCTGGCTTTTCATTTGCAGTCATAAAGAGCCTCGTCCTAATTAATAAGAACTGGGTTGTAGGAGATTCATCACTGGTTTCTAATTAAACCTGACAAGAAATCTGAGAATATATCATAGAAGGTGTAACATTAATTTGCTTTTTTGTAAATTTTTTTTTTTTTTACCTTGATTGGCTTTGGAGCTGGACATTCCCACGGCTAATATAATTTGTAGGAGCCATGAGTAAGTGTTATCCAAAAATATATATTCTAAGTATGCTAAAAAATATAATTAAAAAATGTACTAAAATTGTGGTGCAAATGGCATCAAGACTTGCACCAGATTTATCAATCTTTTTTGACCCCTGAGGAGTTTGTGTGTTTTTTTTTTTTTTTTTTTTAAATTTCCGGAATCTATATAACTTACCAGGAAATGGGACACAAGCATAGAACAGAATAAAAAAAATTTTTAACTTCCGACAAGATTTGGATTGTCTCTCTTATCGTCCGCTGCACGTAGCGTCACTCAGCTCCTTGTTCCCGCAGCTGGACCCTCTTTTTCAATCTTAAATCTGCCCCCTTAGTAACGAAATTAAAAACCTTTCGATTAAAACCATATATTTTATCCTGGATTCTTTCATAAAATAGAGGCGGCCCCCAACTTACAGGTGACCCCTAGTTACAAACGGACCTCTGGATATTTGTCATTTAATTTAGTCCCAGAATTCAATGATCAGTTGCAAGAGTTATCAAAGCAGTTGGCAATGAAGATTTATTGTTAATCCTGGTTCTTATGACAACCCAAAACTTTTAAAATCCAATTGTCATAGAGAGCAAAAGATTTTTGGCTGGGGTTACAATTCTAAAATATACAATGCCGACATACAAATTATACTTAAAAACAAACCTACAGAACCTATCTTGTACGTAACCTGGGGACTACCTGTATACAATCAAATTCCAACCATCACGGTCATGACTACCTAAATTTAAAAAACGTAATGTTCCTTATATGGATCATCTATGATAAGGAAACCAAGATGGTCTACTAGATTCCATGGGTTGCGTTTGTGTTACGACTCCACTACATTGTTGTAAATATGATTGAGGCAGGTCATGATAATAAGGGATGTTAGAGACATTGGTGGATACTATCCTCCAATTAAAGTTTTAGGGCTCTCATGTAAGTTTGTTCCATTCAGTAGTCTATGATTCTGTGTTCCTAACGCCTTGACGCTGTTCCTCTTTTTCCATGCCATCAGGCTTATCTTGAGGTATGTAGCATTATTTTCCTCCTCTCACAATTCCCTCTGCAGTGTGTTCTTGTGTGTGTACACACGGGGGCCATTAATGTGATGTATTGCATCCCCCCTTCCTGACTTTTGAGAGTCTTAATGGTTGTTTTGTGCTCACGATCCTTCATTCGTCTGCATTACAGTGACATGGTGAAGCTGGTGGAAGTCTCCAATGATGGCGGACCTCTAGGGATCCATGTAGTGCCTTACAGTGCCCGAGGCGGAAGGTAATGTTTACAGTCACTCAAGTTCACACATTTGTCAGTACAAGACACATTACATATTATACAGACAAGAAACATGTTGTGGTTTATTGAAAAGTTACTAGAATACATGGATTTCATTATTAATATAATTATTTCTGTAATATTTCAATATGCTTTCTCTATTTTTCATATTTTTTAAATTAGCTCTAAAGGGAAGTCCAGCTCTTTTCTAGGGCTGATGACTTTTTATTAGGGTAAATGCAAGGTTTCTGGTACATGATACAAAGATAAAAATGTAAATTTTCAAAATCTCTACTTTCTGTGCCTTGTGTTAAGTGTTTTTTTTTTTTTTTTTTCAATTTGAGGACCTTAGCAAATTGGAACTGAATAATGGCCCTTATCTTTGGCATAAGGTCATTAATGTCAGATCTGTCCTGCTCCCTACACCCCTACCAATATGCTCATGTAGGGAGCAGTGTTGCGTTGTAACAGGGTCTACAATGCCAGGAGCAGAAGCATTGAATAATATTAACCCTGCTCTATCACAGCACAGTCTACCGATGCCATAACACTACAAATCACATTGCTATTCTCTTTAACTCTATAGGCCAGCCAGAGAAAGATAAGTAATATACAAGGCTTATGCTAGTCTCATAGAGATAACTGGAGTGGCAGTGCACATGCTCGACCACCACCTGACTGCTACTATGTTATGGACAGGGAGGACCTAGAGGACAAGACCCATCTGACACCTACAATTTTAATCACAACTTTTATTTACAGATTTTTTTTTTTTTTTTTATAACTGCTTTATACAGATTTTTTTTTATTACAATAGTTTGACCTCTTGTATATGTTATTACAGCCTAGTTGAGTTTCTAGTTGTGTAGCCTCTGTCTGGCTCTTTAGATCAAACTTTAACCTCTGAGTGCAAGCCGTGCACATTTTACCGTTTACAATGCACGGTCAGTGAATATCCTATATATATTTTCATTGAATATGCTATACGCCGGTGTGCTGTATAAAGTAATTGGGCCATAAATACTTGCATGATGTTTCTATATCCATCAGCAATTTGACTTCCTTTCTCCTCATCACAAATTTATAGCTCATTCCATGGTTATAATCCCGATCTTCAACAGATAGATCAAGCCTAAAGTGTTCACATGTCAATTGCAAAAATGCATGTGAAATATCGGGTACAGTGGGGTTATATATATATATCTTCCTGCTGAAGTACTGCATGTTGGCTTTGTTGCCGGATGTGTTGAGCAGGAAGATAAATGCTCATATTAAGTAAAATTACTCCCATAAATTGCCATTTAAAGACATAACATTCCAGTGAACTTTTCTATCTGCTTCGAGTTGATTAAAGGCAAATGACATTTATATTAAAGGCTCTAATCGTGTGCTTTTTAGGCTTGATAAATAGTTGTTATTCCTCTAAAGTCTCCCCGTGCATAATAAATCAGGGGGGCTTGTCTCGCGCTCACCATCAGGTAAGTTTATGTCTTACTTGGGAACCAAATCTGATTAGTAGATTTAGATCTAAACACTCGTTCCGGGGATGGGCACACGGCCAAATGTGCTCTACAACAACCTTTGGAAAGTTTGATTTGGAATTTTCAGTTCAGCTATTTGAGGTTAGAACAAATGTTTCTGAAATATCATTAAAAGGTGAAACCTTCAGATTTTTACGTTGTCAAAACTGACGGGGTTCGTAAAAGAAATACTTTCACCGCAGTCTCCATATTTTTGCATCCTTTGAATGGATTTGTCGGGAAAAACTTTTAATAACTGGGGATGAGAGGACCTGTGGTTTTAGTTTGGGTTCGACCATGCACCTCATTGCCCTATAGTTAATTATGGTCGTGGCTAGTAGCAGAGGGTGTCATTTTGCTGTATTGGCTATTCGGCCACCAATATGTCCTGGAACGAAAACTTCTGGTCTGCTCTTCTCTATTAATAGCCATTTTATAGGACTGGTTGTTAATGCAACACTTTGAATTCCCAGTGGTGACTCAAGAGCAATGGTTTCTGTGGTGCCGCTAAATCCATGATGAAGTTGGGGCATTTACATTCATACCAGCCATCCACCGCTGTACAGCCAGATCAGTTTGCTTCTTCCTCCATTCTGTGTCAAAGAGGGCTGCAAAGACCATAGCTAAGTGAAAAGTGTGCGGTCAATGGTGCTATGGATAAGGTTCCTGAAATAGCCTAGTTAGGACAGGGACCAGGTAAGAAAATGTTTTCCTTGCCTCAGCTCCTTCATTCTTAAAGGACATTTACCATTAGAAATACTGATGGTAGAGTCCTATAATCCACTTACTCACCAAGATGTTGGTGGTGGCTCAGTGGCTAGCACTACAGCCTTGCAGCACTGGGTCCCACCCAAGTCAACATCTGCAAAGAGTTTGTATGTTCTCTCAGTGTTTGCGTGGGTTTCCTCCTGGTCCTCCGGTTGCCTACCACACTTCAAAACATACTGGTAAGATGATTAGATTGTGAGCCCCATAGGGATAGGGACCGATTTGGCAAACTCTTTGCAGAGCTGTAAAATCTGTGTGCCCTAAATAAATAATAATAATTATTATTTCCTGAGCTATTTTTATTGAATCTTAGGACAGAGGGATTGATCTAAAAGGGTTTTATAAAATATGATAAGCCTCCTGGACCTGGGTACTGATAATTTATGTACGCCCCCAGGTTCTGCCTTCAGATCACTCAGACTGCCGATGACATGCAAGACTCCGTCTGTATGCAAGGAAAGTCTCAGCAAGATTTTCAGATAGCCGGAGTGTTACAGATTGCTGTGTTCATTTATATACACCCCTATTCTTCTTATCAGAGGTAGGAGGCGCATAGGTGACGTAAGCCTTAGCGTCTCTGACAAGTTAACATATTTTTATAAAACTCTCTCAGGTTAATCGCACTGTCCCAAGATTGAATAAAAACAGTATAGGAAAGAGTAATTCAGTTATAGGACTCTGCTATCAGTATTTCCTCATGGTAGATGTCTTTTACTATTGTACAGTCTTAAGTTGCTCACAAATCTGAGCTGTATTTCTTCACGTTGAGAAACTTGCTCACAGAAAGCCCTGGCGGCATCAAAGGGACTTTACAGAGACTTCAGACGTAAGTTTACTATTCAGGGATTTTTTTTTTTTTAAATGGAGACCCACTTTATCAGAATTCCTTAGAAGGTGAATTTTTTTTTTTTGGGTTATCTACTTTCCCGATCAGCCCATGTCTTAGCTAAATAAAACATAAGTGATCCATTAGAAAAGTCTGTGACATCCATAACTCCCAGCAGTTACGCTAGAGGTCTCTAATCTGTTACATCAAGTTCTTTGTGATTCATATTTTTCCTTGGAATGTTTAAAACTTTCTACATAGTTTCTTCATAAATGCAAGTCTTTCTGTTATCTTTCAATGAGCGGAACATGTTGTCAGAGGTGATTTTACACCTGTATAATAAGAACTAAATTTATCGGCGCACACTTTTGTCTTTCATTTATATTGTTGGCTGGAACAGTCAGTGCCGCGCTGGAGCAGGGAGACTTTATTCACAGAACTTCTAAACTTTCCCCAAGAACACTGAAGAATAGAACTTTTTATACAGGCAGTTACCAATCTTTTTGGTAGTTGTGATACAACATGTAGCTAAATGAGTTGTGCTAATTGAGGTAGAGTTAACTAAAAGTTTTCATAACACTATTTGCTATTAAGATATAGATTTACAGATTTTTCTCAAATATAAAGATCTAAAAATGGATCTACAGATCAAATCAGATCCTTCTTAGTTCTCTTACTGTAGAAATTAAAATTTTTTCAGATGAGCATCCCTCGCTCTCTACATATATCTCTCTATAACTTAATTTGCTTAAACAAACGCCGCAGTGTTAGTAGGATAGTGTTACCAGAAACCTCCAGTAATGCGATCCAACACTGCGACGGATACAGTGTAATTGTCGTACAGCTCGCAAAGCTGTCCAACGTATTCATGAGGGGGCGGGGTTGGGACGTGGTTATGGGCGTTGACTGTCACTGCCGGCCTATGGAGCGAGCAGGGCGGTCCAGGGAAGAGGCAGCCCCGCAGTGTTTGATAGTGTTACCGGAAACCTCCGGTAACGCTATCACTCTAACACTGCGGCGTTTGTTCAAGCACTAGGAGCTTGGGTGACAGGTCCTCTTTAAGCTACCGTATTTTTCGGACTATAAGGCGTACAAAAACTCCTTTGTCCAGTGCGCCTTATATATGAACCTTACTTACAGACAACAGCTGCCTTGAACTGTGCACAGGTCTGCCATCAGCTGGGCATTCATCCTTATAATCAGGTGCGCCTTATAGTCCAGTGCGCCTTATATATGAACAGAGACGTTTTAGCAGGCAATTATTGATGGTGCACCTTGTACTCCGGTGCGCCTTATAGTCCGAAAAATACTGTATAATAGAAAACATCACAGTCCTCCCTTTCCCGTCTTGTGTTGACTCCAAGAGTTGTCGGAACCAAACTGGAAGTTCAGCTGGCTTGTCGCTATTAGGACTTTCAGGCACTTTCAGGTTACTCGGATGGCCGATCAGTTTTCATTTTCTGCACATTAAAATACATTTTTGAAGATGAGAAGCGGTGATGGTTGGTTATAACCTGCGTTGCCAAAATTATCCCTAACAACAACCAAGCATGATGATCAAATGAAAGCTCATGAAAGCTTGTGTGTGTGTGTGGGGGGGGGGGGTTTAGGGTGAATTTGTGGAATGTTTCCCACAGTGCCCGTTCCTTCATTATAGAGAAGGATAAATATGTTTTTGGTTAATCTAATCTTTTTTTTTTTATCATTATGACAAGCTTACCCTTCTGAAGAGCCTCAGATCATAAAGAATCTTCTTCATTAGCTTAAGCAGTTTTCTGAAATCCCACCATCTGTAGAGGAATTGAGACGTTCGAGACAAACAAAAGAATAATCCAATGATCAGATGTCAGATTAAATCTTTATGGCTCATTAAATCTTCCCGAACTTTGATCAAAAGACTCGATTCCTAACAGTGATTCTATGTAAAATGTAAGGGAAATGCCATAAATGGAAAGCACAGGGCATAAAGCTTTTATCGGATAAGAGGCGGTGTATGATATTTTTACCTTTTTATTTTAGCTCTAAAAACTTTTTCACCCATAGGTGCCTAAATTCAAGATATCACTTTATTCTCTTATAGCAGTGCTTTTAACACTTAAAAATAATTTAAAGGGTGAAGTCATGGATGCAACGTATGCTACAGAGTTGCCCTAATAGAGGGTGGTCTTAAGACTTAAACATATGAGTTTGAACCCCCCCTTGTAGGGGATGCTTGTACACCCTTGAATAACTTCATTCAAATTCATTAGAAGATATATGCAAATAGGCAGGAACTTGGGGGCCCTATGTCCTGGTAGTCTCAGCTGTTGCCCTCGTTTTGATCAGAAACTGAGTATCCTATGGTTAGGCAAAATTTTCTTCATCCTACTACTTCTCGAACAACGTCTCAATCTATGGTAAAATCTAGGCAAAAAAATCGGCAAAGTTCAATTCGACAAAATATTTGCCATGGGTTCAGGGAGACTGTCCACTATTGGGTACATTTTGAAATCCAAAATTATTAGTCAAATTTTGTGCGGATTTAGATTACTACTTCTTACTGCTGGAATTTTTTGGCTGCCATAAAAATACTGTATATACTCGAGTATAAGCCGACCCGAGTATAAGCCGAGGCCCCTAATTTTAACACAAAATACTGGGAAAACCTATTGACTCGAGTATAAGCCGAGGGTGGGAAATGCATTGGTCACAGCCTCCCCAGTATATAGCCAGCCAGGCTCTGCCCCAGTGTATATAGCCTGCCAGACTCTGCCCCAGTGTATATAGCCTGCCAGACCCTGCCCCAGTGTATATAGCCTGCCAGACCCTGCCCCAGTGTATATAGCCTGCCGCCGCTGCCGGACAGATCGCACAGAAGATATACAGGGGTCACCGGAAAGGTGAGTTTAGATATATTTATTTTTTTGACTCGAGTATAAGCCGAGTTTGGGTTTTTCAGCACATTTTTTTGTGCTGAAAAACTAGGCTTATACTCGAGTATATAAGGTAATTAATAATTCCGTTATTTTTATAGCACACACAGATTACGCAGCGCTGCTCAGAGCTTGCCAGATCTGGCCCTGTCCCAAATGGGGCTTACAATCTAATAAACCTAACAGTATGTTTTTGGAGTGTGGGAGGAAACCTGAGGACCCGGAGAAAACACTGAGAGAACAAACACCTCCTTGCAGATCTTGACCCTGGGACTTGAACATAGATCCCCAGCGCTTCATGGCTGTAGTGCTAACCACTGAGCCACCATGTTTCCCTATGATGCCATGTTGAATTGTACCTCTATCACAGTTCTCTTAAGAAGGGATATTTATATTAAGTAATAACTCAATTTGTAAAAATTTTAACATGAGGAAATTAAATTTGTTTCCTGCTCGCAATCTTTGCCTCTCGCTGAGAATCGGTCGTAGCCGAACTTGTGCTCCACATGGGGCGAGCAGTTGTGTGGGAAATGAGACTCAGCAGGGTTTGGGCTTTTAGTTGCAATCACTACATCACGTTGTGGATGCCTTCGATAGGTGTAATGGAAAGCCAAATTCCTTTGCTCAAGGCATGTACTTATCCCACTATTGTTTTAGATAAACGTCTTCCCAACCTCTAAATTGTGATTAGTGAGCATCCTAGGGAAAAAAATAAATGTAATGCGCTCTCGGTAAACACGAAGCACGCTTCCTAAATGCTTTCTGATTGTCCGTAATTTAGCTGACTTCTGTCTTGGAATCTCTGCAGGGTTTTTTTGTTCATTTATTGAGCGCTATTTTTTATTTTTTTTACCTTGTCTGTTATTTAAAAGAATTGCTTTCCCCGTTTCCACTGCTTTCAATTTTCCCCTCTCCTCCTGGCGCCACTTGTTTGTCTCCACTGATCGGCAATCATTAACATTGTATCTGGTGTAATAGTTGGCGATGTCGATTTTACGGTTTGTAATGGAAGCTCGTATTACGTGAACGTTTTAGTTTTAAATGTGGCCTAAATTGTGTTAATTTTTTTCTACAGTATTTATGCAGGACAGTTGTAGGTTTAGCTTTTAAGGTTTTCATTGATAGATCTGTTCTTCATCATTGATTCCCTGGTTACATGCTAAGAATTTGATTACCACGTCACTTACAACACACTTCAATGGGATATTAGTTGGTTCTTTGTAACCCAATTCATAAATACAATGGGGCACATTTCCGCCGGGTTTCCTGACTTTTTCTGCTTTGCGCCGCATTTAACTGGAGTTTTTGGCGCACACGATTGGATTTTGCTGCATCAGCGCTGGCTTTCACGCGACACAAACTGGGGGAAGCTTGCCGTTGGACAATCCAACGGATTCGGACAACGCGCGGGATTTAACATCTCAAATTGTGTCGCAAGACATGCACTCACATACACCAGGAAGGAGAAGGTGAACTCTGGCGAACCTCACCGGGGAAGCCACACATGCAGGATCTTGGGCGCACAATCTTGGTGAATCACGTCGGACTGTCCGGATCGGGGATCGCGAAAGGACCGGGTAAGTAAATATGCCCCAATCTCCTTATTTCCCTTATGAAGGTCTGTGGAGTAGCCCTATATACTTCAAGGTTGCCCCACTGAAGTTGGGCAACCTTCATGTGGATTCACTGTACACCTTACTACAGAGTTGAAGACACTCAAAGAGATTGGTGGAAGTCCCAGCATTCAAGCCCCCCTGATCAAATTTGAGCCCAATGACGATAGCTGTGAACGTATTTGAATAAAGCAACGGGTCCTGCCTTAGCACCACCCCCTATTTAATATGTACAGGACACCTTGCTTTCTCTAGCAATGCAATAGATCGGAGCAACATGGCACTTTATCGCCTTGCTACCACATTGATTTTGTGGAATAAGACGTCTTAACTCGGTACGGAGTTTGCGTACCCCAGCTGGCTTATCGTAGCAGAACAAATTCATGTTAAGAATATAACGAGGCGACTCGCCTTCACTTCTCAGTTTGCAGGACGGAGGGAAAGTGCTCACCCCGCAAGCCTAAGAGTTGCTTGCTGCGGTGAGCTGACGCCAGTAACGAGAGGAAGTAGGAAGGCCCGGGGTGTGTAAAAAGGGAGGAGGGGTCCAGGAACACATAGCCATTTAGTTTTGAAACTCTCCACTTCCTTGGAAATCAGTAAACGATCGTAAAGAAACTCTATTCTTGAAATGAGACTAAGACTATATTCACACAAACGTATGGAGGATGTATATACGGCTGATATACGTCCCCCATAGATCGCAGTGGCCTCATGGCGCCCAACGGGAGCGGTACGGTGCAGCACCTCTGCCCCTCATTCCTATGGAGAGGGGCGGGGTTGAGCGGTGTTCTCCCCATCCTCCTCTCCCCCGGCACTGCCGTGTGCCCGCCATGCTACTATACGGCGGGCAACAGTACTGTGCTTGTAGCCTAAAGCAGTGTTGGAATTATTATGTAATGGGCTTTGGGAATCTGTCATTGTTGAAGAGTCACCATCCTTGTGACAGGTTCCCTTTAAAGGGTAAGAACACTAATAGTCACTAACATAAACCTTTGTAAGAAAGTGGCCATGTCTGGTTGCAAAATGGGTCACAGAGGGCAAAAGAGAATCAAAAAGTTCTTGAGATATGATGTTACCATTGTGTTCAACTTAAGAATACATCACGCCCTGTTGTCGAGTTATTTATACCCCCAACTTGATCGGAGTGGGTCTCCATGATGGGACCCCCACAGATCACAAGAACGGGCATCCAATGGGGTCTGATGTACCCCAATTGGTCCCCTCAGCGTTCCCCGAAATGATCTGAGTTGGTAACATAAAGTTGGACAGCCCTGCTAATCTGTTTAAAACTGACTGAGATTGCTTCTTGTAATGTGAGGGGGTCCCATCACTGTGACCCCCGCCGATCCGGATGTTAGGCACTATCCTGTGGTTAGAGCCTAACTTATTGTGTGGGAAAACCCTTTTAAGGAGGGATATTAGAAACATCAGAAAATATATCACAGAGAATTCTTGTGTTCATCAATCCTGATTTGTAAATTCAGTAATTGTGATTATTTCTTACTTGTGTTACCTATAGATAACATTTAGAAGTATTCGGTAAGATAAACTGTATTGTGTTATCTCCAGGGGTATTGGCTTAGGGATTTCCACCCATACAGAAGTAAAGTGTTATGAAACAAGTGAATAGGATCATTTAGATGTCAGACAAGTAACAGATGACTTTAGCTGTCAGGTTTATGTTCTGCTTGTCAGAATTTGGAAACTTTTCTTTATTCCCTTTTTCCCGATTGCCCATAAGCCCCCTGTGGTTTCATCTCTTTTATGCTCATTCTATTAACTTTTGATTGATTTTTGTTCTCTTTGTGATTTCCAACGGATTACACGAGAAAGCTCTCCTGACTGTGTGGATTTGCTCTACTTACTGAGACTTAGGAGAGGCGATCAACCCTTCATGTGGTGTGAAGTTTCAGTCTTTGCGGCGCACATTGGAAGCAGATCCTATAATCTGTTGCTTCTCTGTTTGTATTCAATAATGTTAGTAGAGTATTCCTGTGGTCGGGGTACCACTTGGTGGCTAACACCCGCTCTGGGCTCTCCGACTAGTGGCCGCACTTTACTAGATTGTTGGATTTTATCTTTGTTACATCTGGGATAAAAGCACATAAAGACCCATATTCCACTCCCAGTATTAGCAGACATTGCGCCCTGTTCCTGAGCTTAGTCTGTGCTCTGGTATTGATTGTGAAACGCAGCGTCTATCAGAACATAACGGAAGACGCCTGCCGGAGATTATCAGCTCTCTGCATGGAATAAAGTAACCGCGCTGCTCATTAGAGCATAGACAGGGAGGCAGCGACTGGCCAATAGTTTTATTCTATTTATGCAAAATCCTATAAAGCGATTATATTGGTAACCTTAAAGGAAACCTACCACTACAGATCTACCTATTAGGTAGATCCGGTGGTATGTGCTTCTAACGTATGTAAGGATAGCCCTTATTAGGGCTAATCCTTTACTCCCCTTTATCTTTTCTAATCTTTAATCAGGGTAATATGCAAATTTTCTAAAGAGGCTTTTGGGGCGAAGAGTAGCTTGAGTTGAGGCTACACGGAGTGGCTGCTCCATGCCCCTGTAGCCTCGTTGATCCTCCTACCCTGACATCTTCAGCGAGCAGCTACAAGGAGCTGCACGCACTCGTCTTGCAAAGCCAGAGTTCTGCGCATGCACAGTAGCTCCAGCTTTAAAGCCGAGATCGCGCAGCCGCTGGGCTGTGTTATGCACTTGCGCAGCTCCTCAGCCTCAGCTCCAGCTTTCTTTCCTCATTTCCCATTTTCTTTCAATTTCCTTTCCCCTCCCCCACCCTCTTTCCTTCTCTCGTTTTAACTTTTTCATTCTTCATTTCTCCTTTTCACTCTTTCTGTCCTTTTTTTTTTTATCTCCATCTCCTATTTGCTTTTTTTCTCTTTTTCCCTCTCTCTCCCTTTCTCTCTTTCTCTCTTTATTTCTATCCTTCCTTCTTTCTCTCTCTCGCCTTCCTTCCTTCCTTCCTTCCTTCCTTCCTTCCTTTTCTCTCTCTCTCTCTCTCTCTCTCTCTCTCTCTCTCTCACTTTCCTTCTTTCTCTCTCTCCTTCCTTCTTTCTCTCTCTCCTTCCTTCTTTCTCTCTCTCCTTCCTTCTTTCTCTTTCTCTCTCTCTCCTTCCTTCTCTCTCTCTCTCTCTCTCTCCTTCCTTCTTTCTCTCTTTCTCTCTCCTTCCTTCCTTCCTTCTTTTTCTTTCTCTCTCTCTCTCTCTCTCTCCTTCCTTCTTTCTCTCTCCTTCCTTCTTTCTCTCTCCTTCCTTCTTTCTCTCTCCTTCCTTCTTTCTCTCTCTCTCTCTCTTTCTCTCTCTCTCTCTCTCTCTCTCTCTCTCTCTCTCTTTCTCTCTCTCTCTCTCTCTTTCTCTCTCTCTCTCTCTCTCTCCTTCTTGCTCTCTTTTTTTCTTTTGTATCTTTTTTTTCTTTTTTTTACGACTTTCGGGCCACAGAACCCCATTAATATGTGTCTAAATGTATTCTGTTTTGAAAGTATTTAGTATCTGTACAGATGCCAAACCTATGCAGTTTATTATTGATGTTGGACTATTAATAGTGCCTATTAACATTGTTCCATTCTTCATTTTAAACATTCTATTTCAGAGCTTTATTACAGTGTTTGTTGACATGTTGAAAACACACAACATTCATGTGTTTTATTTTTTCCCTCTGTCGTAACGGACGACAGCAGCGGATCACACTGTATGTTCATGGGTATGTTCACTTGTTTGGGACCATAGAGAGCTGCATGTAGTCATAGGTAGCAGACCTGGAGATCTGTGTTATCATACCATTGTGTGTGGTATTAGTAGCTGCAGGGCTGTTGAAAATTCATTTAGAGGGAGGTGTCTGCACACTACAGTTTTGTAATATATCATTATTTATCCGTCTCATGGCCTCTCCCTGCTGCTCTGAGTAAATGCTGCAGTATTCAGCTAAAACAAATTTTACGCTGACAAAATTTTACACTCCCACAAAGTCTAGTCCTAGAATGTAAATGCATCTTTCACAGTCCTGCTTCTACTAACACACACAACGGTACACAGATCTCCAGGACCTATATCTAACGCTATCTGCAGCTTTGTATTATCAAAACACCAGGGAGAGTCACTGTATAAAGGGAGTTTTGCGGCTGCTTAAAGGCAAATATCTATGGTGCGAAATATCATTTTGTGTTTCAATTTGTCAAATTCAGAGGAAGGCGAAGGGTTAACGGGCCCAGTTATTTATCTCTATAGCCGCCTGTAGATGGAATGATTGCACGTGAACCGCTGCTGCTGGATATTACAGGAAGAGTTTTATTAGCCCCGCTGAGCATATTAGGACAATACTTTTTCCATAGGTTTATTCTCTGGTACCAATCACAAGTGCACCATGTTGCTTTAATTAGCAATATCTTAAGATATAATTTCTTCCATGGACTTAGAAAGAGCCTGGATCTCACATAACTTCTTCTTCTGTTACTGCACTATCCATCACCCTCACACTGCGCTCCACCACTTAGCTTTAGCTTTGAAATTAAGAGTTAATTTATTTCTTGCTAATTTGAATTCAATTAAATTGCAGGGTGTATTGGCCTTTTTCTCTCTCAACCTTTCTTACCTTGATAATTGCAGACAGTGTAGGATATTATATTTTCTTTGTAAAATACAAAATTTATGATCAAATGTGTTGTCATATATTTTTTTTGATCCTGGATTGACGGGATCGATCATACTCCCCATAGGACAACTGTCCGGTACTGAATGGATGGTCACAATTGAGTACTGCCAATGTCACACCACATAATAGATGATTGAAGAGCTATGGGTTCAAGGTTCTGGTACATTGTTCTGTCCCAAAACTTTTGCTGATCAACATATAAATGTCCAGAATTTCCAGATTGGATGGGCTTGAGTGAAGCTGGCATTGACCTTATATTCACAACTTGCCTGGGCTGGATCTCGGGTGAGCACATGTGACTGTACGGTGAGACCGGTTGGGTTGAACTGGGCCTTACCTGAATCTAGATCAAGATCGCCTGCAACATAAGATTATTGTAAAGACACTTATCTTTTGAAAGACATTTGACAAAGTTTAACTATTCCTCCCGATTTCACCATCTACATACAGGCGGTCCCCTACTTAAGGACACCCCACTTACAGACAACCCATAGCTACAGACAGTCCCCTGTGACCTCTGGTGGATGCTTTACTATAATCCCAGGCTGCAATAATCAGATGTAAGGTGTCTGTAATGAAGCTTTATTGATAATCCTTGGTCCCATTACAGCAAAAAATGTTTAAACTCCGATTGTCACTGGGGCCAAAATTTTTTTTGTCTGGATTTACAATTATAAAATATACAGTTTGGACTTGCATACAAATTCAACTTAAGAACAAACCTCCGGACCCTATCTTGTACGTAACCCGGGGACCGCCTGTATATACGGAAAAGCTTATTAGAATAATAGTTGTCTTGTTATTCACCGCCTTTGTGGTGGTTTTTATCCCTTAAAACTAAGCAGCGTTTGTTTCAAACTGAATTTTTTTTTCTTTGCATTATGTCATCCTGAGTTCACATTGTGCTTTGCTTGTGTATTGTGTGAATATTTCTATTGACACAAGTCATTAGGCGCTGGCGTAAATCTTGTATGTGTAATCATTTGCAATCTTAATGTTGCAGAACCCTTGGATTATTAGTAAAACGACTGGAGAAAGGAGGTAAAGCTGAGCGGGAAAATCTGTTTCACGAAAACGATTGTATCGTCCGAATTAACAACGGTGACCTTCGCAACAAGAGATTTGAACAGTAAGTCCTTCTCGAAAAAGTCACAAGAAAAGGAGCATGAATGTTCCACTTTCACTTAAAAAATAGTGGAAAGGAGACAATTTACCATTGGAGATTCTGGGGTTTTTTGTCTAGTAATCCTGCAATAAGTGTAGAAGTGATGGAGTATGTTGTGCACGGACTTCGTGGCTTATGGATTTGGCATCTTGTGCCATAGTATGCTATTTTATAGTTAAACCAAAACCGCAGGTGGTTGTCGGAGCATGTTGGGAGTTGTAGCTTTGCATCCGCATGTAAGACGCCCCTGCAGCACACAAACGACACCTAAGTGATTCAGTTGTGTTGTATAAAAGTACATCTTTTAGTCTACACACAGCATATTTTGTTAACTTAACACAGTGGTATTTGACTTGGTCAAATACATCATCAAAATCCATAGTCTTGTTTTCAACCAGCATATACAGGCCTGGGCGGGTTGGAAAAGAGCCACGGTAGCCTACCATTGATTTTAATGTAATAGAGACCTTGAAACAGAGTGTCCACTTAAAGGAGTTTTCCCAGGACTTTAATTCTGTTGTTCTATTCTTTGTCTTTTTTTATCCTATCAGGTGGAGCACGAAATAACCACTACCATCTTGCTTTTGGCAGTAGCTTTTAGCATCGCAAGCACAAAGTAGTACACAAACTTTTAAAAGTCTAAAGACTAAAGATTTTTAGCCGTATGGAGTGCCGGTCCCAACTCACTTTTTCATTGGGCAACCACAAAGTAGTCCGAGCTTGGAGTAGGGGAGTCAATACTCTGTTGTCCACTGTGTATTGTCTGTGCCAGTTGTTCAGTGGCTCTTAGCAGGAGCTTATCTCTAGTTGCCCCAGTCAAACTTTCCATTGTGTAGCTCTGGAAACTGAAAACTTTAGAGAAGAGCCTGTTATTTGGGTACCAGTTATTGGCCCCCATCAATCTGATATCAGTGACCTATTCTAAGGACAGGACATACAGCTCAAAATACCCGAAAATTCCATTTAATTAAAAAAATATTTTTCTTTGCACTTGAAATCGATGACTAAAAGTTGTTGCGAGTAAGTCAACACTTTTGGTCAATAAATTTAGCTCTGCATCTTAAGATCGATATTGCTTTATTAGAAACCACAAATCATATTTACACATGGTTATTATCAAGTAGATTAAAGCAAATGCCTACAGTAGAGCTCAGGATGTAAGAGATGAGCTGTCCCCGAGATAAATTAATATCAGTCATTCTTTTATAGAGCGAGAGTGTTCACTGGCAGAGCAGATAACCTTTTTATTTTATTTGTTTTTACAAAAAAAGTAGGAGAACGAGATTTATGGCTTATGTAAAGAATGAAGCGTTGTTTTTGTTTTATCCGTTTATGTTTTGTATGTATACGTGGATAATTCATTGTAAATACCTTCATTTTCAAGTTTTACAAGTTGTGATTCCCTTAAAATTGACATAAGATATGTAGGTTTTATGGTAAATTTGTCTATGAATTTTTCAGGAATATACATAAAAATATATAATTCTTTAGATCTCCTTTTATCTCTATTCAGACCTTTCCTTTTGTTTTGTTTTAATTTTCCGAATAAATATTTCAGAACCATCTAGTTGTAAGACAACTGGCTGGAACAGACTCCTCCACCCGGTTATCTTTCAACATCAGAACAATGTAAATCTTGACTCATTGTCTCTTAATGACAATGGAAGAGGTCAGCAGGTTAGCATCCATACTTACAGGTGGTTTACTACAAGAATGGCAGGGGTCGCAGGGGGCATCCAAGTGCAATAAGTTACCTTCCCTCTTTTTCTTTATAAGTAAAGTAATAGCTAGTCCGATCTTTCTATCAGTGCCACATGTAGGGAGCGTATGTGGGATTTGTAGTCTAGGATTGGTAGGAATGTTAATGTATAAGGTTGGGTGTTTCAGTGGGTGGCCATGAAGAATATTTCATGAAGCTTTTCTGAACTCTTATCTAATGTAGTTTATAACTTCCATGAAAAGTTTCATCTGTCCTTGGCCCTATCCGTACTCCTCATCGTTGATTTACTTTCCAGATTCTAGCCCATGACCTCTTGTTCTAGTTCTTCTGAGACCGTCCCTTCCTAAACCTTGCTGCTGCTTTTGATGTATTTAACATGTTAGTTAATATTTCAGCGATAAATCCTGGGAACGGCAGGATGTTGCTGCAATGCCTCTGGCTTTCTAGAGTTTTTGGCATTCTCAAATGTATAGGTTGTCAGTTGGGTGTTAGATGTTTCCACTAAAATATACAACTGTCTTTCCCGTCTGGCCAAGAATTCAGATAAGTGGAGCTGCTGGAGTACTCTAAGCATGGCTTGGATGTAGGTACCGCAGAAAGTTTCAAGGTATTCTCCATGGGAGACATCAATAAGAAAATATGTTCAAAAGTACACACATCTTAAATAATTTCAAAAGAGCAATATCTACTTTTTTGCTGACTTGTTGTGTATTTAATGTAAAAATTTCGTCGTATGAAAAGGATGGAGTAGTTCCTGGGTCTCTGGTCCCATTGGTGCCCTATAGTCACTTTTTAGGGTTTAGAGTCCTAGATGATGATTAATGGTTCCATTGAAACCAAGTATTAATTAAAAAAAAACAACCTTCTATTACCCCATCTCCATAGTGAATAGTAGTAAAACAGATCTGTTGGCTTCTTATGCTACCCTAGTAATCTGAAGTACTTGAAGTAACATAGCACTAGGTTGAGTTGTTTGGCTATTAGGAAAGGGATACACTGGACTGGATCCATGAGGTCAGCACTCCAGTCTCCTCTCGGCAATCACTTAAAGCTCCCCTACATGCATGAGTAGCATGCTGGCAGCTTTTCCCATGAATTCATAAATTCCATAAACTATGTTTCAAGGGGAACATTTTGGTAATCCCAACTTTTGTAAGTGATGAAAAAGTAGCCTTATCTTTTATTTTCTAGCAAAAATCCATTGGCCAATTTGTATGCCCCTTCTATCCAAGACTGTGAGCAGGATGAAATAATGGGGGTCATTTACTAAGGGCCCGATTCGCGTTTTCCCGACGTGTTACCCGAATATTTCCGATTTGCGCCGATTGTACCTGAATTGCCCCGGGTTTTTGGCGCACGCGATCGGAATTTGGCGCATCGGCGGCGGTATGCACGCGACGGAAATCGGGGGGCGTGGCCGAACAAAAACCCGACGTATTCGGAAAAACCGCCGCATTTAAAAAAAAATTTGTGTCGCGAAAATTTCACTCACCTTCATCTTGGATAGGCCGGTGTATTTCGAGGCATTCCAGCGAACTTCAGCGCAGCAGCGCCACCTGGTGGACGTCAGAGGAACTGCTTTGATGAATCCCGGCCGGACCCGAATCCAGTGCAGAGAACGCGCCGCTGGATCGCGAACGGACCGGGTAAGTAAATGTGCCCCAATGTGCCATGTTTTCTGTAAATTGGAGAACTCCTGTTGTTTTGAGAACAATCCTTGACCGAAGAACCTTAGAAAATCCAGCTCGAGATCCTCTGTCTCGCTTAGCTATAACATCTTCCAATTTCTATATCGGTGCTTTTCTATTGAAAGCAGCAGTTTATCACCTTCTTTACAGGCTAAACAAGCATTAGATATAGGGCGCGCCTTCACATTTGCCCTTTTGGGGTAGCTTTTTGAGCCAACGTCAGACGTGTATGATAAAGTGCGTAAAATTTAATTGCACAGTTCTTCTCAAGTAGAGACTTAAAAAACAGCATAAGTGCATAAAATGGGATTTGTGAAGGTGTCCTTCACCATACTTCTTGTACTGCTGTTTATCCTGGTGTTCCTCACTGTTTCCTTACAACTTACAAACACTAATTAAATGGGGCCGACTGTGACTCGCTAACAAGTGAACATAAAGACTGACTTAATTCTCAACCAAAGGACATAAATAATCTTCCGTCTCTGTAGAAGCACGAGGCGGCCCACTTTGCATAATTAGAAAGCAAAATTATGATCATAACAATCTCTAGTCGACTAACGGTGATTGCTAATCTTATCTCGTTTATCCAGAGCTCAGCACATGTTCCGCCAAGCCATGCGATCTCCTATGATCTGGTTTCATGTGGTTCCAGCCGTCAACAAAGAACCCTACGAACAACTATCCCAAAGCGAGAACAACAGCTACTACTCAAACCAACATGTCCCCGATCAGTACATGGAGAATAGGAATTTCCACAGCCCTGGTCCTGAGCACACATTACAGAGAGTCCCCCGCCAAGTAAACCAGACAGAGCCTATGGACTCTTACTCACATCTACCTCATAATATCAATACAGCAGGAAAACCACCAACTGGCCTAACGCCATCACCGCAGCGGGGTGTCAACTCTCCTCCAGCCAGCGCTTATACTACCAAAAAAGGAAAGAAGCTATACATTCAGCTGAAGAAAGGTAAGATAGTCGGTGACATGCTTGGTAAGGTATAATACGATATGCTCCACGATCCAGATGTAGATTCTCGTTTTGGCTGAAGTTTCTATTCTCTGACACACAAATGTACCTCCTCACATGTTTTTTTTGGACCCTGTGTGTGCTAATAGTCTTTATAGGATACACTGGAATGTTTTTTCCTTGCAACATGTATAATGGAGAAAAAGATGCAGTTGAAAAATGGACTCTATAGCTACTGGAAACGTTGTTTTATTCAATAAAATAACACGTTTCTGCTTTGTGCAGAGATTGCAGGAAAAGAACTGAAAATGCAAAAGCAGTAAGAGGAGACATGTCAATACACACAGCAGATAGGAAGGGCATGCAACAAACATTGGAAGTGGAACGCAATAGGAGGAACCAAATCAACATAATAGGAAGGGGATGCAACATGTACAGGAAATAGAAGGCAATAGGAGGAGACGTTTGTCAATCAACACAATAGACAGAAATGAGATATGACAAACACAGGAAATGGAAGGCAATAGGAGATGACGTATGTCATTCAACACAATAGACAGGAAAGGCATTAAACAAGTATAGGAAAGCAATAGGAGGAACCAAATGTAAATCAACATAATAGTAAGGGGATGCAATAAGTACAGGAAATTGAAAGCAATAGAAGAAGACACATGTCAATCAACATAACAGACAGCAAGGGAACATAACAAACACAGGAATTGAAAAGCAATAGGAGGTGACACATGTCAATCAACATAACAAACAGGAAGGGGATGTAACAATTATAGGAAGTGGAAAGAAATAGGAGGAATCAAATGTCAATCAACATAATAGGAAGGGCATGCAATAAGTACAGGAAATTGAAAGCAATAGGAGGACACACCTGTCAATCAACATAACAAACAGGAAGCGGATGTAACAATTACAGGAAGTGGAAAGAAATAGGAGGAATCAAATGCTCATCAACATATTAGACAGGAAGAGGATGCAACAAGCACTGGAAATTGAAAAGTAGTAGTAGACTGTCCATTAACATAAGACAGGTCGGAGATGCTAGTAACACAGGGAATGGAAAGCAATAGGTGCACCACCCACTGGACTCCCTAACTTCTTTTCATCTTCTGTACTATAACATGCCACCTGCTAATAAGACATCTTTTTTTAAATTTGACCACTTCACTTTTAACTTTGAAACAGGATTTAGTTGAACATAAGCAATGAAGGCTGAGTTGACGTATGAAAGTTTTTAATGTCCTATAAATGTTATTGTAAATGGATATACAGTATTGGAGATGAGCAGGAAATTGCTGATAACTTATTTTCCTTATGTCAAAGCCGCTTCAGAACGTCTCGCCTTTAATTCTTATTTTCTATGGGCTGTAATAGTCAGCAGAGCTCAGCTCTCAATGAGTCAGATGTTTTATGGATTGCATCAAGTCTTCTTTGATGAATGATCGAGAAGCTAAGACTCCTTGGATTATGGTCAGAGATGGGGGAGATCATCGAGGTCACATGACGACATCTTGGTGGTTGGTGAAATACATATGTTGTAGAGTTGACACTCTTATATTATTTTGCCTGTCTCATTATGTCTGTCGAGTTAATCTTGTGTCTTAGACCACAATTGAGGCAATAATTCAATTGACTTATTTAAATGTTGTGGGGAAAAAATAATTTTATCCTGAGGAAAATATAAATACCCGCCATCTCTCTGGGAGTATTTTTATATCCGCCCTCAAGTTATGATGGAGTCAGAGTTTTTGAACATCGAATGCTTTTTATGATGCATAACCGTGTCTATTACATCTGCGCTAGACATACAGTAATTGAATGTTTCCAAGTAGATTAGCAATGTAATGGAGGCTGCTCTTGTAGATAATTGTCTCTAATTTTAATTACAGAAATAATTATCTATGTCATTGAGAGATTTACAGCTGGATACATGTTTGTACGTGATCCATAGATAAATTGGGATGTGTGTCTTTTTTGTTGGCTTTGCAGTCAACAATTTTTTTTCATGTTTGTGCCATCAGGTAAACATGAGGTCCATGCGGGACATTAGATGGTGCCTGGAGATGTTCATATGCATCTCTACGCACATTAAGCATCAAATGAAGTATTTATGTAATCTGTACCACTCCCTCATCTGTAATGTATTGGTTTGAGATCTGATCATCTTGCGTTGGGAGAAGTTCCATATTGGTCAACATAAAACGCTTGTATACACCCAACACATTGTTCATCTTCAAACCCGCTGGGAACGATCAATGTTAGATACTTCCATGTGTCAACCTAACACACATCAGGATAGCGCTTCAAAGGAACAGGAGAGAAAAACATCTCAGCACAGTCTAAGAACTGGTCGAGTTCCTAACACATAAATATGTTCTTCATGTACACGGTTCTTACTTGTGCCTCCAGCGTGCTGGGATGTCTCCATTTTTCTCTTCTGCACCTAAGGCTCTTGGGCCTGGGTTTCCGGGCACCTTCGTACTACCTGTGTCTGGCCCACAATTATGGGGTGTAAAGCATTAAAGAGGACCTGTTACCCAATTTATCAGCATTAGGAGCTGCTTACTAAAGTAAGCAGCTCCTTGTGCTTGAACAAACTCCTCCGGTAACGCTATCAAACACTGCGGCGGGGTACAGTGTAATTGACGGACAGCTCGCAAAGCTCTCCGACGTATTCATGAGGGGGTAGGGTTGGGGCGTGGCTAGGGGTGGTGACTGCTGCCTGGCGTGCGGCAGTCACTGCCGGCCTATGGAGCGAGCGGGGCGGCTATTATCAAAATGAAGCTACATGTGAACCAAACAATATCCACATTGATGCAGCTGTGCTTTACTTAGACTTCAACATCGAATGTAAGTCACTAGGGCTATCTGGCAATCAGTTCAGTCGAACCATTGGACACTAGGTATCGCCAACTTTATTTGTGGTCGCAAAAATACAACCACGTACCAACCAACCTAAAATGCCTAGACATTGGCCATACATTCATACCCTCCACCCACATACACACATACAGCATTGGCTTGGCCAGGAGTGCATGTTTTCAGGCCCAAGCCATTGTTGAACTTCTTAATAGACAGATTATTTCTCCTGTGGACTACAGGTTCAGGCACGTTGGATTCAAAAGCTTGACTTTTTTTTTTTTTAACACCTTTTGGCCTCGAAGGCAAGTTGGTTTGTTCCCCTACATATTACAAAGGCTTTCAATCCCAAACAGATTGTGTTTGGCAGACAATGTCTTAACGTACATAGTCAGCTTAAGGGTATGTTCACAAAGCAGAATTTGACATTGCTTTTTACAATGGAAATTTTCCTCAGTCTAACCTGTGAAAGTAGGCTTTGCCTGGATTGCCCTATAGTTGTGTGTTTTTTTTTTTAGCAAAATCCATGCAAATGTTGCTTGAAAATACTCTCTAACTTCCCATTTAATAAAGTTTTTGTACAATTTGTTTCTTAGAAAAAGCAAAGTCCAACTCAACCATGTGAACAGACCTTAAGAATAGCTAAGACTTTCCAAACAAATTGGATGACCCATTCAGGAGATTCTGGACTGTTCTGTGCCTTTGCACAGTCACCATTTTAAATGGTCTTTTTGCTCTACAATGCGACTGTCTGATCACATAAAATTTTATTCTGACAGACATTTTTTTCTGTTGCAAGGGATATGATTTATCATAAAAATATGTAAAAGCCTGTCTGAATGTTTTCTGTAGATAGCAAAACACATTGTTTTACGGCGCACCTGATGACAGTCCATCGAGCTTCAAAATAAATGGAAAGTCCACTCAGATAAGGTTTATACATGACTTGGCGGAGCTTGGATGGGATCCTAAAGTATTTATTGGAAGCCAAATTCATAGATCACATTGGTTTTTGACTTTTGCCAAGTCTATTCATACAAGACCCAGGTGATGTGACTGCCAACCTCTACACTTCTAACCTTTCTGAAATTTGTTGTAAAATTCCGAGTCGATTTAGGTTTGTATTCTAAGAGAAGTTGTAATACCTGCAAATGGCAGCCAAAAAAGTAGACTTTCCCACCTAACCTTGTGTACAGTCTCTTGATGGATCATTCCATATTTTATCATTATCTAATGATACAAGGTCTATTACAGTATGCTCCCTTCAGCGGGAAGCTTTTAATTAGCACAAACCAGAACGAGAAGTTTCTGAGTTTTAATTATGCAGTCTTGAAGTTTTTTTCCAATTAACGTTGAATATGTAACCGAGTCCCGAGATACTTGTGGTCATTTGTACATAAACTGACATATAGCAAATGAATGGTTATCACATTCTCCGGGTGAATTTCACGAGTCCTCTACAAATGGATTAATTTCCAGGGCCTTAAAAGATGGAGGCTGCTGTCCTTATATACTGATAGAAGCCAGGAATATCTGTAATAATTGCTTCTACTCCTATCACAAGACCTTCACAATGTTATTAAATGCATATAATTTAATCCCATGCTTGTATCTCACCCCAGCAGGAGGCCGGCAGGGATGTATGATGCCTCTCATCCCCTCTGCCGGACCCCTGTGGAGAGGCTCCAACAACAAAGGATTATACAATCATTTTCCGTTTACCACTTCCAAATCTGAATTTCTCACTGTAGACAGTAATTTAATGCTGCAATTTGGCAAATTGGATTTAGAACTATGTAATGTAAAATTCTGATATATTTAAATATAGGACTGCTTGTTGAGTGGATGGATAGGAGTCACATTTGAAAGTCAAAAAAGAGCATCATCCATTGTGTTGATGTCTCTGAAAAGTAGCAGCTAGAAGCATTTGATTGTTGTCCGTCTAACAAGAAATTTATGAACCCACCTAATCTACCTCGTATGGTCATATTTAAAACGAGGGACCCGTCGGACCCCTCGTTGCTCCATTAATTTAATAAAGCGATGAGGGGTCTGACGGGGTCCCTCGTTTTTGCGTTCTGCAGTGCACTGAGACCCCCACTGATCAGAATATTAGGCCCTATCCCTTGGATACTTGGGATAAATTGGGATAAATTCCCTTGCCCTAAATTTTCTTTGTGGGAAAACCCCTTTAAGGAGACAATTTAAGGCCTCCTTGTGGGGGTGTGGAGACTTGTAGCCATTGACACTCCACTATGGGATTCTGGGAAAATATGCAAATAATTTTTTCCAAGATGGGAAAAGGAAAACCGCACCTCTTCTAGCTACCTGGTAAGGCAGCCCCCTTAACATCAAGCATGACTTTCAGGAAGCCTGATGATATTATGTGGGATTAATAATAAACCAATATATCTGTTCCAGAAGGAACAGATACCCAACTGTGGACGGCACTGTCCTGATGTGGTTGCATCTCTTCAGTACAGTGTAGGGAACTGGTTTGGCTGTGTGAGATGCTTTTTAACTAGGGTCAGACAGACTCCGAAATGCAGCCCTAGCCCAGTTATCCTGAAGCTTTTAGAGACTGGTTGCCCAAACTGCAATCCCAAACCCACTAAGATATCGTGCCAAGTTTGCAATTTAGGTAATACCATATAGCTCCCTCTTATGCCACAGCTTTCAATTGTATCAACGTTATGAGGTCATCAATGCCATTGAAAGGAGAGGAAATTTGGATCATCTTTGTTCCTATTCAAGGGGCCCTGGAGGAAAGCTACAATCATAGGGCTTGGAGCTTCCAGTCCTGCCCGCACTTCCCTGCTCCTTCTGCAGTTCCAGGCAGCCGAAAATATGCTGCACATTCTTTTGCTTGTGACTGCAGGAGGAGGCCTTGAGTAATGACTAGCCCTAACCTATATGTAGTGGTTGTAGGTTCCTTTTAAACACTTGCAATGCTATTCTTTATACCTCTTCAAAATGGCTGCTCCCGTTCTCTACGAAGGTGGCCAAGCATTGGCATCTTTCACTGAGGTGCCTTAGGTAACCAGTGGCCTTTCAACTCCTTAAAATGTATATATTTCCATCTTTATTATTTTGTTTTTTTTTTCTTCGTAGAAATATTTACTTTATTCCTTTTATACTATTTCAGGTGCTGAAGGGTTGGGATTCAGCATAACATCTAGAGATGTCCCTCTCGGGGGTTCGGCGCCCATCTACGTCAAAAACATCCTTCCAAGAGGAGCAGCTATCCAAGATGGCAGACTAAAAGCTGCAGATAGACTATTAGAGGTATTAATTACTTTATTTTGTCAATTTTGTTTTATTACTCCTTTCATAAATTTACAGTCAAATGATAGAAAATTCTATTTTTATTATTTTTGCCTTGTTAATTTTTGTTGCCTTGTGTTCTTTTCTGATTTACTGTTCCAGTGTGACCTTTTATTTGTGTGCTTAGCGTATTTAGCTCTCATTAGAGTCACCTTCACCAATGATGGAAAAGATAATGACTTCCCTCTCCTCTTTAAGGAAATTGTCTACATTCCTCGTAGTGAAAACATATGTGTACAGTTAATGGAAATTGGTTCCTTAAACAAAAGTTTTTTCAGGTCTCTAAATTTACCTTTCTAAATAATTTGACCAGAGCTAATGGTGGTTTGTGTTGTGGTCGAATTTCCTTTTAGCATCTATCTGATCTACAGCTACGTTTCCATATCTTCATTGATCTTCTATGGATCCATAGATCCCATAGTTGAGCTTAGGTAACGATTTTAGGTAGCTCTGGCCAACCAATTTTCTTTGGCTGTCTTTCACGTTGCCTACAGCTGCTAAAACGTTGGGTTGAGTGGCTAAATGTAGTCATCACCTCCTCTTCTCTTACGCTATTTCTGGTTTTTATAGTCACTTAAGCAGCGCGGTATTATTTGTGCAGCGCTAGTTAAACCGCTACCCGTATAAAATCAGAGACTACCTGGCCTGACCTCGCACTGCAGTCGCCCACAGAACACATGTTTACCGAATGCGATGCAGCTGTGAAATGTAATTAGGACGGCAATTCACGGTGGCCTGCGGGATCTCAGGAATATCTGCGAGGGAGAATCAGTCAAGGAATTTATTAAATGCCACATTTAAAAGGGAAATTCTGTGGGTCAAGCAATCACTCAGAGTAATTATTGTCTTTATTAAAAATCTCTGTATGCGTTTATATGTATATTATATTTTATACATTTTAATAAAGCACATGATATAATCTATGAATATAGATTAAGCATTTTCTATTAGGTTTTATATTTTTTTAATATAGTACATTGTGGATTTATAAGCTTGTAAGGATATTGAGACATACTGTTTTGGCTGTATCAATGTATAGCTGCTATTGTTATACTCCTGTTATGTAAACTCCATCTGGTTTGGCTTCTCGGCAAGAAACGAAATCTACCGTTGGATTATTGTTGTCAAAGGTCTTATTCAGACGTGTCCATTGTGGGTTTATTAATAACAGATCTGTCTTTTTATGTATCTTGGCATCTGTTGTTCTGTTATTTTCACGTCTGCAAAATTAAATCAAAAAACAAAAACTATGGGTTTAACATTAGTTGGGAGGTACAGTATAACACTTGCTTCACTAGCATCATCTGGGAAAAAACTGAATGCACGTCAGTTTTTTCTTTTCATTTTTTTTTTTTTTTTTAGAATCCTTGGTCATTTATTGTCTTCTGTGATCAGCAAATAAAAATAGGACAGATTTAAAGTTTTTCAACTAATCAGTTAAAAAAGATACGGACATGAAAAAAATACAGAAAATAAAGCGTCAACATAGTGCCCATGAAAATCACTGATCAAATACTAAAAAAAAAAAAAGTGTGAATAATCTCGGCCTACTGAAGTTGGTTTTCAGGAATCCAATAAGTTTTGAGTATTGAGTTATATTCATGGTAAAGCCCCCAGGTGGGAGGGACTTGTTCCCCGATTTGGGTTTAAAAAAAACTAAACACATACTAATCTTGTTTCCCAGATTGCGCTAGTCCTTCAAGTTTTCCGGCCACAAGTTCTAGTGGGTCTATGGACCCGCTTCATTCCATGAGTGGCCTCCTTGGACTAGGGAACATCAAGAAGTGAGATTTCCCTGGAAATCAAAGTGATTTGGTCTAATTAGGACACTCATTAGGCGACGTGCATTTCACAAGTCTCTGAAAATTCCGGCTGTGTGTGTGTGTGTCTGAAAACTGGAAGTGCTGTGGCAAGGCTGTAACTGGGAGCTGGTGTGGGTTATTTCCGCCACTGATTCCTCCTGGATTTTCAATATTTATGGAAAACTCCTTTAAGGTACTTGCTGACTTTCTTTACTTATCTTCATAAAGGTGAATGGCGTAGACTTGAACGGAAAGACCCAAGAGGAAGTTGTATCATTACTGAGAAGCACAAAAATGGGAGGCTCCGTGAATCTCTTAGTTCTCCGGCAAGATGAAACTTTGCAACCACGTGAGCTGGTAAGGTTTTTTATTAGCCACATTTACCATAACTCTGTTTTCTCTGGTCCATTACAGATATTACAGATATTTATTACAGATATCGGTGTCTCATGTCCCCACCATGTAGTTATGACACTGGTTGTATAGATGTACTAGGTAGTTTTCAGTCGTGGTGACAACCAAGTTTTACACTAGTACCATGATCGTTGCTGATAGCCCAAGGCTGTATTCACGTGATGGGGGGGCGGGCGTATGTACGGCAATGGGCGCACGGAGCGATGTGGTGCGGCACCGTACTGCTCCGTACACTGGGAAAAGATAAGACAAGTCGTGCATAGATAGCTGGCCGCCATGCATCGCAATGGAGAGGGGAAGGGCCACCCCGCTTCTCCCCGGAGGGCATACATTTGTGTGAATGCAGCCTAACACAATGTTCATGCCTGTATTACGAAGTCAACACTGTCTTTTCCTGTGGAACTTTTTAAATATATTCCTTTATATTTATTTTTATCCCTGATTTGACCCATTCCTACAGAATTAGCTCATGTTGGGGCACCCTGAGGCGTTGTTTTTTTTTCTTTTTTAACCTCTTAACGCTCAGCGTCCGATATATCGGACGCTGAGCTCAGTGACTTAGCGCTCAGCGTCCGATATATCGGACGCTGAGCTGATGCCGGTTAGGCTCAAGATCTGAGCAGAACCAGCATCAGGAAAGACGGGGTGCCGGCTATCAGTGACTGATAGCCGGCACCCCAGTGTAACACCCGCGATCGGAGTTGTCTCCGATCGCGGGTGCTTAACCCGTTAAATGCCGCGGTCAGCGCGACCGCGGCATCTAACATGCATCTGGGGGGTTTTTCCCCCACGATCGCCCCCCCCCCCCCGAACCGTTTTCAGGGAGCGCCGAGCGTTGCTATAGCAAGATCGGACCCCAGAGTTACTTGCAAGAATTGCCGGTAAGATGGCGTCTGTGACAGTGTATAGGCTGACACTGATAATATTCTGCAATACATGAGTATTGCAGAATATTATCATGAACAAGCAATCAGATGATTGCTTGTTCATGTCCCACGGTATAAAAGTGAAAAAGTAAAAAAAAAAAGTTATTCAATAAAAAAATAAAGTCATAAATCACTAAAAATGTCCCAAACCCCCAAAACATATAAAGAGACATATAACTAAAAAAAAGTCTAAATCATAACACAAAACCCACATATATAGTATCACCGCGTCCGTAACAACCCGCAGAATAAAAGTAAATAATTATTGAACCCCCACGATAAACGCCGTAAAAAAAAACTGTTATAAACCCTCCAAAAATTATGATTTTTACCTTTTCAATCCCACAAAAAATGCTATAAATTGTGATAAAAAAACCATATGTACTCCGACATGATACTGGTGCAAAGTACAACATGTCCCGCAAAAACAAGCCATAAACCAGCTCCATAGCCAAAAAAGTAACAATGTTATGCCACTTGGAAGACGGCAATACATAAATGATAGATTTTTTCCCCACATTAGGGTTTTGTTTGACAAATTTAGTAAAACGTAAGAAAATATATTCATGTCTGGTTTCCCTGTATTTGTATCAACCCATAGAATAAAGATAACAGGATTATTAGTCTATACGGTGAACACCAAAAAAAAAAAAGTAAAAAATCCAGTACAGAATTGATGCTTTTCTACTCCTGCCCTCAAAAAAAGTTCCTAAATTTTCAACAATAGGTGATACCAACCCCAAAATGGTAACATTGGAAAAAGCATCTCATCCCGCAAAAGAAATGGCATCACATGGCCCCAATAACGAAAAAGCGAAAATTTTATAGCCTTCAAAAGGGGCCAATGAGGAAACTAAAATCCTGGCAGCTGCAGCACTCTCCTTCCCTTCTGCACCTCGCTGTGCCCCCATAAAACAAGTAACGGCCACATGTGGGGGGTCTTTGTACTCAGGAGAAATTGCAGAACAAATTGTATGGTGGGTTTTCTCTTTTTATATTTTGGAAATGTGTAAATTTTAGTGCTAAATGAACGTATAAGGGAACAATATGACCATTCTAAATTTCACCCCCATTTTGATTCAATTACTATGAAGATCTCAAGGGGTTAACAATCTTCGTAAAAGCTGTTTCTGATAGCTTGAGGGGTGCAGATTTGAAAATGGGTTGGTTATATAGGGGGTTTTGATGCTAAATATGTAAAATTTCATTCAAAACTGTATTTATCCCCAAAATAGTCAATTCTGAAAATCCGGAAAAGCGATATTCGATTTGTAGGCCGCGTGACGTCAAAATAAATTATCCAAACATTTCAGAAATTATGAAAATGTAAAGTAGACAAATGGGAAATGTTATTCAGCAACTTATTTAGGTGGTACATCTATCTGCCTGAAAACGCAATGATTTTGAATTTCGAAAATGGCAAATTTTTCAAAAAATTTATCATATTTTCTTTTTTTTTGTAAATAAACGCAAAACTTATCAGCCAAAATTTACCACTAAAATGAAGTACAACATGTGGGGAAAAACAATCTCGGAATCGTTTTGATAAGTAACAGTGTTCAAAAGTTATAACCATATAAAGCGAAGCAGGTCAGAATCCAAAAAATCGGGCTGAGCTTTAAGCTGTAAAATGGCTGCGTCCTTAAGGAGTTAATGTAATACACTTTCTCTTCTTATTTGTATTCTGACTTACCTCCTTAGTGAAGGGTAAATCAAATGCTCCTAGATGACTTAGTGCTTATCTTTTGAGGGAAAAAAGCATCAGCTGTATTGGAATCCAGCATTAGAGATGATTGTACCCAAACATTTGTACGGTATCCTCTGTTCCCCAGCTCCACCTCGCCTGGGCGTGTTGCTGGATGGGCTGCAGAGTCAACAATTAGCTTTATGCCCCTAGCAACTAGGCATGGCTTTGATTGACCAGGCATGTCCACCGGGTGTCTACCTAGCCAATCACAGCTATGCCCAGGTGCTAGCAGTAAAGCTGCCTGATTGGCTGCCCTACAGCCCATCAAGCAACCTTTTCCCGGTTAGGCAGAACTGGCAAACGAAGGACGAAGTATAGTTCCACTCATTTCTATACAGAATGCCTAATCTTTGTTTTTCCTCCCAATATGGGTCATCAGGAAATTGAGAAGACTTTCACTCCAGTGAAATATGTTGTATGATCAGTCCTTACTCAAATCTGTACAGGCACCTATATCTTACGACTAATAATGCTACACATTAATTTTCCAGATTCTCCGTAATAATTCAAGGAATACTTGTGGGGAGAAACCTCATTGTTGGTTTCCCACAGCTTTCTGCTTTGCTTTTACAGTGTTGTCTGCCCTGTTCATCTCCAGTATGACTTGTGTTGACCTAAGATCTGGAGATCTGGCGCCTGTATTGTGCGTCAAGCAGATGAGCCTCTCATTCACAGTACAGCTGGGCTTCTGAATATCATTTATCCCGACACAAGCTGTGACAACTGTATTTTGAGTTGGTGTCAGTGACAACCAGTCGCATGGCTGGGCTGTCGTTCTTCTCCGCGCTGGCATGATGTTCATGCCATGCCCAGATGGTGCCGTTATTCAGATTTCTTTTGACTAATTATCCTTGCTAAATATTCCGGGGCCTCCATTTATATGCATTTTGATTAATTTTATCTTGTGTCTTGACTAAGGAGTTAATCAGGAATTAATTGTGTGTGTTAATGTTTTTACTTACAGGAATAAATGCTGAGGAATGGGCTTTATTCTCTAATACCATAAATGGTCCATTTCATCTGTAGAGCTTAATTTGTTTCCCATTACCTCCATATGAATGAGAAGTGTATAAAAAAAAGAACACTGACTTTTAGATGAGTTAACCATTTATGGCTCGAAATGCGTTACCAACGACATAATTTTTGTTTATTATTAATTATTTTTAATTTCTTAAAATTATTTTATTTATCAAGGTTTCCTTTACTGTAATAGAAGTGATACTCGTTAAACAAATAAATTCGTGTTCTTTTAATTTTAGGCTCCTGAAACAATTCCAGTGCCCAATACAAGAGAGCCGGTAAGAAAGTTGCTATATAATTGTGTACTACTATACTATACAGTGTGTTTAGTGGCAGTTTTTGGTGCCTAATGGATAGTGATTTATTAAGGACTTTCTGTTTTTTGTTGAGTGATTGTTGTTGCCCCACATTCTTCTAAGGCCAAGTTCGAATTATTGCTCAGACCTCCGTTATTATCTTATCATTAAGATGGTGTAATCTTAATAATAATAATCTCTGTTTTGGTTTCAGTGGGTTTCCAATTTTGTCCGTTTTTGTCTGTTTTGATGACTTCCGTTAGTTTTGAGTGGTGTGATTCGACACTTAACGGAAGCCAATAATAGACCATTGAATTCAAATTGATGGATGTTTTAACTTTATACATAATAATAAGATTTTAATAATGCAAAATAGTAACTGTGGTCTGAATGCCGGTGTGAGCTAGGCCTACACTGGTTTGGAAACATTTGTAGCAGAGAATTGTGGGTTACCCAGCACTTGCTCTGAAGTTAAAAAATCAATCTTTATTCTTTATGGGATTAAAATCACAATTTACATCATTGGCATTACAGAGACCTACACAAAGGGTTCTTAGTCAAGGAAATCACATACTGGTTAGACACCATGTGAAAACACCATAACCGATTTATAGGTATAATAGAGTTCCTGTGGTGCCCTCCCAGGGTATACTGCAAAGTTAGCATTGAAAGTGCCTTAACACCCCCCCCCGTAATTCACATTTTTGAGTCAATTCGACTTCAGTCAAATTCTAATTTCTTTCCTTTTTAATTTATTACATTGATGCCATAGAAATCAAACTATTTCTCAAAATTTTTTTGAATGTTTTTTTTAATGCTCAAATTTTTCCAGTATACATCTCCTACATATTAAGCTCTAGATACATTGTAGTACAACATCCAATTGAACCTGGAAAGGTTTGCATGGAATTAACAGAAACATGAGATACGTTCTGTTTATCATTTTAACATCTTATCTATTAAATCCTCTGAAGCTGCTACCGAAGTTGGAGGACACTAGTGATGGGAATTTTGGCTCTTAGCTGAGTTGAACGGCTCCTTATTAAACCTATAATAGGGAGCTGCAGTCCAGCCTTTTCCCTTGCTCCACACTACTGTTCACCCGATTGTATCGGGTTAAAGGAGGCGTGGTGAGCCAGGTTAGGGTGCAGGGTTAAGTGAGCCATCTGCTCACCAAGAGGAGCCTGCTCCCGTCGTTCATATAAAATAGCCGGCACATAGGTTTGTGAACGACACATCACTAGAGGACACTTTCTGCTTGTGACATCAGCTAAGGGCACTGAGGCCAGAGCAGCTACACTCACTTTTACTAGAACTGAAGGGTAGGGAGTTATCAATACTGGCATATCAATACTGATATGGTATGATGTGCTTTACACACCTTATAGGTTCTACAAAAGTTGTATGTATAGTTGTCTAGTAAATGTAAATATGCATATATAGACCTCCCCTTTGTTGCATCTAGTGAGCCAGAATATATATATGTGTGTGTGTGTGTGTGTGTGTATATATATATATAGATAGATAGATAGATATAGATATATATAGATAGATACATATACACACACTCTAATAGTATATAATATTATGTGTGTTTATATGTCTATAGGACTTCCTATCAGTGTTACATGCACGTCAGACCATTTCTCTTCTCTAAAATCAATAACATCCCCAAAAGCAGAAATATTTGGATAGTTGAGTGCATTCTTGGCTCTATCCCCTGAAGATGTTTTTTCTGTAAGTTAAGACTCCCTCGCCCCTCACACATGGTAATACATGAGGGATAAGGGGATAGAATAGACCAAGTTTGTAAAAGACATTTGAGATCACTTATTTTATGGTAAAAATGGTAATTTGATTTATTTTCAATTTCTAAAGTAAATAAAATAATATCTCATCGGTAACTAGATCTCCAAAACTCTTTAGGGGAAACTGCTTCTTCCAGGGGGGAACAAAATGAACAATTGTCTGTCTGCAGAATGTTCCCGAAGCCGCAGGAGACTCGGCTTGTGCCGTTTTAATTAGCTAATACGGTCTTATAAAAATACCGCGCTCCCGCTTGATGTTGCATCCACTTTGTGGCTATTGTACAGGATGTTGATTTTGTTCCGTCCCCACAGCAGGTTAGAAGAGCGAGACGGTGAACGTGTGCGGGATACATATTAAAGGAGACACCTAGTGACTTTGCCGAAGACCAGCCAAATAATAAGACATGTGGAAGTAGTTATTTGATTCCTTTTCTCATAGCTTTGATATTCCTAAAGGATGAAAATCACATGCTATAAATTTTATTTCTTTGAAAATACCCATCAGTTTCGTCTCTTCTTTTTTTTTCCGAGCGCACATTGAAATTGAAGTCAGACTTATCTTTGAAGTGCCGGTAAAGCTTGTAAGACATTATGCTTGACGTTTATCATGGAAGGTTTTTTAGCTTATTAAAGTAGTTCATTGCAGGGTAAAAGTGGAGTGGACTATAGACTTCTATATAGTGGGAATAGATATTTTTTGGACTAAAGAATTGGAGGTAGCACATTCTTTACGGTCTACTGATACACTTGAGGCACAAAGTTTGGGTGTATTGTAGCTTGATGATGAATTAGAAGGTTGGATTATTATTGTGCTGAATGTAGATCACGCAGGAATAAGCTAGTGCAATGTTCCTATTAGCCAAAAGTTGGCTAGTTTCTGGTCTGTCCTTAATAACATTCATCAGTGCTGGGACTAGAGATGAGCATACCTGAAGTTTAGGTTCAACGTCCTCTGTTCACAGCACCACCTAACCCGAATACATTGCTTGATCGGCTGCAGAGCATCCAATCAGGTGGGTTTATGCCCCTAGCAGCTAGGCATGGCTCTGATTTGCCAGGTGGATATGTGCTGGGGGTTCTGGTGGGGAGTTTGGGTCCGCTTCTCTCTACATGGGATTCTTCAGACTAATGTGATATGCTTAGGATACTGTAGCCATGCACCACATATATCATGTAAATGTGCATGGGTGCAGTATGGTTGCCATAAACCATGGCAGACCTTGCATAAACCATAATTGATAGGGCAGCCTAGACCATTCCTTCTTCAGTCTACTACTACTCCTCATACTCTCATATCTCCCACCCCACCACCTCCACTACTTTTCTTCAATACTTGGATCCATCTTGATGCTGTGAATGTGGGATCAGTCCCATCCAGACATTTCTGATGGCATCTCTCCAGTGCTCTCATCTCTCCAGTGAACAAAGGCTTCTGGTGCATTCAACTGAGACCTGTCAATGTTTCTTCCCTGATATCTTCTAAAATTGAAGATTTCTGACATGTATCTCCACGGTAACCGACTACTTTCAAACCGCATGTAGTCACCCCAACTGAATGTATGATAAAGTAATAAAGTTATGAACAGATGATGGAAGTTCTTCGGTGCACCCATAATGATGATATTTGGGGGTCGTGTGTTTCAAGTTTTGACTAGGGAATGTTTGAAAGAGTTGGATTGGGTCACCCTTAGGATGGCCAAACTTACCGATTTGAAAACCATTACTCTCTGTGTGTTCTGGATTTACCTGACCAAACCTCGAATTGCTGAACTGAACTCATTGTTTCAGTTCAGTGATTCTAGGTTCAGTCCAGTCAATCCAGTTTGTGCTTGGAGAGAATTTGTTGGAACAAACTTCCTGTGGTCAATAAGCTCAAGTCAGAAAGTTTGGCCATCTTAATGGTGGCCCAGTCCAACTTTTCGACTGTTCTCCAGTTTTAGGGTGGATTAAATGAAGCTCGAAGTAACCTTCCCTCTATGAGTCGCTGTTGCCTTTAAAAGCTTAAGTCCTATTGAACAAGCGTTTGCTATTAGACTGGGAGGCAAATTAAACTTTCCAAACGTTCTTAAAAAATACAATTATGTTTGGCAAGTTATATTTCACAGCTGCCGCTAAATTACATAAAAACAATCCCCGCCAGATGTGTCGTAATAGCTTAGATAATGGGAATAATGAATTTCTAAATATACGTGCAAATAGGGTTCAATAAGAGTTAGCTGGCATGTGGAGGTAATTAAAATATTTTCTCTACTAAGCGTTGGCAGTAGTCGAAATTCAGTGTGGTTAGAAAACAAAATTCGCCAAACATCGTCCTCATAATCGTCATCCTATCAGTCCTCTGGAGGTCACAGCCGATTGACACGTTGCATCGGGATTTTCACTTTGGCGGCATTTAATGTATTTAGTTTTCGTTAAAGGGAACCTGTCAGCAGCAACTAATCCATTAATCCCCCTATGAGTATGTTTTCAAGCAGATTAACTCCTTCCAGATCATGTTTTTTGCATTATTGTGGAATCATCTAGAATATCAACTTTAAAGTGAGATGCAAATTTGTTCTATAATGTCATGGATTTGGAGAGCTTCGTGCTGAAGTCAAGCTCTCTAGGCCTCAGAGTAAATTCTATTGTGTGGTTGATATCAATTACCAGCCTTTGGGAGAGCCGATTAGAGATTTACCTGGGCGAAGTGAAGTGAACTTGACTTCAGTGCTAAACATTTCACTTTCTTGACTTTATACAACCAATTTACATCTCGCATCAAAGTTGATTTTTCTATATAAAGCCACTGCACTCATGAAAGTTTCATCAACTGGAAGGTGTTAACCTGACTATATACTGCTAGAGTTTTATTAGGTCAATTACTCCTGACAGGTTCCCTTTAACTACCAAATATGGTGCTAGCAAATGATAAGACATATGGAATGGTTAACCCTATGGTCTGAATGGTGAACCCCAAGACACCTGGACTTGTTGTCTTATTGTATAAGGTACTCTATAAAATGCCATCTTTACGAAGTAGTTGGAATATTTTTTTCCATTTCTATTCATTTATTTTTTGTTAAATTTTTTATGAATTCGGTATGTTAAATTCTCGTAATGTAACATGACAAAGCAATATCTGTCGCATCTCTTCTCTGCGCAGCAGTTGCCCACCCCAGCTAGTCAATGCGTTCCATACTACTTGGTATCATTGTTCCCATCAATGTGATTCCTATATTATAAACCAACTCTCACCTAATGTCTGTAGCATGAAAGCCGGTGCAGCTGTGCTAAAATCCGATTTGACTCCTGCTAAATACCTGTCAAAGCCGTGCAATCCCCAAATACGTCGGAAAGTCCAAAAGTGCCCACGTGGACCCTTAGTAAATAAGACCCACTATATTTTTTAATGTGGTTTAAATTGTATCGTTTTTTCGGTTTCAAAAAGTTTTTTGAAATTTAAATTAAAGGTAACCTCCCCCACACCTTTGAAGTAAGTAGATACATAAATATCATATCATAGTGTGAGGTTAGCTCTGAAGCGGCTCAGTCACATTTTGTGGCAGATTTTCGCTCCTCACTAATCAATCACCGCCGTCCATTTTCTCTTACATTTGCATATAAATGCATCGGCTTACCGAATGCAACTTGCTGCCCCGTCACCTTCATATTAGACCTGATATTAAAGAAAAAGTATTCAACATATTTTATCATTCATCAGTTCTTTATTAGAAATTATATACATGAGCAGCTTCAATCAGCCCAAGTCATTTCCAATGACCTTTGTGTCAAGTAAATGTTTTGAATGAAACATGGGAAAGACCTAATAGCTAGAATAGGTAATGAATATGTAAGTAGGGAGTCGCGGAGATAAGCGGTCGGGGGTGGGAGGATTTTCTCCTTGATCTACTGGGAGTAGGATACGTCGCTTGTTACGGATGGGGATGTTCATATTGATTACTACTTTCTGTGACTGTCACCTTCTCACACCTTTTATATTTGTTAGTTTTATGTCTCTGATCATGATACTTTTATCCATAGATACAATAGACTTGTGATAACTGAATAAAGCCACACCTACTATATGTGGAGCAATAGTATACAATCTATAAATCAATAAATGGATTTCTGCTTGGAATCTTTTAGAATGCAACAAAATGGGATTATTCTTTACAAAATCGTTGTTGATCCTATGCTAATGTATCCTGGACCTCCGCAATTCTTCATGTATCTAGCAATGACGGACACCAAATGTGACGACTGCAGCCAATCAATCTTTTAGCAGTGACTTGCTGATTCTACAGTGGTGACCAGTGATTGTACAAACAACATGTGATTGTTGCCAATTTACTCGGCTCCTCCTGCTCTATAACATGCTGCCTGCAGATAAGATATTATGTACAATGTAATCAGCTCCTCCTGCTCAATAACATGTTCCCTGCAGATAAGACACTATGTACAATCTACTTGGCTCCTCCTGCTCTATAACATGCTGCCTGCAGATAAGACATTGGGGGTCATTTACTATGGGCCCAATTCGCGTTTTCCCGACGTATTACCTGAATATTTCCGATTTGTGCCGATTTCCCCTGTATTGCCCCGGGATTTTGGCGCACGCGATCGGATTGTGGCGCATCGGCGCCGGCATGCACGCAACTGAAATCTGGGGACGTGGCCGAGCGGAAACCCGACGGATTCGAAAAAAACATTTAAAAAAAGAAATGTGTTGCTTGGGATGCGCTTACCTTCACTTGGTCCGGCTCGGTGAACTCCAGTGCGTTCAGATGCTTTTCAGCGCAGCAGCACCTCCTGGTGGACGGCGGAGGAACTACCTTGATGAATCCCGGCTGGACCCGAATCCACCGCAGAGAACGCGCCGCTGGATTGCGAACGGACCAGGTAAGTAAATCTGCCCCATTATGTACAATGTAAGTAGCTCATCCTGCTCAATAACATGTTCCCTGCAGATAGGACACTATGTAAAATCTACTAGGCTCCTCCTGCTCTATAACATCTTGCCTGCAGATAGGACACAACAGAAATGTGCAGAATATTAGTCTGTGTGTTGCTGACCTAGTACAATCCTAGAATAAGTCACTGCCTTATGAGTAATGTATTCCAAGAAAAACATGTGAGAAACATTTGAAGTCAAACATAAGAGGAAAACTGGAAGCTAATTGAGAAGAAAATTATCCTGCAGAGCTCTTCCAGAATGAATATATAAAATTCCCTTTAGTTTACATTAAAAATGTCAAAACTGTTTAATATCCTCTTTGCCAAGTTACCAGGCCGTAAGCCTGAGGCTGTGTTACTGCTAGGATCTTGTGAATATACGTCTCTGTAATCAATAGGGACATCTACAAGTTTACAGTTTTCTTCACTTTTCCTCAATAAATTCTCACCTTTTCTGAAAGGTAAATAGGGAATTTCACATTTTTATTTCTGAATTCCCCATTCCCGGAAATGTGTGATTTAGTAATTGAGCAATTACTGCAAAGTTTCGGCTCGTGTTTTCGGTATCTTCGGCTAAGATGAGACGACGTGTGAACACCTTTCATTATCGCTGCCCACTTAATATCATTTATGTGTCCATTAGATGCAAGCGATTTTGTAGGAGCAACATCTGTCAGGGTTTTCAGGAGAAATGTGTGTTTTTCTATGCTCGTTTTTATGTTTTATGGCAAAAAAAGTATAGTCATGATGTGACTGACCAAATGTATGAAAGATTTAGTGGTGGGTGAAAATCTGGCGTAGTTTGAGTGCGTGTAATCTAACTTTACACCTAGTAGTTTGTGCTAGAATAATAATAATCTTTATGTATATAGCGCCATCATATTCCATAGCGCATTACAAATCACAGGGGACAGATACAAATATAATATTACATTACAGAGTATTGAAACATTCGTATGGAATAATAGAAGTGAGGTCCCTGCTCGCTGGAGCTTAGTCTATGCAGAAGATTGTTGGCACACTTGTATGGTTTACAGCGATCACCACCTCCCCTGGGAAGCCACACCTTCTTTTGTTAGGATACAGCCCTTTGTCATACTAGTTGGGTCTGAAAATGTTCACAAAGGTGTGGCTAGGAGATAACAAGGCAATTGATTTTCATCTGAACGGGGATGATATTCTCACTGAGTGGAAACTCTGTTTAATATTAAGGCGGCACGGTGGCTCAGTGGTTAGCACTACAGCCTTGCAGCGCTGGTTCAAGCCCCAGGGTCAACATCTGCAGAGAATTTATATGTTCTCTCTGTGTCTACGTGGGTTTCCTCCGGGTCCTGCAGTTTCCTCCCACGTCCCAAAACATACTGGTAGGTTGATTAGATTGTGAGCCCCATTGGGGACAGGGACCTATTTGGCAAGCTCAGTGCAGCGCTGCATAATCTGTGTGCTTTATAAAAAAAAAAATAAAGGAATTATTTAATTGCTTCAAAGCAAAGGAAATTGCTGAGCACAGTGCTTGACTATCTCTAGCACTGGCTTGGATAGGGAAAGGTAGTTGGACCACTGTGCTTAGCAATAGAGATGATCAAACCTGGCATTCCCATTCGATTTCGGCCTCCGAACGCGGATGTATTGACAGCCAAACAGGTAATCCGGCACATTTGACGCCCATAACAGCTAGCCATGGTCCCATGATCAATCATGGCTATGGCCAGTCATTAAGGGCGTCAATGTGCCGGATTAGCTGCTCGAAGGCTAAGCAGCAATACGTTTGGGTCAAGCGACCAAATCTGAACATCGGACCTTCTGGGTGTCTAATTCTTATGCTTATAAGGGTCTTAGCAGTCGTATATCCTGTTTATACATTACTTGCCAACTTGCTGCAACCTCTTTTAATCCTAGGTAACTCCAAGGCAATGCAATTTTTTTTTTTGGCCCCAAATTTCCGTATTTAAAAGGTTATCTGTATTCAGAATACCAAACCAGAAGCTCATCCCACAGGGAGAAATAGTAAAATGGAAAGATTTCAAATCCACTAAGTTTGTAGAACTTTCTCTTGTGTGACTTTTAATTGCCAAATTCTGACCAAATTGATGAATAACATTTTTTTTGCTTCATCATATGAACAAGACTCCTCAGAATGTCACTATTTCATCGGCTGCTCTCTTATTCTTCTAGAAACCAGAAGAAGACGACCTTGTTCTCACACCAGATGGAACGAGGGAATTCCTAACATTTGAGATTCCATTGAATGATTCCGGATCGGCTGGCCTCGGCGTCAGCGTCAAGGGGAACCGGTCTAAAGAGAATCACGCTGACCTGGGTATTTTTGTAAAATCAATCATCAATGGTGGAGCTGCCTCTAAGGTAAGTTACCAGTGGTCCAAATAGAGCACTTTTGATGATCCCTGTTTCCGTAAGCAGTGGTTAGTCTCTATTGACCCATCCTATCCTGCGGAAAGGGAATAAGTTGTGTTTGTGCACATACAATAGATAATAGATATTTACCCTGAACTGTGACCGGGGGTTCTAATTTTTTTTTACTATTATTTTTTTATTATCTTTATATATTTATCTTTATATTCATCTATATTTTTTATTTATTTTGTATTATGATCTATTATTTAGGCACATCTGTTGTTGACTACAGTACAGTATTTTTTCCCACAGATATCCAGATTCATTCTGCATCTCTCAAACTTATTAGTTGCCCTTTTTGGCCATCTGTAATGTATATAAAGTACGGGAAGTTTAAGTTCTTTGAGGATTGTCTTTATTTGCTTTTTATGAACATTGTAGAAGAGACAGAAGAGATCCACGCAGCGATTGTTTCCCAGTAATCTCCACTTTTGATAGTTTGCCAATGATAATTGCCAGGACGTAATTGCCAATGCATAATCCCAATGTTACATCCTGCAAAGTAGCGGTGATATATTCCGATCAATAATGGAGATAGCGCCGGGCTTCCAATTACTTCTTTCTCCCTTTGAGAGGGATGAAAATCAATCTATATGTTGAGATTATATCCAGTTGTGTGTCTCTTCTGGGAGTTGTACACCTCTACTCTATCTACTGGCACTATTCATTTGTTGATTTTCAGGTCGACATTGAACAAAATAATATCTGAGCCAATAAAGTTGTGTTTCGGTTTCTAGGTCCCTTAGGTGTGTGTTATAGATTGTTTAGAGAGATCAGGGGGAAATCTGTTACTGAGTCACTATTGTATTGTCACTTCTCTCTGATCTTCTTCTCGATTGTCACTCATTTTTATTTTCATAGATATTACATTTTTTGTTAATATTCTGGGCCTTTTTGAAGCAGTCTGTCCCTCACATATTTTAACATTCAGAAATCTAAACATATAAACTTAAAAGGAAAAATGAAATGAAGCATATTAAACCAGGGACATTACTCACAGATCCAGGCACCGTGACTGTGGTAATCTTCTTATGTGTTATACATGGTTTCTAAATTTAACCTGTACAATTATGGTAATGAGTCAGATGGGCTATGGGGGGATTTTGTCACAGCCCCTCTGTGCTGTAGCTTCACAGGCTGTTACACTGCATGTACATGGGGAGAGGGAGAAAGTGCTCAGAAGCTTAGGCATGGCACGGCTCTGGTAATGCCCCACAGAGCCCATCTGGTTTGTTAACATAATTTAAAAGTTGATTTTAGAAGGAAGGTTTACAAATATAAAAAGATTACCACAATCACAGTGCCTGGATCTACGAGTAAATGGCCCTGGTTTATCATGATGGATTTTGATGGTTGACTTTATTTAAAGGGGTTTTCCATGAATATGGAGAATGCCCAGGGGGCTGAGATAATAAATAGAAAAAGCACATTGATTATAATAGTCAATTTGTGCATCTTTATTACAGTAAAACCCACCAGATGTACTTAACCATTATTTATTGCTACAAATTTCTTTGGAAACTGAAGCTCTGTATATTAGAAGGAAGTTTTAAATATAGTTTAAAACTCTTTATAGGAATATATTTAAAGATTAGTCTGCGTATGGGTAAATTGTGCCCAGTAAGTCCAGCATTGCACATCATTTAAAGGGGTTGTGCACTTTTGTTTGTATAATGAAAAAATATTCAATTCCTCAATATACTTTCTGTATCAAATCCTCATATTTTTCTAGATCTCTGCTTGCTGTTATTCTGTTGGAAGCTTCTATGTTAACCTCCTCTGAATTAACACCAGTCTCTGGTCACATGATGCCACACAGGTGCACCGCTCGTTATATATCCCTGGTCATGTGATGTGACATGGTATTAGAGCTGTGTGTTATAACAAGTCATGCAGCTGCATAATACCACATGACAAAGGATATGACAAGTCATGCACCTGTGTGACAGACATCACATGACCAGGGATATGATGAGCCGTGCACGTATGTGAGATCACATGAACAGGTATATAACAAGCTGTGCACCTGTGTGACATCACATGACCTGGGATATGACGAGCCGTGCACCTGTGTGACATCACATGACCTGGGATATGACGTGCTGTGCACCTGTGTGACATCACATGACCAGGGACCGGTTTCTATCCACAGGAAGTAAACAATGAAGCTTCCTATAGATTGACAGCAAGCAGAGATGTAGAAAACCATGAGGAATTGATAGAGAAAGTATATTGAAAAATTGTATAACTTTTGCACAACCATATAAATTACTTGCTGCAAGGGGATGACCCTTTGACTTTTTTAATTATTGGTTTACAAAGCTCCCGGTTCCACCGTTTCGGTAGTCTTTGGTCCTTTTGTATTTGCGACCCAGTTAGAACCCCAGTGACATCATGTCCTGTTCTACGTCACTGTGGCCCACTGATTGACCACGGAATATTCTTTAAAGAGGTTTTCCCGAGGTTGAAAAACATGGTTGCCTTCTTCCCAAAACACTGCCACACCTGACTATGGTTTGTGCAGGTATTGCATCTCAGCTGTATATAAAGGAATGGAGCTTAGTTGAAATACTACTCATGGTCAGATGTCACTAAATTTTTTCAACTTCGGGAGAATCCTTTTCACCTCTGGTTTAACCAGCCGCTCCATGGAACCAAAGACCACAGCGACACTGGGCCCATATTCTGGAGCAATGTAATTAAACTTTAGTCTTTTCTACATTTCCAAAATGTAGGGAATGGTGTGAAAAGTAAAGAATCACTCATTTGAAATGAACCCAAAAAGTTGCTGCCTTGACTTGAGGATTTTGTTTGATACATTGCCCCTAGGGACCATAAGCTGAAGATAAACTTGTACAGTTTGCAGTAACATTTAGCGGTGCACACATGTTTGACACCTGTTCTTTCCCACCTGCCAGGATGGACGGCTCCGTGTAAATGACCAGCTTGTCGCTGTCAATGGCGAATCTCTGCTAGGAAAAACAAATCAAGATGCCATGGAAACTCTGCGCAAATCCATGTCAACGGAAGGGAACAAGCGAGGAATGATTCAGCTCATCGTAGCCAGGAGAATAAAGAGGAGCGAGGTAAAGCTCACACTCACGGTTACTGGAAACGAAAAGTTGAAAATCTGAGTTTCGAGCGCGAGAGCCATAGTGAAATGTATCAAATTTAGCCAAATCTATAGGTCATGGCTTCTGCAAAGTCGCACATTGTTTATTAGAGGCCTCATTAAGCACATTGATTTTAGCATTTTTTATGAGCCTTTATATGTATAATCTGTATTATATTAAGAAACCGCAATCCTTTGGCTTTGTTTTTTTTTATTTTCATTCAGTTCCAGATTGTTGACTGTAGGTGGCGCTGTTTACATTGTTATCAATGGAGTTCCATGAAAGGGGTTAAACCTAATTAACTATGCAGCTCTAATTGGAGATAATTATCCCGGTCTTTTTAGGCTTCCTTTCTGCCACTTTAAAGTAGGTAGTGATGTACGAATTGAATCTACAGTACTAGCAAACAAAAATATATATATCCACATACGACACCTTGTCTGTTTAATGACAATTTGGGGGGGGGGGGGGGGAGTTCAAGGAAACTAGTATTAGAATTAACTAGAAACTAGAATTTAGTAACCAGATTGTAGAAACTATAAAAAAAACAAAAAAAAACAAACAATAATTTATGTATAGTCTTTATTATTTATAGTAATAATGATAGAATTTCTATTTAGTTTAGAATTTTTTGTATTTTTTAATTCTGATATTTAAGGGAGGGGTTTTGCTTGCAATCTAAGAGTATTGGGACGTAAACAAAACACAAATTTTTAAAAGATTTAGGCGTCTCCATAAGGTTGGTGACTATATTTATAAGTGTTTATGTCCTTTATGCTTGAAATTGTTAGGCCGCATGTAGTCCTCCTTACTAGTAGTAAATGGGAACGTGTCGGGAGAATTTGGAACCCTGAACTGGCTGTTTGTATCAATGGATCTTTGCTTTAGGACACTGGATGTATTTAAAACAAACCCCATGCCTGGGGTAATCTTTTCATATTCGTTATTTATTGCCTCTTTCCTTCTAAAATCAACTTTTAACATTTTTCTAATGCGACTTAAAATGGTATTCCCATCTGGGCACTTAAATTTAATTCATTTGCCATATATAAACATTTCTTCAATTGGATGTTATTAAAAAAAAATGTTCCTGTGTGAAGATAATTTCTCATAAATGTAGTGATATGGTCCCTTAGAAAAGAGATTCCTCGGATACGGCCACTTCACATTTTGGCAGTGGGGGCCAGACTATTGAGTCCTGCCGGACCACCTGGATTCAGCGATCATTACCACAGGACGGCTGTAGGACATGCAGTAACTCGCGGACATTTCATTTACAAAAACCTTTTGTTTATTTGTGCAATCACTCTAGAGGTGGCCGCATCCAAGGACAAAGTCTTGTTTCTAAGGGACCATATAACTACATTTATGAGAAATTATCTTTACCTAGGTATTTTTTTTTTAATGACATCTAATTGAAGAAATGTTTATATATGGCAGATTATTGAATCTGGATGTGAATACCCAGACGAGAATACCCCTTTAAGGGTTCCTGAGGGAATTGTCAGAACCCCTCCATGCTTTCAATTCAGCACATCCATTGCAGTTCCTGTAGCGTGCAATAGACTAAGCCTATCTTTTGATACTTGCTACATCTTAGACACAGATACAAGTAATAGGGGGCATGGACACAACGTACCCACACTAAATTAAATAAATTGTTCCCAAAGTTTTGTGTTTACCAAATCACCCAGACAAGTTCCATTTATAAACTCCGCTATGCTGCTTACATGCACAATGTAACTTCTATAGGTCACAAAGCTTAGCGTGCTCTTGTATTCTTCCCTCTTTTACCTATTCATTCCGATGTGTCCGCCATCTTTATCACTAGAATGTTTCCATTTAAAATAACAGATAAGGATCACCAGTAAATAGCTGTAGTCTGAAAATAATTCCAAGTATAATCAGATCCAAATGTCTTGAATACTCTACATCCTTTATATAGAACCTGAGAACATATGTACAGCAGACTGCGCTCCACAGAACTGATGGATCCATACAGGGACAGATGAGCAGAAAGTGTCAGCCCTTCTCCTCGGGGGGGCAACATCAGTGATGGCCGTAAAGCCAAAATTGAGTAAACCCTTAGCAGAAGATTGTTTGTTCCTCTTTACAGTTCGGGGGTTCTGTCATTCACTTCACACAGCGAGGGAGAACCTTTATGGCAATATGCTCTATAGATTTTCACGTGACTTAGTGCCATTAATAAACCATGTGGCACTTCAAAGCTCCCCCGTGATATCGCAACTTCCTGAAGAATGATTGAAGTCCGTAAGATTCCAATTTCCACTCCAGTCTTTATACTGCACCTGATATGACCTCTGTTGCAGAACTTGTATTTTGTTTTACTCTGTCTTTAATGGTTTTCCACTCTTTGGCTAAACTTTTTTTTATTTTCGATATAGTGTCCCTTGCATGATGCTCCCTGGTCTATGAATGCAATGGCGACCAGTCCGGTATTTTTCGTACCGGGACAGGTTCCCTATCTAGGTATTTTCCTTTTGTTCCTCCTGCAGCTGAGTAATGGTTAATTATTTCTTATACTGAGTTTGTTCAAGACACTGTAGAAGCTTCTGCCCAACATTGGTGCCCAATTGTTGGAATGAGATACATTTATCAGACCTACTACATAGACTCAACTAGATCTCTCCGTTCAGCATCTAGTGATGCAACATTTTTTGGAGGTCTTTGTTTCCTTGCCTTTGACCATGGTATAGGTTCCTGATATCATAGACAAAATATTGACTATGACCCTCGTCTTCGTATAGTGGGGTGACTGACATTTTTTACTCCCCCAGCTATGACTAGCCCAACTATGTTTTGCACTTCTGCTGAATATCCAAAGCATCACAGAAGACTGAGTAGGGATTCCTTGCTGCAAAGCCTAGATCTTTCCTTAAGGGTTTGATAAAGGGTCAGTACCAAGGTATTACTTAGACTCCCTACATTGCTTTGGCTTGTGTCTGATAGGAGCCAAGCTGCACAAGTATTACCATAATACAGCCAAGATAACTAATATATAGACTGATTAACCTGTATTACAAGGTGGTACTTGTGAAGAATATTTTCATTGATGTCCTTTTTTTTGCCCACTAAGACCCTGTACTAGGCATAATACAGTAAGTTATGAACTTTGAGTCGTATCCAAGGACAGCTGTCCTCCATTTCTAAGGGACCATATGACTACATTTATAGGATAATTATCTTCACACATTACAGTATTATTAATATCCAATTGAAGAAATGTAGATATTTGACAGATAAATTAAATGTCAGTTCCCAAATCACAATGCCCCTTTAACATTCCTGTTTTTACCTTTTGGTTTAATAGTTAAAAATAGATTTATATAAAAGATAATTGTACAGATAATTCTTAGTACAGCATAAAATAAGGTGGAAATGTTATCAGCTGTAGATCTGGACAGAAGTGCGGAGTGTCCCTTCCCATGTAACAATATCGCCAGACGGATATTACATCCACAGACGATCCGATTGATCCTCCCCGTACCTTTTGTAAACTCCTTAATTTCACCTTATTTATTTCACTTTTCTGCCTGCAGCCGCTCTGAGCTGTGATTAATTCATGTTTTTAGTGAAGCTGTCACTCCTAATCTGCATTTTATGTAAAAACTAATAAAACAAATCCTTATTTTGCAATTTAAGCCTTATTGAGTCTAATTCACTGGCACTGCAACTTTATTGTTCTCCTGCAGCTTGACGTGCTTCCAATTGTAATTGCGTTGACCCTTTATTGCCGTAAATCTCCCCAGCGCTTATCAAACAGGGGGAGATAAGGCTACCATTCAGAGCTTCATTAAATATCTCATTTGTATTAGGAAGGCTGAGTGTAGGAATGGGAATCTTCTTAGTAGACTCGCTGACCTCCTCCGCTCATGTGCTTGGAATGTCTTGTTTCCCTCCCCTATTTATATCCTTGGCCTTCAGCCAAATCCCCACACTGTTTTATTCACTTCCAAAGGATTTTTTTTCCCCACCGTAATGGCACAAATAAGGATTTACCTATGGGTTCCCCAAATATAAGCATAATCTACTCTAGCACCTTACAGAGAATTCACCTATTCCATTATGTCCTTGCCCTTGGGAGTATAATGTAAATTTTTCGCTTGCATCCTGAGAAAATACAATTTGGAGGTGTGGAGACAATTTCGATTTTGCTATTTTTTTTATTTTTGTATTTCTACAAATATGGGATGTCATTTATTTTCCTTTCTGTGGTCTTTGTATGAAATAATACATTATGGGGAAGTTAAACTATATTAAAGGTGTATTCCGGGGATATGAATGTCTGATACAAAACCCCATAATAGTATAAATGAATACAACAAAACTCAATGTCAATCATAAAAAGAGACCTTAAATTGTTTGCTTTTATGATTAATAAAATTTTATGGGCTTTCTAAAGTAGGAGGAGTTAACTTAAAGATGGCCTCCATCTACAACTACAACTCCCATGATCCTGCAGTTCTCAGTAACAGCTCCTCCCTCTTATGTTCTGCTCCCAGTGATGATGTAACACTGTCCTGCTCGTTACCATAGTAATGATGTGTAACTGCCATTACTGCACATTACCTCACTGAGATGACGTGTCACCATAACACTGACTATACTGGAAGCACTGCAACCAACCGTCTACAGCCAAAGCTTGTGATGATCACATGACCTACCCAGGCAGGTGCAGAACATGTGATGTGGACATGTGACCAGCAGCCCATCTTATGTCCTATGTCTCCTCTACAGGGACAAAGTCACAGGACTGATATGGGCCAGTAGCATTTTAATTCTTCATCATAGTGTATGTCCACAGCATTTGTCTGCTATGGGGAGCAATTTTTAAAAAATAACTTCTCGGAATAACCCTTTAACAATGCTTTGAAATTCTGGTATAATTGCTGCAAATTTTTTAAATGTTGTTTTACGAATTTTTTTTTCTATTTCCCACGTCAGCGTTCCTGAAGTTGTTTCATTATTCTCTGTATGGACTCCTTTGTCCCCAAAATAGATGTTTTATAATATGAAAATTTACTACAAGGACTACTGGGGACCCACTTGTACATTCTCATATATCACATATGCTCACAGAGAGAGTGTAATAGCCTTAGCCTCTGTTGAAGGTGACCCCGCCAGTATTTATATTATGTTTTATAATATGCAAAATTACTGCAAGGGCTACTGGGGGCTTCACCCTAGTCTGGTACCAGTAGCTATAATAATTCCTTAATTTATATAGCGCACACAGATTATGCAGCGCTGCACAAAGCTTGCCAAATTGGTCCTTGTCTGTTATGCGGCTCACAATCTAATCAACCTACCAGTATGTTTTGGAGTGTGGGAGGAAACTGGAGGACCCAGAGGAAGCCCATGCAAACACGGAGAGAACATACAAACTCTTTTTAGATGTTGACCCTGGGACTTGAACCCAGGTCCCCAGTGCTGCAATGCTGTAAAGCTAACCACTGAGCCACCGCCCTGCCCTTAGTAGCTACAGGGGCTACGGCTATTACCCAAAACATTGAGGGAAACGTCTTAGAGTAGATTAGACAATCTTGAACTACACCTTTTTTTTTTTTTTTTTTTGACACTTGACACCTTTTTTTTTTTTTGACACTTTGTAAATCTGCGCTGTATAGTCTAACTGCACACTGTCTATTTTGTAGACCATTTTAGTTAAATATTTCCCTCAATGTTTTAGGAGGTCTCTGTGTGTACAATCGCCCCCATCCATCTGTTCCTCTCCTGCTCAAAAACTTGGGTTTAAATAATACATTGTTTACAGGCAGAAATATCAAGTTTTCTGGTCAGAAAACATCTTTGAAAATCTTTAAAAAAAACTTTATTTCATCAAAATGTTTTGAAAAAAAAAAATGGACCATTCTGGGGGATGGACCTTTCCGTTTCCTATCGAAAGATAAAATACATTTCAAGTACAGGCTCATCATTGGGGAATCGGACATTTTTTGTTTTCACGTAACCAATTAGATCATATTTTACCTCAGAAATGGTAGCCCTCTTTTTCTGACTGGAAATACCTGGTGACAAGCTGTGAGGGAAGCCAGATTTGGAGGGAAAAGATAGAATAAACACACAATTATAGTGAATGGTAGATATATCCTTCTGACAGGCGACAGCGCTAAAATAAAACCATTACATTGTACTGTGAGCAGAATCCATCCACATGGGAGTGTGTGAGAGTCTGCTGATCGAAAAATAACATTAATGTTGGGGGGGTGGGGGGGCGGTGGGATAGCAGCATCGTGGATGACGGCGCTCATTCTCCGGGAGAAGCGTCTTCTTCTTCGGAATGAGAGTTTAGTGCAGCCATTTCCAGTTTTAATATTTGATCGGCTTTGACAGCTTCAGTCTTACAAGCACAATCGTCTCTTCCAGCGGCAGCTGTGAATTATGGTTTCACTTTTGTGGGTGACAGTTTTGTTTAAGGAATACTTGATGCAGATTTGATTACTTACAAGTGAAAACAAGAGACAGGCCTCAGTGTGTCAGCGGAGCAGGCGGCTGCCTCCGTCTATCCTGCCTTTTCCATCATTTCCCGCCATGCTCTTTGCGTTCATAGAGTTCTCTTTTAATCTCGCTGCAATTATTTTTTGGTCATTTTTACGTATACATTTGTGACTGTAATAATGATCAATTAAAATATGAATAAAAATCTGAGTAATCCAAAGGTAATACAGGCCATACAGCCAATGGAAATTGGGCAGGCAAACATGTGTTATGTGATTTGGGGATGAGACAAGGAGGGCTAGCATTAGAGACACTAAGTAGGTGATGAGGGGATTGTCCACTATCAGAAAATAATTGACATTGTTTGTGTTAAGAAAAGTTCTATAATTTTCTAATAGACTTTCTGCATCAACCCCTCACTGTTCCCTACATCGCTGCTTGCTGTAAGTTAACTGGACGCTACATGGTTTGCTTCCTGTGGATAAAAACTGGGTCATGGTCATCTGATGTCACAAAGGAGCACTGCTTGTTATATCCCTGGTCATGTGATGTCACAAAGGAGCACTGCTTGTTATATCCCTGGTCATGTGATGTCACAAAGGAGCACTGCTTGTTATATCCCTGGTCATGTGATGTCACGCAGGTGCCTGACTCATTACATATCCCTGGTCATGTGATGTCACACAGGTGCACAGCTTGTTATATCCCTGGTCATGTGATGTCACCCAGGTGCATGACTTGTTATATATCCCTGGTCATGTGATGTCACCCAGGTGCATGACTCGTTATATATCCCTGGTCATGTGATGTCACACAGGTGCATGACTCATTACATATCCCTGTTCATGTGATGTCACGCAGGTGCATGACTCGTTATATATCCCTGGTCATGTGATGTCACACGGATGCATGACTCGTTACATATCTCTGGTCATGTGATGTCACACAGGTGCATGACTCGTTACATATCCCTGGTCATGTGATGTCACACAGGTGCATGACTCGTTATATATTCCTGGTCATGTGATGTCACGCAGGTGCATGACTCCTTATATCACAGAGAGTAATCAGAGGTGTGTGTTATAACCAGGTATATAATGAGCCGTACACCTGTGTGAAATTACATGACCAGCAATATAATCAACCATGCACCTGTGTGACATTACATGACCAAGTACCGGTATTTATCCACAGGAAGCAAACACTGAAGCTTGCTGTATAAAGACAGCAAGCGGAGATCTAGAAATTAGTGAGGAATTGATACAGAAAGTATAATGGAAAATTGTATAACTTTTCATTACACAAACAATATCAATTGTTTGTTGAAAGTGGACAAACCCTTAAAGGGGTTGGCCACCTTACCTCATGTTTTGTGTAATGTGTGTGTAAGTGAAGGGTGCAGGGTATTAGATGTATATTGGTAATAGATCTGCTCTTCTTTGATATGTAAAGTGAAGCCTCTGGTCTATTCCCTCATCAGCCCGAGATTCCTGTCCATAAAATGCCTGCAGATAGAGGGTCATGTGATCAATCGCCCTGCCAGGACCTTAAAGGGAACCTGTCACCAGGAGACCCATTTTTAGCACTCCCCCAGTCCCCATAGAGCACAGTACATACACTGCCAAAGTGTTTTTGTATAAAAAATTGGTTTTACAGAAAAAAAAAAGTTATATTGTACCTTTCATTAGCATCTGCTGTGTGACTAGGCAGTTGCCTTTTGGGAGGGGCTGGAAAGGAGCAGTTCCCCCCCCACCCTTGGGGAACATGTGACCTTTTCAAATATATGAATAACTCCCCTCACTCGGGATTGGCTGTAGAGGAGCAGGGGGCGTCGCTAAGAAAGTGATGGGTGTTTTCATATATTTGAAAAGGTCACATGGAGTAGCTGTTCCCCAAGGGTGGGGGGGACTGCTCCTTTCCAGACCCTCCCATTTGGCAACTGCCTAGTCACACAGCAGATGCTAATGAAAGGTACAATATAACATATCTTTTTTTCCTGTAAAACCAATACAAAAACACTTTGGCAGTGTATGTACTATGCTCTGTGGGGACTGGGGGAGTGCTAAAATGGGTCTCCTGGTGACAGGTTCCCTTTAACTTTATATTACGGAATACTATCTTAAGGTCTTGGCAGGGCGTTTGTTCATGGATAGATAGAGATCACATGACCCTCCATCTGTGGTCAGGAATGTCTGGCTGATGGTAAAAGGCCAATCTAATAATAGTCCATCATAGTCTGATGATTTAATGTTGACTGTATATTTAGAACACTACAACCGATACAGTGTGAAGTCTCTCACTCCTGAGATCGGGAGGTTGGTCTTTCAAAGCAAGTTTATCACTGTTCTCAGTGAAGTCAATGCCTGATTTTGAGTCGGAGGTTATGGGGTGTAACCGAAATAGTCAAATGACAGTAATAATTCTGGAATTTCTACATCAATAAGACCCTTAAAATATGGATAAAACAAAAAATTATTATTTCAGAAAATTCTGAGGTCTTTTCTCGTTTTCTTGGAGACTTCTTGCTTACATTGGTCCAAGTCTAAAATCCCAGTAGTTCTTAAGTAACAGATGCATCTCTACGCTATAGTACGGTGTGATGACACAACACGATACATAATTCTGTGTATTATTCCCTCATTGCGGATGTTTAGTCTACATGCGTAAGAATTGAGACTTCATCAATCAGCTGCTTGTCTTATGATGGGCAGCCGTGCCGAAAACTCTATTCTTACAATCACGAGACAAATAGGAGAGCGGAGAACGAGGGGGTTAAAAGACCATAAACATGTGAGCAAATTCGGTCTAATATGATCAGAGACATTGTCTTTGTACTATTTATTTTTTTTGCTTAAGGGTGTTGAAATATGACAGGCGCTCCACAGGAGGTACACAACAAAGCCGCATCGAAAGTTGCCCATTAAGCAGAACTGTCAGTGCAAATTATTTTGGTACAGGGTGAAAAGTTCTAGCTCATTTGGTACCCAGCCGGGTGCAGGCCTCAGGCTCGTTGTTATTGTTCCCCCATGCTGTTACATAGACCGTCAGCGCTGATATCCCTTCTTTCCTGATCCTACAGCTGGAGTCACCTGGAAGCCCCTGCGGGCCTGAATTGGCCATTGAGACAATGCTGGACGACAGGGAACGAAGAATTTCCCACTCTCTGTACAGCGGCATTGAGGGATTTGACGAATCGCCCACAAGGAATGCCACATTAATCCGGATAATGGGTGAGTCAAGTAGACTCCACTAATCATGTCTTGTTTTTGTCCTTTTTGCTGTTCGTTGAAGAGTGATTAATACATTATTTACAATGGTGACAGCGCCGCATACAACATCCCAAGACCTATTTGTAAGCAGCGGGAATTGTTCGGGATAAAAAGGATTGTAACCTGATTGACAAAGTGGTTTTTCCCCAATAAAACAGGTGAAATTTGCGCTGAGCGTTACGCTGGGCCCGGGCTTTATTGGATTACTTTTTTAGATTTGTCCTTCACCCTACAATGGGCCTATTAGATTAGAGGATGTGCATTAGACATGGTAAGCCCTTTATTAGTAAATCATTGAGCCCTCTCATTGTGTTCGTCCTGAAGGCTAGCTTGTAATGTATGCACATTGCTCTGGTTGATGTTTCGGTAATGCCTCCGCTAGGAGAAGGCTTCATGTCTGAACAACCCGTCCTCCAGATGGGATTCTCGTACAGTAAACTTTTTTGTTGCCGTCTTTGAAGTTTCGATTATTTTGTGTCTTCTTCATTAATCTTTTAATAGACTGAGAGTGCTCCAGATTCTGACTTCAGCATCATTGTGTAATGCAAGGCTTTCCCGCGTCTCGTATGTTGGCTTGCATATGTCAGCACTACGCGCTGGAGATAAGCATTTAGTAGAGTACGGGTTACTGAACACTTTGGAAAGCTGCCACCAAGACTCTTCTTCAGGAATAAACTGCTGAAATACGCCTTTCCAAGATCTTATGGAGTTCTCGATCACATAGCTTGTCTTTTTAATATATTAGACATTATAGAGGAATTTTGCTTTAGCTGAGAGGCATGTTGGTATGTACAGAGGTATAAAGATGAAAAAAATATATATAAAAATTATCATAATCAGGACTTAATAAATAAAAAAATACAGCGCCTAAAGTGCCTCAAACCCGGCTGTAGTTGCAAAACTCAATGCAGGTCCACTTCTTGTCCTTGTTTGCATCTTGGACCTTTGCATATAAGTCTATGGGAACGCCATTGTTTTACTGTTTAGGACACTTACAGCTGAGATTGAAATGACAACACAAGGACTGCAGAAACGGACCATGGTTGTGTTTTGGAGTCCAGGAAAAGCTTGTGAGTCCTAAGGTTACAGAGGACCTGTCACCCACTAAAGTAAGCAGCTCCTAGTGCTTGAACAAACGCTGCAGTGTTAACGCAAAGCTGTCCGACGTATTCATGAGGGGGCGGGTTTGGGGCGTGGTTTGGGGCGGCGACTGTCGCATGACGCGCGTCTGTCACCGCTACCCTATGGAGCGAGCGGGGCGGTCCATGGAAGACCGGACGATTACACTGTACCCTACTGCATTGTACCCCGTCGGAGGTTTCCGCTAAGGCTATACTTCTAACATTGCGGCATTTGTTCAAGCACTAGGAGCTGCTTACTTTAGCGGCAAAACTTTGGGCACTGAACGCACCCATAGACGTATGCTGTCAGACGGGTTCATCTTGTTTGCCTCTGTCTGTACAGTATAAATCGGATTCTGCAGGAATTATGGGATTTAAAGTCACAACAAGCCCCCTCTTTTCATTTTGTGTTCTGTTGGAGAGCAATGTATATGCTCAGTCGGTGGAACCGTTGCAACAGTAATTCACCTCTCCCCCAGCCTCTGCTGAGCAATACACACTGGGAGGTCCCGAGTGATGTCACTGTCCATATAAGGACAGTGACCTCACCACCAGCCAATTACGTCCTGCTGCCAGTGTTCACTCCTCCTCCTGATTTTGGTGGGAGGAGTTGACCCGTAGGATGTATCTAACTGTATGATAATGACCCACCCGATGTATTCTTACAACGGAGGGTTAATCGTGGTGTGAATGTAGACTAAATGACATTTGTTTCTTCTCTCAAATTTTTATTTTTTTATTTTAACATTCCTAAAATCTTTAGAAGACGAGAAGTTGTATCCATTTGGATGTGAGACGGTGGAATGGGTCATTTGAGGGACTTGCTTGGCTTTTGTATTTTTCAGTGCATTAGCTCTGAGTGCATAGAGATAATTTTCTGCATCCTTTGTTAGCATGAAGCATCACGCTGGCTCTGTCCTCCCCTGTGGCCAATGAGGTTATTAGCGCTTGCTTTGCAGCAATCCAGCTTTCCCTTAACAGACCCAGTTAATAAAGACTTGTCTTGCCACGGGAGGACTTGGATTTACCGACTCGCTCATCACGGGATTAGTTTGTAAGGATTTTCGCATTTAAAACACAATGAGCTGTTTGATTAAAATTACCCCTGACATTAAAAATATTTTTTTTCATACTGGCGATTCATTTCTCCCCCCCTCTCCTTCTTGAATATAAAGACCTAAGCCGAGCTATTAGATCTTTCAAATTCCAATGTTTCTAATGAGCTCATTAACATTGCAATTAAGAATAATAATTATTTTTTGTGGCGTTCATATAAATCTACCGTCATGTTTTGCTATAAAAGGGACATTGCTTTGGTAAACACGAGACAGTGTTGTAGATCGGAGGGAATTGTTGTTGACCGGGTAATCTCAAGGTTATGTGGAATTTTTTTAGTATCAAAGAAAATTCAATTTTTTCCTTCCCAGCCAGGCTTGAACTGGTTAATGGAAATCTACCATCAAAATCGAGCACAATAAACCAGGGACACTTTCTCATAGATCCAGGCACTGTGACTGTGGTAATCTTCTTATATTTGTCATCCATGGCTTTATTCCCTCTACAATCAACTCTTAAAATTATGCTAATGAACCAAAAGGGCGTTACCAGAGCCTCATTGTGCCGTAGATTCACATGCTGTACAAGACGATTACCAGAGTCTAGATCTATGCCTGGATCTATGAGTAAGTGTCCCTGGTTTATCACACTTCATTCTGAAGGCAGGTTTCCTTTATATTACATACAATTTAGAAAAGACATTTCTATATATTGCATCTGTGGGTCAGATTCAGACGGCCATATTGACTTACCTTGCTTCGAGATCCCAATTTCAGTGTTGCAGACTGCTCCATTTTCAGGTCCACAGTGTATTGACCATTCTTTTATTCTTTTGATTTGTCTGAAAAGCTAAAACACAGGTTTGTTTTTATACTGAGGGGGGTCTAGCTTCGAGTCCTGTGACGGGGGATAACCACACTGCAAGGACAGGATCATATATCGATATGATGCAAGGAATCCCTGCTACCATCTCTAAACAGCAGCACTATTGCAGTGTTAGTTCTATAGTTTAGAGGGAGAAACTGTGATTCCTTGTATCTTATTTCAATCCCTGCAATGTGGGCACAGGTCTCTTAATGGTCCGCGATTATGAGCTGACCACACACTGGGTGGGAAGCTGTCACTTAATGCCAGTTTCTGGAGTAAAATATGAATTTTTGGAGGGCATCTTCAGCCACCTTTTTTAACAGGGGACATGCCAAAATTTGACAAATTTATTGTAATTGTTTCCATAACGAAGCATCATTTCTAGCTGAAATGGGCTTAATATGTTATAAACTGAGCCTACCCCTTCAAGAAGGGTGCACCTCTTAAAGGGAACCCGTAAATAAAATTTGGGGCATTAAACCAACTACAGGGGAGTTTTACGCCCTTTTCACTGTGCAGTCACCGAGGGGCTGCAAACCCAAGGAATTTTTTATTTTTTTTCTGGTGCCACGGACTGAAATAATATTTTGGACATCAATAGACTGGTCCACAGGAAGACTTGAGATGTCTTGTGTAAGTTTTACCCATAAATCCTCTCCTCCTCAGTGTTTCCCCCTGTGTATCGCGTCTTCATAAATGCCGATTTACACAACGATGTTTCACCTGGACTGTTAAAGCAATAAAACTCATCTCAGGGGCTTTATTTCTTTTTTTTTTTTTTTTTTTAATTTCTCCAGGCACCGAGCCAGCCTTGATTTTTACAATAACCCACGACAGCGCCGACATCTCCTGCCTCTCCTGATCCATATCAATAATAGTCTCTTCCAGCTAAAGCCATTATTATGTAACCTCACCATTAGCACTTACAGTTTTCCCTTTCTCCGACCATGATCACTTTAAGATCATTACTTGCGGTATCGAGGGGGGGGGGGGGGGGGTTTAAAGATGTAATGAAGTAATCAAAATAAATGAGACAATTGTTATTATCTCTATTAGTAAACTTCAGGAAGGGGAATTGGCTGGATAACCATGTGCATTTATGGATAATGGTCACAGAAGTAATGTAGGTGCAACATAAAGCGAGTAAATTTGGGCGTCTAAGAATATTATGGAACGGAATTGTATAATTTACTATTATTTTTTATAGCTTTTTTGTATTCGTTTTGTAATTCTTTGTTGCTTTCTGTTATATTTTGCTCACATCTCTGTTAAAAACTGTAATATGCAAGAAGGCCGTGCCCATAGTTATGTCTTGATTTTACTTTGGGTGGTTGATTTGGCAACTGGTAGACTCCCTCTGCTGCTGTGAAAGCCTACATGCCCAAATCTGTGGCATTTTGTCTATTGCCTGCAAGAAGGTTTAGTCCTTGAGCTTTTGGGATTTCCCACACTGAACCTCTATTCACCGAACTAGATGGACCATTTGAGTTCAGTTCAGTGAATAGAGGTTCGGTCCGGGAAATCCCACAAATGAGCTTGTCGGACTGAAGTAGCTTTGTGGGCAACGGACTTTAGAGATGGAGTACTGGGAGTTATGGTTTATTAGCTAGCATAAGAAAGGACTGTATGGTGGCTGCATTTTATTTTACTGACCGGACATCACTTTGGGGATTGGGTAGTCTAAGCATTATAGTTATACATGTTATAGTTCGTTTCGACTTTCCCGATGGCCTTCTGCACCCTACACCGATTTATTATTTTCAGCACTTTGTGGTCGGCCCAAAGTAATGCAAGGATTCCTTTCATCGTGTGTCAATATGATGCTAAGACTCAGATCTCGGGGCAGAAGTAACCGCCATATAATCGCCTAAGCCATCTACACACAACTCGACTGCCGGACTTACCCCAGCGATAATCGGAAGCCATTCTGCTTGCAACAGAAACCAACAGCAATTGTTTTCTTTCTGATGCATAAAATGCTACAATTTTGCAGTAGTTTTCCACAGTTGTAAAGTTTTGTGTGTTTCTATAGGTAAATACCAACTTTCCCCTACGGTGAACATGCCTCACGATGACACTGTGATCATTGAAGATGACAGGGCCCTACCGCTGCCTTCTCAGCTCTCCGACCAATCGTCTTCCAGCTCCCACGATGACGTAGGATGCATTACAGATTCTGCCGGAGCCTGGTCCAAAACCGTAACTAGTGAATCTACTGAGAGGTGGGTATTATCCGTTCATATACTCCAAACAATATTGCCGATATTCCGGAGCCCAATTTGCTTATGAGACTAATTCACATGTGTTAAAATACAAAATAATAATTTAGAGTCGAGGTTGAAATTAGTTTTGTCCCAAAGCAGACCACAGAAAATATGCAATTTTGATTTATTCTCCGCTGTCTCATCTGCCGCCGACTAAAAGCCCCAAGTGCTATAAACCACTAATTATTGATGATGGAGGTTGTAGTGTTGCAGCCCCGAGACCAGTTGTAGTTCGTCAAATTGCCTATAGACTCCACTTTGTTTTGCAGGTTTGTGCAGCTTTCAGAGCATAATGATACCCAAAGAGATGATCGTCGACATGAATTTGATAATTATTAGACAGTCTTGAAGACTGCAGTCCTCCCCGTGTAATTGGGGAATTATGCATTAATTTGCCAGCCTAGTAATTATGTACATCAATAAGCAAAATAAGCCTCTCTGTGGAGCCACCTCCTAAGGCTGTGGTGATAATTAACACCAGCAATGAGAATTATTATATGCCGCTTCTGCAGTCGGGTCTTCTCCTGAGCTCCCTTTGAGTAGATCAGCAAGATTGTGGAGCAATGAGCGAGGAGGTGCACCTTCCCGATACTGCCCCGCTCAGCTGTTCTACACACAGCTGCTGGTGTGGGGTAAGATGGCTTGGGTGCAACCTCCATTACAGTATTCACATCACCAAGATGACCGCATGGTCAAATGGCTATTGGCAACTTATCAACGGTACAGAAGTAATTTCAGTTTTTGCAACCAGATTTTTTTTTTTTTTAACAAATACATGTGCTATATAACTTATAAACAAACTTAAGGCTAAATTCCCAACTTTATTGGGACCTTCTGTGGGACCTTAAAATTTAGGAGAGCGTTAAGGGGGGAAAAAAAATAAAAAATTCTCCCTACCACCATCTTGCTTGTTCTGATTTCTGATGCATGGGGTGCAAGGCTCAACTTGCCTCATGGCAGCTGCACCCCCTGATGAGAGGATAGTTTGTGAAAAGTTTCCTATCTTTATTTTGTATGTGTCGGAGCAATATAAATTTATAGCAAAGTTGTTTGAACCCTTTATGTAGATGCACGCAAGAAAATACTGAGTTTGCTATCGAAGGTAGTTATTTATAAAGGTAATATATTTATTATAGTCGATCAGAGTAGTATTGAGCTAGCCAAGAGTAGTGCAGGATAGAAATTGTCTCCGAGGAGATCCTTTCCGGTCATATGCACCTCGCTTTATAGAACAGAAGACCCTCTCAGCCCATGTGTTGGCAGAGATGTAATACTATCTGGTGCAGTGCTAGGATGTGTTGTATCTGGATGCATGTATTGTTATTGTTGCTTTGTTACAGTGTATTTTCCTTTGAGAACCTCATCTGTCTTTTTTTTGCCTTCACCATCACCCTGACCCAGGGTGAATTAAATAATGGTACTGACATCCCTGTATTTCAAGGCCTTTTTGGGAGTTTAAAGCATATTTGTCATAAGAAAAGACAAGAAAAATTTGCAAAGAAATTTTTTTTCCCCTGTAATATGCCACATCCCCTAAGTTTAATGCAATAAAATGTAGAAATGTTTTGGTTTAAGGAATTAAAAGCTGTTTAATTAACAATAATTTTCTAATAATTCTTTATGTATATAGCGCACACAGATTCTGCAGCGCTGCACAGAGTTTGCCAAATCGGTCTCGGTCCCCAATGGGGGCTCACAATCTAAACAACCTAACAGTATGTTTTGGCGTGTGGGAGGAAGCTGGAGGACCCGGAGGAAACCCACAAACATATAAAGTCTTTGCAGATGTTGACCCTGGTACTTGAACCCAGTACCCCTGCGCTGCAAGGCTGTAATGCTAACCACTAAACCACCGATTTACTGATGGGCTTCTTGTATTGAAGGTGCATCAAAACCATCTACATAAACCTGCTACACTTCCCCAAAAATGGAACAGCTAAGCCTGCCCCTTTCTAATGGAGACGAGAACTTGGTTATTGGAATGAGCACATTTAAAACTTTTTAGAAATCTGGACTCCCCCCTTTAACCTATTCGTAACCAGCTCCTTCCTACACCACACTCCTAATAGATTGGGGGAAGGATCATTGTATTATTTATGAATATTGTGCTCTTTGTGCTCGTTTCCTGTATTCTAAGAATAAAAGTGTAAATTTCTTGACTGTAAACTGAACCGTCTTCCACATTTATAAGTATCAGGTCAACTTTGGAACGGAATCGGTGAAAGTGACTAATTTGCTGTCTGCTTTATTTGCCCATTCCCACCGTAAATCTGAGCTGTGCCTCTTCCTAGTGTTGTATCCTTATTGATATCATAAGTAAATGGAGCATTTTATAGTAAAAATAGTAACATGTAAAAGCCCATAAAAGTTCTAAATCAACAGCCGTTACGCTACGTGTAGACCCGGCCGTTACATTTCCTGCAGTCCATAGGTTGAGACAGACAGACTGAGGGCAGACACATGTTCTGTACAACCTCTAACTCCGAGACATGGACCATGGACAAAAGCGGGTTATCCAAACAAGCCTGGCAGCTGTTCCGAATCACCGAGGGAAATGTACGCCGTCCAGCGTGACATTATCTCCTTAATCCTTCATGAAAATATTATGAAAACAAAGTGTGCAATAAGAAGGGATTAATATTAGGAATGTTAATAATATGCAGGGTCACCGGGTGGCTAGGCTCTTCCCAAATCAGTCTTGGGGATAAGATGTGCGTCTTCGGAAATCTGATGAATATTTTAATAATTGGAAATTAGAAAGATGAATGTGCCGGTGGGATGCAGCTTAATGGCAGCGCTCTGTAATAAGCTGGACAAGGTGACTTACCGGATCCCAGCTTGGGTCACATGCAAGTCTCTAAATTCAATTAGCAATGTTGCAGCTTTTTATGAAAGGAATCTTAATATTAAAATGGAAAAATAGAAATGGGATTCTCTAAGTGATGAAGCATTCTAGGCTTCCCTTATAGGGGGGTCTCATGACTCTCCGACCAAGACAATAGTAGCCATCATTACATTGCGTGACATAAAGGAAGTCAACCTGTATTGGAATTGGTACAAAAAGTAATTGTTTGCTTGGAAAAATGCAAAATTACCTATTGTTTCGAGGAAAGTTTTTTTTTTATTTTTTACATTTGTTTTTATTTTTAACGCACATTTTCAAAACTTGTAGTTTTTTTTTCTCTGGCTCATAAGCTTTACACTAGGTTAACACTTAAGGTTCTGTAGACAAGGTTGGACTGGCTTACCAAAGTATCAGAGGTTCTTGTTGTTGGTTCTGACAAAGGTCAAAATTATGACCCTTCTTGTTTTCCCTCCAGCAGCACTCTGAGTCCGGATGTAGATCCGTCCCTTGCCTTCCAGAGAGAAGGATTTGGACGCCAGAGCATGTCGGAAAAGCGCACCAAGCAGTTTGGAGACGCCAGTCAAATAGACTTTGTTAAAACACGGAAATCGAAAAGCATGGATTTAGGTAAAAAATGTGTGTGTTTCTTCGTTATTTCTTTCCACAGAGTGACAAATGTGCACGTGGCCAACGGTTCCCGAGCCATTGTCGGACTTTCCCATTAAGCTGCGCTTATGTACATTTGGGAGTTTGCTGTGATCCTCTATCAGCAGCTGAGCATCCTTTTAGGAAGGCCCCGATAGAGAATTCCTAATAGTCCTAATTAAAATTCCTCCAATGCAGTATTTCCATCATCACCGTGCATTATATCTGGATGCGGTCGTGTACTGTATCTGGAATGTTAATGCCCCTTATTAAACGGGTTTACAAGGTGCGACCTCCCTGAAGTCTCATAGGGGGCTCCCTGCGTTCCTAATGTTGGCCATAAAACTATAAGAATAACATAATAAGATAGGATTTATCCTTCTTGACAATTTCATAGATAAAAGCGCTCAGCGCTTTTCCCTTCTCACTCAGTGGGTAGATTAATTGGCTAAATAACTTTTTTTTCTGAGACCTAGCAGATGTGACTGGATACACAGCAGTTGGGCAAGCATTGGCGGCGTGTGTATGTGACGTCTGCTCTGAGTTGTGATAAGCAGATACAGGGACTTATTCAAAGGTCATCATCTCCCGGCTTACCACTGATAAACTGGATCATAGCGGCATTATCTGAAAGGCAAGATGTGGAATATCAGACTCACATGCTGCAGCTCATTATTAAATCTAGGGATTTTAGCATCTTATGTTTTAATTTAACCCATACACGTCATGCCTAGAACATGTCAACTCCGTTTTGCTTTTGATATTTTAATGATTGAACATAAAAAGGTAAAAAAACGAAATTTTTAAAAATGTTCCATTATCTTTTATTTTTTAATTTTTGTTCCTATTAACCATATATACTCGAGTATAAGCCTAGTTTTTCAGCATAAAAAATGTCCTGAAAACCCAACCTCAGCTTATACTCGAGTAAAAAAAAAAATAAAGGTTTTACCAGGTTTTTGTGGTAAAATTAGGTCGGCTTATACTCGAGTATATACAGTAATTTTTTTTTTTTTTTTTTTTTTAAGAAGCAGTTGTAACTTTAACTTTTTAATCCTGATAAAGTTGTCTATTACAGTAAAGGTCCCTGTAACTGTATCCTTTGTATGGGCATCTTAGTGATGCCATCACAATTTACTGTGAGCTCATGTATTTAGCAGGGCTGCATTCGCAACACTTTGTTTTTTACACAAAAGTTTATAAATAAAGTGATAGCAGTAAAATTGAGAATTTTGCTTAACATATATTAAAATATATTTCTTATCTTGTAAGAGTATTTAACCAAGTGGGTGTAACCAGTTGGAGGTGTGACCCTTAGCCTTCTTGGCAATGGACAATCAGGGATGACCATTTCATAAAGCGTAAGAACACACCCACATGACTAATTTTTAATATATTTTCTGGAGGACTAGTAGAGAAATAGCACAGCATAAGTAGATGGCCGTCTAGTTGGGTTGTGGCAGAGTGCACAGGGTTATACCCTAAACTAGTAACAACTACATGATAATTTCTTCTACTATAAGAAATAACATAGGAAAGGCACATCATACAGGTCTACTTTGTTGGCCATCTGGGAGTTGCCACTTGGTGGTGTGACTTTGCTACTGACCAATCACTGCTGAGAATGTTAGAAAATGCAGAGAAGGGTCAGGCCCTTATAAGGAACATAAAGTTATGTGAAAAGATGGAGAATTGTTACAATAGTTTAAAGGACATCTACCACCAGGATGAAGGATTGTTAAACCAAGCACACTGACATACTGGTGTGTGGCCACTCTGACAGGATATGCTCTTCTTTTAGCTTCTTATAGTCTGGATTTACAAAAAAAAAAAGCTTTTAAAATTTATTCAAATGAGCCTGAGGGGCTCCAGGCTCCATCAGTATTAATGGAGCCTGGAGCACCTAGGGGTAATTTGCATAATTTGTAAAGCTTTTTTCTTCTTAAAAACAAGAGCATAAGAAGCTTAAAGAAAAGTAATTCTTTGGTGCTTTGTTTGCAATCTTTCATCCTGGTAGTAGAGGTCCTTTAATGATACAGGTCATCTTTGATCATTTTTATGTGAATTGCAGTATTATTAATGCTGCCCTGTGAATAAAGCTGCAGTCATCCCAGGCTACTGCTGTGTTAAGAGAACGGGCGGACATTGAAAGATCTTGATTTCAAAATATTAGGTAGGAAATGCTCTGGAACTGGGCAAACTCTTGACATTCGATTCACAGCTACTGAAACAAAGTGTTTACTTTTAGATTTAATCTCAGCCGCTATTAGTTTAATTGACTGCCGGTGCCAGACTACTTATGAAAGCAATGTGACTTTGCCAGCCAGGGGAGAGCAAGGTATTATTTCACTGGGATAATCAGATTAAATGGATCACAATGTAGAATTTTAGATGTAATAATAAGGCCAATCAATAGTGAGGCTGGAGACAATTATGCTGGGCATGGACATTTAGCATCTCACAGAACCCTGGAGCACCAGCAACACTAAATACCCAACTGGTACCGAGGTCACCTGCACTGGGGATCCTTTATGGTGCTCATTATCTGGGGAATTATGCAGGAATTTAATTTAACAAATATACAGATTACCTAAACCTTGAGTTAAGTGCTTGAAAGGACTACACTAATATGAACTTATTTGGTTTCCTTTGTTGGTATTCTACACGGGTACTTTATATACATTTTATGGACAGAATATTTAGGTTTTATTCTCATTTAAATACTAATATCCTTAGCCTAAATAATGCATTTGGAGCTTTTGTAGCTCTGCGGACTGTACATGCTTTCCTATCTTTTAGGCAGCATGTTATAGAGCAAGAAGAGCTGAGCAGATAGTCCATAGTGTCCTATCTGCAGGCAGCATGTTATAGAGCAGGCGGCTAAGCCAAATGTACATGGCATCTACAGGCAGCATGTTATAGAGGAGGTTGATCTGAGCAGATTGCACATTGTGTCCATTCTGCAAATAGCATGTTATAGACCAGGAGAAGCTGTTCAGATTGTACATGGTGTCCTATCTGCAGGCAGCATGTTATAGACCAGGAGAAGCTGTTCAGATTGTACATGGTGTCCTATCTGCAGGCAGCATGTTATAGAGCAGGAGGAGCTGAGCAGATTGTACATGGTGTCCTATCTGCAGGCAGCATGTTATAGAGCAGGAGGAGCTGAGCAGATTGTACATGGTGTCCTATCTGCAGGCAGCATGTAATAGAGCAGGAGGAGCAGAGCAGATTGTTGTTGTTGTTGTTTTTTAGTTAATATAATTTTATTTTTTTTTTTTAATATTTAGATGTGTACTAACATTTATCAGCAGACAGACCGTTTGTTCTTTGAAATCTGTATTACTATTTAGCCTTTTCTTTTATGTATTGTTGCAGTAATCCATCTGCCGTATTACACATATCCCTGAATGACTTACACAGCCGCATATGGACCTATTGTCTCATGGCTCTGTGGCTTCCCCTCTGCCTTACATGGCCCCATTCTTTCCCCTTCTGCTGCTCACTTTGCCGGCCCCGGGCAGCGTCCTGTCACATCCTCTTCATCAGATCCAGCATCACAGGTCTAATATCTGAAGGCCTTGTACATGGATATCATTGCCCATACACAGGCGATAGGCAGACACAAAGCAGTTTGTTTCTTTGTAGAAATCACAATTCCAGTGGAATTAATTGCAATGACTACTAGATACTATTACTCTATTGTGTGTGCGCTTGCGGCATGAACCAACAACGCAAATAATTAACCATTTTAATTCCATCTAAAGGGGGTGACGCTAACATGGATTGCAATAATAACATGAATGCCGGTCAACTACTGCATGGAGGGGGTTGTTACTGCTCTGGGGTCTGCATGAGACTTGTCATATTAATGTACAATCATGTGTTTGCTGCATGTGGAATGTGGGCACTAACTGGGCTAACCTTCTTACATTTACCTTTTTAACAGTAGCTGACGAGGCTAGGATCAGTGCAATGGCTGACCACAATCCAGGTAAGAGATTATGCAGTTGCTATAGAAATACAGGTCATAGCAGATTACTACAGGAGTAGCATTCGCATTGCATGTCGGCATGACCTTTGTGAGGCTGGCAGGTCTCTCTCGCTCTTAAGAGTACTCATTACAGAATTGCAGGCGCTCGAGGATTTGACCAGTGTAAGTGCGGTTGATTTCATCAGCGACTAGAAGTGCTGCTCTGTCCTAGTTTCATGTCCAGGTTTCACTATACGATGGGGGGTGGGGGGGCCTTTAACCATTTCGCTTTATTTCTAAAAATAACAAATGTTTTTATTAAAGCCTCCGCTGCAGGACATCTGTATTTCTTGCACTGATGAGGTTTGACAAGCGGGAAACCACTTTATGTAAATTGTGCTACAGGAAATCTCGTCTCCGCTGCTGGATTTGTTACAATGTAAGAATATATTCACACGAGGCGGTAATAATGTGGCGTCACACAAAGTAAAATTCCTTCAGTTTTTGCAGCAATTTCATCATAATTCACCTGAAATCCATACAAATATCTTCGCTGCTTTTTGCTTTATGATAGCTTACAGCCTCAGTTCAGAGTGGTGTGACATGCCCTCATCTATTATCATCTTAATGCATGCTCCATTGCTCACCGTGTTGTGGAACTATTGCGTCTGGGCCATATCATTCATATGGCGGTGTGTTGATTTTTTGCTTCCCTGAGCCACAGATTAAGGCCCCATACGAGCAGGTGCAGAGTCCATTTTCACAGGCACCAATCAGGTCTAACCCACTATGTCTCGATGTCTCGCTTCACCATGGCAAAGCCAATAGACCACACCACAAAAGATTGAGCAGCTCCGATTTTTGTCTGAGCCTCTTGGCTTCCTATGGTGTCGGAGGGTTGAGGAGCACTCACCCCTTCCCATCCAACAGGCTACATATTTCCCCCATTCGTTTGCACGCACCCGTACATATATTTTTGACGTGTGCTGGCTGTTGTTTGGATGGCCAACCTACATCTCCATTCACTTATATGGGCAGGTGCACACATGCCCGAGACTCGAAAGCCAAAGTTTACAATTTGTACAATTGCTACACCAGGATGTTAGGTGATATTGAATGCTCATGACACATGGGCTAAATTATCCCGTTGTTTACAACCCAGGAAATTTATGCAAACATGTGATGCCCTAAAACTATAGTCACTGCACCCGATCTTCCACAAGAATCGGGTTGAGGTGGGCATGGCCTCCTCAGACTGAATCCAGCAGCTCCTCCTCATGCTGAAGAATAATAATTTGTGTCTAAAAGAGATTAGATGCTACTAGATATCGCTACAGCCCAGCACAGGATTTGGCTTTCTATGACCGCGCCTATAGAGAAATGAATGGAGTGGCAGGGCGCATGCGTGTCCTTCTGTTCTATTCATTGTTGGGAATGGGTTTCTCATTCTTTAGAGATCGTGGGAGGTCCCAGCAGTTGGACCCTCATCAATTATCTTGTAATCAACAATCCAGTGCATAGGAAAGGTTGTCCTAGTTTGTTATATATAGGTTGCCTGGGGGGAGGCAGTACAAAAAATAAATTTATACTTTCCTTTTCCAGCACTCCCGGTGTCCTGTTTCGCTGTCTGTGAGTGTCATGCTCTTGTTTGTTTAAGGGGCAGACGGGCGCACCTCAGAGAACTTGTGTGCGCCTGGCAAGTCCACCTTCCCCCTGTCCCAGCACATGATACAGCATTAGTATTGATGTGTTTCTGGCACTGGAACATAGGACAAGTGGATGTGCCAGTTGGGTGTAAGTTGTCACGGTACCGACAGTCCGCTGTGCGGGACATCGGGAGCACCAGAAAAAGTAGGTATAAGTTAATTTTTTTGTATAGCCCTTATAATAATGGCAATAGTAAAACTATACGGGAACTGGTATATGATCAGCTGTTGCCTATCTATCATTTTCTCTAGGGATTAAGTATAAATTCCTTAAAAATAATGATGATCGGTAACATGGTTTAACAGAACTAAGTAACAGAACAAATATTCTGAATTTTATCCATGGGGATCTAAATTCTCTCCTTTAGTAAATTTGCCTGACCCTGAACTTAGACCTCAACTTATCCTTAACGGGAAGAATTATGCGATAGCCATTAGTCGATAAATTATGTAGTTTAACAGCTTTCTTTTTTTTTTTTTTTCAATGATCAGCTGAGTAATAATGTTTTTTTTTTCCAGAGCAATTAAAATAATGTGCCTTGTGCAATTATGAGTTTCTGTGATTTATTAATCCGAGTTAGCTTTTGACCTTTGGAATGCTATTTTAGGCCGAAACCGCTCTTATGTGGGAACAGCGTTCCTGTATTGGATACACTCCATTTGCACTTGCTGCTCGGCCGGGGCTTTAAATCCTCAAATTCAAAATTATTTTCTGGTTTTACTGTCCAAAAGCCAATCCAAAAATTCCAGGAATTATGTATTATTGAATGTTAAAATAACAGATTATATATACGACAATAGATTGCAGAAACCCCTGGGTTGTAAAATATTCTACAGTGACAGAGGGTACACACAGAAATATATACACATGGGGCTACTCTGCCCCATGTGTTTAATCCCTTAGCTTATATCGGCAATGACATCCTGCTCGGGGCAGGTCACCGCTGTCCTCTAGGGTTATTTGCTTCTTTGAAAATGGAAAAATGAAGAGAAGTAATTACATATGGGTTTTTTTCTTTCCCTTCCGTTTTCCGCTTCTCTGTTGCAGAGTAAGGCCTCATTCACACAAACATGTTAGTTTTTCTGTATATACAGTTGTATTTAGGTAATTTTTCACTCTTATGAGCACATATGTTACCGTATCGATCACAAGTCAAGGTTTCCTTGGCTTCCCATTGTAGATACTCCTATGCTGCACACCTCGCTTACGGTACAGGGCGGTGGGCAATGTGACCATTTGTAACCGCATTGCCCATTGTAATGAATGTGGATATGTGCTATCTGAAAAATATGTTCGGCAATTCCTGTAGGTATTGAAAATTGCCCATTGGTGAGTCTCTTCGGCTAGATGATTAAATTACTGGTCGATGAACTCTGAATATCCTAGTAGATTATTTTAACTTGGGCCTTTTTAGGAGATACATTCACAGTATCATAGTATATAAGGCCAGAAAAAGACCATCAAGTCCAACCTTTAAGAATTAAATAAATGTTTTATCCCCATAACCCGTGATATTTTTGCTCTCCAGAAAGTCATCCAGGCCTCTCTTGAACATGTACATAGAGTCCGCCATAACAACCTCCTGCGGCAGAGAGTTCCATAGTCTCACTGCTCGTACAGTAAAGAACCTTTGTCTATGTTGATGGTAGAATTATAGTCTGCTCTTACTGGAATTAGTTAAAGGAAACCTACCATTTCAAATGGTAGGGGTAAGCTGTAAACACCGAGCACCAGCTCAGGGTGAGCTGGTGCCGGTGCTTAGTTTCGTTAGTGTTAAAACCGCGGTATCGCGGTTTTAACACTTTTTAAACTTTATAGCAGAAACTGCTTCGGCGCTGCGTGCGCATGATCGTGCGCGCGCCTACATAGGAAATGCCGCAGGCGTTGCGCGCGCACGGTCGCATGCAGCGCCGAAGCAGTTTCTGCTATAAAGTTTAAAAAGTTTTAAAACCGCGATACCGCGGTTTTAACACTAACGAAACTAAGCACCGGCACCAGCTCACCCCGAGCTGGTGCTCGGTGTTTACAGCTTACACCGACCATTTGAAATGGTAGGTTTCCTTTAAGAGTATAGTAAGTACAGTTTTGCCTAACATTACAATGATGCCACTTTGCCTGCAAGATACCTACCGTACAGGCAGATCCAGTGAAGTGATCTATCCTATCACACTAGTGCTATGTAAGCTGTAATCCCATTTGTAGGACCCATTTTGGGAAGCGGCCTTTTATTTATAGGTCCTAAAAATTGTTCCTATAATAACAAAACATCTGTGTGTGTAATTGGCCAGACATTGCTAATTGTCCCAATACTGAATTATTAGGACATTGTTCTAATTGGGGTCAGAATCTTAATGTGTGGACCTCGCCTTAGTCTTTCAGAAGTTGAAGTCTAGACTGACAGATGAGGAGATGCTGCCAGGTCTATATAATAGTGGCGGCAGATGAATACTGTACATGGCAGAGCTCAGCGTATGAATGACACGTACACATGGCCATAATATAGTGACATCTGTGCAGTAAAATGGTTACCCTATATTTCTTTGCTGCTGCTAAGGATGATATATTATTATAAGGACATAATGTCCTTGCTCTTCTACATTCAGTTCCTTTTTATTCTACTTTTCCAAACTGAAGCTATTTGTTTTGGCCTAAATCTAATTGTTTGTTCAAAAGTTGTGGTTATGTTGTCCTTTAATTTAGTAATTTGATAATCTAGCTCCAATTAAAAATAAAATCAAATAAAAACTCCTGCACACAACAAGTGCTTAAAATAAGCAGAAAAACGGGGGGATGTTTGCTTCCTGTTTCATCCGGGTGGAGAGGGGGGAGGGGGATGAGTGCTCCTCTTCCCTTTCATCTCAGTAAGAGCTGGAGCAACAATAGGACCTACTGTACAATTTTTAGTTCTGCTGTCCGGCTCGGTCTCAGCACAGTGAGGCACTATGTGCTTGTCGCATTGTGCCTGTATGTCAATGGCAGCCGTGAGCTAGTTGTGGTTTTCGTGGCTAACTCGTGCCCCCCTATTGATGGTTGTGTGCATGAGGCCTGAATTTCAGTATAGTTTTAAATCCATGTAATTCTTACAAATTGCCCCTCCTATATTATTTCCTATATCTTAATTTGAGAAGAAGGGGTTTGATTGTGGAGACCCCCACAATTCTTGACAATACTGCAGTGAGAGTTCACTACCCACAGGCTGTTCGAGGAGCAGGCAACCATTGAGATTGAACTTTAACTTTGTTTGCTAGCCGAGTTTATGACCTTAAGTGCCATTACACAGGCACATTGCATAGGTCCCCATTAGAGAATCGGTACTGTGCCATTTTTATTTTCTGTATTGGGCTGGATGACCACTTGTGAATGGTCACCATGCATACAAAATCACTAGGCATGGATACTTTTGAGCCCTAGATGTCTATCACTACCCTAGTTCAACATATCTTTGGACATAGTGTAGTGCTACTATATGCCTATGTCCACGATACCCTGACGCAGTAGATAATTTGTCATCTGGCCTTTCAAAAATTGTTGTCCTTTGCTTTATTAGACTTTGGACGCTTGAATTCCTTCCTAACCCACCTCAATGGCTTTTCACTTAGCACTCTTTTGAGGTTATTAGGTCTCATCGGGTAAGTAGAGTGAATTGGTTTTGCTGTCTAAAGTTGGGTGTCTCTTCCTGGTGACATCCTTTCACCAGGCTTCTTATAGGCATAGAGGAAGCCTACTAATTTATGGCAGCAAAGCATAGTTTTCCTTTTCCACTCTTGAAAATGTATTTGCATATTCCTTGCCCCAAATCTCTTGTAGAACATGCATGGCTTTGAAAACTCCAAACCCCTGAAGAATGAATTCCTTTGTGACCTTTTTTTAGCTGATATTTAGCTTCCTGAAGAAGTCTAAATGTGTCTTGTTGACCATACTAAGAGTGAAATTTAAAGTCTTTACGTTCCAGCAACGAAAGGGCCTGTCGTTTGGCGATCAGCATACGTCAGGTTAATCCCGTACAATCCTTTCTTTTATTTCCACAAATTAGATTTAGCCAGACTCGTAAAAGTGGTTTTGATAAAAGCCTTTTCTGTCAGGCGGGTCGTGAGTTATGATGTTCTGGGGTAAAGGTCTCGCCTTTAAACACACGGCTACCTGTTTGTAAAAAGATAAATATTTTATGAAACCGCTGTGGTCGGATTGATGGGGAGACATCTCATAATGGAGGGATCTGTCTCCGAGTTATGAAATAATTGTATTTCTCCCTTACGTCTTGAGGAGGGTCAGAGGTTAACACATTCCACTGAAAGAGATGGAGAAGAAATATACAACTGCCGAGAGAAAAGTAGGTGTCAAAATTATGTTAATAAATCTTAGTTTTTTTCTTCTTTTTTTTGTTTAGATTCAGAACACTTGTAAAAACCTTGTTGCGGAGCCTCCAGTTGAAAGCTGTTAGATTGATAAGCAATGTAAAGTAAACACCTCCTCCGGCGGGCAACTTAATAGACCCTTAATTATTTTTCTCTCTGGTTTATTTGGGCTGTCTGATCTTTGTGATTGTTTAGAGTTGAGTGCAAAGGTTGGAGTGAACTTGAGTGGTAAATCACAGATCATTCATCCTGCTGGAAGCATTAGCACAGTTAACGTGTTTTGCAAAGATTTAGGCTTAAACAGTGACACCTTCTGTGTGACAAACGGTTCTTACGACATTGACTTGGCCACACAAAGGGATGGCACATTGTCATCTTGTCAAATGATTAGTTAGAGAGATATCTGATTGTGATATTTAGGTCATAAGAGTAATAATTTTTGTCCCCTGTTTTGGTCATCAAGATTCTAATCAACAGATGAGATGAGTAGATACTATGATGTTCTCCACAAATATTACTGCTGGTTACCTCTGTTTTTTCCATCCCTTTTAAAGTCACTACAACATTGTTTTATTGTATGGTTTCTTTTTTTTCTTTTTTTTTTTTAACTACCATTAACTTCTCAAATTTTGTAAAATAGCCACCTGATTTTCGGACTACTTTGTACTCATTACGGCCCGTTCATGATGCGCTTGGTGCCGTCGCGGCCCATCCATGATGCGCTCGGTGATGTCGCGGCCCGGCCAGTCTGAGCCTTATACTACATGCTACCTATCTGATTTTAAATGGGGTGCCAATTCTGCTGCTTTGCCGGTAGTTATGTCCATGGACTACCAAAGATCAGTCCGAAAAGGTGGTGGCCATTTTACAGAAATGAAGGAAGATCTGGAAACCTGAGGAATTGCAGGTGAAAGAGTGAAAATAAAAATTCCCTATTTTAGATACACATACTGCCGTATGGGGTATGTATATACAGCTGACGTATAAATGCCGCATATACATCCCCCATAGACTGCAATGGGCGCACAACGCCGTATGGGAGCAGTATGTGTTCTGAACCCCCCCTACCCTAGGATTGAAAACATCCTAAACCAGCTTCTAAATGATATGGTTTAGTAGTTGTGGTTGTGAGGGAACATTCATCTCTTGGTTCCCCTAAGGTTGTGTCCATAGCTGTGTGCAGGAGCAGGAATCTAGGAAAAAAATGATAGTATTACAACCGGACCCTACATTCATAACCATATGGGCAGCCAAAACCTGTGACTTGGGCTACAGGAAAGTGCGAATATGTTTTCCCGGATGGGATAAGGAAAACATTTCCTCTTTTGGCTACTTTGTAAGGGCGACTACCATAAGGGGGCTATCTTAAAATGTAGTCAATAGGCAATATTTTCTTTTTCTATTCTGGAAAACATAGTTGTATATTTGCCAGAATCTCAAAGTGGAGCATCAATGGCTGTAAGTCTCCACACACCTGCAAGCCACCTTAATTGGAAAAGTCTCCATTAGGAGAATTCTTAATTCAGGATTGTACACATAGACATATACTTTTCCAAGGATCACTTATGGCTATGTTTTTCGCTGTCCCATCCGTGAGCTGAGTGACTGAGCTACAAATTATACAGCAGGTCCTTTTCCTCTCTGGGTTTGTGGCTCGGGTGGTTATTCCTGCTCTTATCGGCTCGCAAGCGGACTTCTCACGGCACAAACAATGGACCATGGGTACGTTGAGGTTAGCCTTGTCAACAAACTAGACTGATCCTAGAATATTTTATTCCTGAACAGGTTGGTTTTATAGGATAGTGATGGAGAAAACCTTCTTCATGCTCTTTGATAATCCATATGGCTTGCAACCTAAAACAGTACTCCCACACAAATGAATTTTCATGGCTTGTTTAAAAGTAGATTTTCCTCATTAACTTTATGCGACGAGGAATATTCCGGACGATACTATATAATCAGACTATATTTGACCTTGCCTTGCCCTCCGGATAAGTGGCCAATCAAAGTAGCACTTAGTGTTAAACGCACTGATTCAGTTCTGTTGATTTCTGGAAGGTAATTGCTAGGAATTCCAATGGCGTTTAATAGGCTGCCTTTTATTTGAGCGAAAACTGAAAGAACGCAGGTGAAAGCAGAAAGACAAAAAGAATTAATAAAATGATTAAACTTGTAAAATATTTAATGAAATGTAATATTGATTTCAAGAGAGACATTTTTTTTCCGTTTGGTGCTTAATCACTGTTTTCTGCTGTCTGATAATATGCTGTTTTAAAATGCTGTAAAATTTACCTTCTAGCAAAACTTTCTTTTGCTTATGAGTCTTTTTGTCTAAGTGTGCAAAGTATTTAGGTTATTTTCTGCTTTTGTGTAGAAGGTACTCTATTGTAAATAGGTTGAGAAGATTGAGACTGCTGTCGGCCATTTTGAAGGTTAAGGGTCACTGTCCTTAGTCGTATGCTAACCACCCAGGCATGTACACATAGACAGAGCCTACTTCTCCGTTCCACAAGTCTAGCAATGTAAGCTCCTACCATCAGTTCAGTTACTTTCCTGTAGACTTTGATTGTAAATAAGAGGCTACTCTACATAGATAGGAGGCTATCCTTCAAAGGGCAAGAGAATTGCCTTAATTCTTTTTAAGCTACCAATGTAAGTTCTGTTAAAGTTTATATTAGTGCAAGAAAGTGACCGGTGAAGTACAGGGCATAAAAGGGCTTATAAAAGGTTAGAAAATATGGCTGAATTGATGACTGCCACAAAAAAGTTCCACACATGTGTATTGTAGTTTAGCATCATTTCGAGGTATTTCTGTTAGTTGTTGGACCATGAATACCTGATTGATGGCAAGGTTGTCACCTGGTCTTCTTACTTATCAGTTCTGTATCTGACCAGATCCTATACAAAGACATCTGCTTTAGACCTTTTTCCCAGGAGCAAGTTCAGTCCGAGAAAAATGTGTAATGCGCTGTACAGATTTCCCAGAGTCGCGTATCCCCGGACCAAAATCAACCGGTTTAGCCCAGTGTTACGTGATTAAGGAAACCCCTCCAGTGCATGACGTGGTTTTTCTTGGATGTATCTCACGTGTGGGCAACTGGTCTTTAAGAGGAAGAAGTCATTTAAGTAGATAATCTGCAACCGTAAAGTAACCACATGCCCGTCAGTGTTTGCCGCCTCTTCTACAATGACCAGTTACTTTGTACTTTTTTGTAAGATTTTTTGTTTCTAGCATCTGCCCTGAAACTCCTTTTTACATGTATTTTTTCATCCAAAAACTTGTCCAAATAAGGATTGATTTAAGGACATGAAGGTTTGTGTAATGAGTCTGGCATCTTGCGTGAGCGCTTGTCATTTAAGAACTATCTGTACAAAGCATCTTGAACTCGCACTTGACAAGCCAATACTAATTAATAAGCGGTGTCTGTGCTTTCAGTAAATGACGGCAAAAGGCAGCAGAGTGCCCCGCTGGTTAATAACATCATGCCAAAGACGTTCTCTCCTTTTAGATTTTGATCCGCAGTGAATGACTTTAAGAAGGGTAAAAAATGGTTGTTATGTATCAAAAAATGAAATCAAACTTTCATCTAGTTACCGTGTCTTAAGTTGGGTTTGCAAATACTGATCTTAAATTTGATGAACTCTGTCTACAACCACAAATTACGTTACTCATTATCTATGGTAGTGATTTTGGTCACAAGTTTTTTAGATATCTGTATGTTTCTATAATGTTTGTTAGCAACCAAGAACTTGCCCCCATGACTTCTACCCAAAAGACAAACCAGAAATGGGGTGGAAGCAATTGTAGAAGCAAGGCTTCCTGGCCTGCTCCACATTGATGGAGCAGTTATTATTGTTTGGTAGTAAGTTTTTTTTTTTTTTTTTTTTTTTTTCAAAATGCATCCAGGAAAATCCCATAATGCACATAAAAAAAATAGGTTTTTCCACTGCCCTTCTCCGGCTTCCTATAGCAGCACTGCGGCAGTCTTTGCCAAGGGTCATCGTTCCCATTGCAGCCATTTACTGGTCTGCGGACCCCTTGATGTCACATGTTCTGAGTCAGCCAGTTATACCCCTAGCTGTGGATCCAAGACTGCTGTGGTGCTAAAGAAATACCAGAACTTCAATAAGTTCTGTTATTGCTCGTAGAACTGTTCCTTAAACATCTTTAAATGACTTTAAATCTTTAAATGAACTTCTTAATATGAAAAATTGTATAATAGAAACACCTCCCAACACTATTTCTAAGAAAATTTGAACAGTCAGTCATGCCTTCTACTTATCCCAATTAACTTTTCTTTTTGACCTTTTAAGGTTCCCCTAGCAGAGATGTAGGGCCGTCATTAGGCCTGAAGAAATCCAGCTCATTAGAAAGCCTGCAGACAGCCGTGGCTGAGGTGACTTTGAATGGTGACATTCCTTTCCATCGCCCACGCCCACGGATCATTCGAGGACGAGGCTGCAATGAAAGCTTCCGTGCTGCTATTGACAAGTCCTACGACAAGCCACCAGTTGATGATGATGATGAAGGAATGGAGACATGTAAGTTACGCATAGCATATTTCCTCCATAGGGGAGGACAGGCCATTTTGTTTTAATGGTGCCATGAGATTTTTTCTAATTACCATTCCTTCCCACAGCCGGTAAATGGGGATAGCTGTCAAATTTATCCTTATCCTACAGTACAGTTTACATACGTCAATTAGAAAGTAGAGAGAGTCCGGTCTTCTGCGGATACTTCTTGTTCCGTTCTCCTCTCTCCAGACATCTTAGCCGGCTGGAAATGATACATAACAGATCTTGTTAGTGCTTATTTCCATTTTCATGTAATGTCCCAGAGTAGCAATGTACCCAATTTAGACAATTGATTTTTTTTTTTTCTTGTAGTAGAATTAGTAAGGTTTTATTGAGGAAAGTTCAATACAAGAGTCCACTTAATTGATTAAAGACAGAAAATCCTGACAGAGTGCTCCTCATCTTAGGCCATGTCATAGACCATCACCGACAGAAACCTTGAAAATACAATATTTTTACTCTAGACAACAATCGTATGGCGCCACGCTAAAGTTTCAGCACTTCAGATTTTTTATCTGAGAGTTTATTTGTGCGTTGTTTTGTCAACACCTGACTTCAGAAATTTGCTATCAAGACAGCTGTACAAAATGCAATTTTTGCTTTAGATGCAGTCATTGTCAGGCATGGTCCTTTGTTCCATTATATTAGAGATGAGGGGAACCAACATTTGCGTTTGGCCGCATGACCCGGATATATTTGCAACAGATCAGCCAGTTAGAACGCCCCTAGCTACTAGACATAGCTACGATTTGCCAGGGGTAGCAATTTGCCGGACTGGCTGTTCGGCTGCCAATCTGGCAGTATGTCCGGTGGGCCGTGGCCGAACATGAACCCCTGACGTGGACATCAGAACTGCTCATCTTTACTTATGATGACTCCTAGTCCTTCAAAAATTAAGTTGATTGACTGCCATCTTTCTTACCGCAAGTCAATTGTCCATCCTTCATGACTTTCTGACAATACTGTGCATGATCCATACAACCCTATCAGAGAATGCAACTCCATAAGGCATGGTTTCATATGTGGCATAAATTGCAGAATAAATGGCTCTGTACTGGGATGAGGAAATTTTTTATATATGCCTGGAGGGTGTATTAAAAGCCTAAACCTCTTATGCTCGCCTCCCTGCTCCCATACTCCTGAGGCACCATCACTACTGTCTTCTGTTTGTGTAGAGTCTATAGCCGCTCTACTGCATTGACACTAAAGCAAACAGACGCTGGCAGCAACGGGCGGCGCCACAGGGAAACGGGATCAAGGAGAGGTAAATATGAGATTTTTATTCTTTTAATACACCCCCGGCGATATATAAACCTGTTAAGAACTTAGAGAAGTCCTTCAGTACTCCTCTATTTTGTTGGTTATGAATCTCCTGATCACATGGTCAGCTAGAGAGAGTACCATCCTAAAGAACCCTACAGGCGGTCCCCTACTTAAGAACACTCGACTTACATACGACCCCTAGTTACAAACGGACCACTGGATATTGGTAATATACGGTACTTTAGTCCTAGGCTACAATAAACAGCTGTAACAGTTATCACAGGTGTCTGTAACAAAGCTTTATTGTTAGTCCTGATTCTTATGACAACCCAACATTTTTATAATCCAATTGTCACAGAGACCAAAAAAGTTCTGGCTTGGTTTACAATGATAAAATATACAGTTCCGACTTACATACAAATACAACTTAAGAACAAACCTACAGGACCCATCTTGTATGTAACCCGGGGACTGCCTGTATTATTATTTTCCAGTATAAGTGAATACTGAAATTTATATATAAGTGTCTAATATTAATTGACCCTCTCTTTATAGAGGTTTCAACGTCTTACAACAAAATTTTACAAATGAATAGGGTAGATGATAATGGTAAATTTTGTAATATACTTTATTAACAAGATCATCCTGATTTAAGTAGTTTGTGTAAATCAGCTTTCTGTCCTGTATCCACTGACAGATATAGGAACCTGATAAAGTGTCAAATGGCCTAACTCATTACAGACAGTCCCTGGACTGTCTAATCGCATCAGAAAACTGAATTAAGGGAATACTTCCTAGGTTTGGAAAGAGTTAATCATTAGCCTCCTTATCTGTCTGACTGGAAAGGCTTTAGAAGGTTTTACAATACACTGCTCCCTAGAGGAGAAAGAAGCAGAAAATACACAGAGAATCTGCTTTACTTAATGAAGTATGGTATATTACAACGTTCACTATTATCACCTGCCCTAGTCGGGTGTCACAGGTTTAGTTAGTGGCATTTGGGAAGGGAACGTCTCTTCCTTGCCATATACCAAAAGGTAATCCCCCTGTCGTGTGCCCTCAGCTGGTGACTTTATAAGAATTTCACTCTGGCTTCTCCTTGGACATGAGAAGCTTCATGCTTTTGTGTTATATCTATTTCTTAGCATATTGATAGACACTAGCAAAGCTCCAGAAGAATGAAGTGTCTGTTACGTGACAGGCTGACTCGCTTCACATGACATTTTTGTTGTCGGAGACAGTTTTACACTTTGCAGCTTTGGTAATATAAAATGTGTATATCCACAATGCCTGTTGGATTATTTGATTCTCCGCCATGTAACAACTACATATGTTTTTCACATAACATCTACAGATTTTATTTATTTATTTTTTTTAAATTTTAACATTGAAAGTATTTAATCACAGAACTGTGAGACTCGGGGATTTGCGGCCTCCGTCGCTTCATTGACGAAATTGCTTATTGTGTGTATGTAATACAAGTTTTTGGAGAATGTTGTGTCTGTTTCTTTTCGTTTTTAGAATAATTACAGGATTTTCTGAAACACAATCTGTGGGTGAGGAGGGTAAAGTGAGGAAATGGTATTTTCCTGTATTTTCCTACTTTGGGGGATGGCATCCTCGCTAATGACGCCAAAATGATGAATTGTAATTATTCATCGTTCTGTTTCCATACATTGAACAGCCACCTCTTAGAATTGTGCCTTGCCCTTCTCCACCCACCATACGTCTCTTTAAATTACTAAATTATGTTTGCTGAGGTCATCCCACAATGGGAAGTTTCTTTATGAATGGCAACAAATTAGATTACATTTTGTCTAGCCAAGGATTTCATGCAACGCAAAGGCTAAATGTCAGCCCGTGTCGGACCCGTCGCTGGCTGAGAGGTTAGACTTGTGTAAAGTGATCCTAATTAGCCTGGCCTAAAGGGTATCACTGTCATCTTTCGATAATGGGATCCTAAAGACAATGGTCGAAATGTGCTGACAACCGGGCTGTGGCGCTTCTACAAAAATATCCCCATAGCCCTTCAGTTCTTTGGCTTTTTAACCTTATAAAGTTCCTATAATGGATATAAGCCAAGACATTGCAGTATTAGATCATGTAACCTGTGCCATTATACCCATGACAGTCTCTTCTTCTGTACCAGACAGTATTATAGTCAGACTCTAGACCTCCCATTGTTGTACTGAAATGAACTTTCAGACTCTATCGAACCCTGTGATTGCCTATGGAGTACATATGGCAATATTCCGTTCTCTAAGGTCTAGTTACTAATGTCTCATACAATCAACATTGTGCAAAGTTGTCCATGCCCATAAACCCTTTCTCCGTAATTTGGGTGCAGATGACGCGTAGTTCCTTTATTATATAATATTTTGAGGATGTCATTGTATGTAATAGATTCCACATTCTTGTCGGCATGTAAAACGTTACATCATTCTTGGCTAAGCCCCCCCCTCCTACCCATAGAGAGCTGTTCTTTGTTTTCTTGGGTCCCAGCTGGCTCCCAAATTGGCTCTTTAGATTTGGAAGGTTGAGAAGCCTGAACATAATCAAATAAGAGCAGCTTGCCTTGTTTTGGGTTTCTAGTCACAAAAAACACTGAGCTTGCTCTTCGCCTTCGCTGAGATTACAAAGTGCTGTCATGTGTCTTGTCGTTGTATAAGACGTTCAGATGGGGTATTAACTTTTGAGATCTGCAATTTGGTCATATTTTTTCTGTGACATTAACACATATGTTGATATGTATATAATTATGCTTACATTTAGAAAACATACAGGATCCAAACAGTGTTTCAATAATATACTCAGATTCAACCAAAATGTGGATGGAATAGTTTCTTTGTGTAGAGACTATTATTTGTTGTAGGTAGTTTAATAGACCCGACAACCCACCCCCCATAGTTGTATAGAATTTCCCCAGAGGAAAACATCAGCTTTTTTAGTGCCACTTAATTGGTAGCTACCTTATAAATCAAGTCTGGTTCTGTAATAGGGCTTGCTTTAGGATTTAAAAGAGTTTGCCCACAACAGCAATTTCTCAAATGTATCTTGTTGGGATCACTAGGAGATTAAGATAACTTTTAAGCACTCGGAATATCCAAGACACTAGCTAAACGGTTCTGCACTGTGCACTGGATGTTGTGGTTACGATCCTTATGTCTGATGTGTACTGCGGAGGCTCCCACTCACTCCCTGAACCAGGAACTGGAGCGGGCTCGTTCTACACAAGATGCCAGTGTAGAGTGGTGCAGGGCTCCTCAGTAAATACTTTGGCCATGTACTACTTAAACTCTAGCTACTTCCCAGTGTGGAGCCTCCAGTGAAGCATAGTGGACACATACACTGGTGTGTCAGTTCTCCTTCTCAGCAAACACCGCATGCCGTCAGGGGCTCACTAGAGCGGATCACATAGTTCAGGAACCGGTGCGAAGGTTTGCTATAAGGTAGATGTCACACATGACGGGTTTGGGGCCATTGCTGGAGGGTGGGGTGGTAGAGCAGATCAAAACATATGACAGTGCCGGGACAGTGCAGCTGATGTATCGGCACATAATAAATTAGAGATGCGTATTCCGTCCGACTTGACAGGATCACCTACGTGACCATGCTAAGGTTCTTTATGGTCGTAACCATGGGAAACCAAATTACAAATAAGGACTAATAGAAACAGGTTATAAATATATCTCTGAAACACTTTTTTTTTTTTTTTTTTTATTATATCAAATAAAAATTTTTTTAATTTTTGTATTCTTAATGTTATTAAGAATTTTGCCTTCATGGGAATACACCCTTAATCAAGACCAAGATATAAAGCGAAGACACCTATTCACAGGCAGCAATTAGAAGCTACACCTTTGTCTTGGGGTCTCTTACCATGCCATCCGGTAAAAGCTCCATAATATAACATTTGTTGTATATCTTCTCCTCACACTTGATCTCCAATGTCAATACCCAAACTAGGATGTAGACCTGTCCTTGTAAATCCTAAAAAATATGTCCGCTTGGTTGTAGAATGGCTAGTAGACCATAGATCATCCAAAGGACAAACCACAGTAGGTTTTGGCATAGCATCAAAGCATAAATTTTTAAGAAACTAGAGGAATGATTCAGAAATGCCTTGATTCTATCTGATACATCAACAGGTGATGTCCAGTCCCATCTGGAGCCACTCAACAGCTCTGCAGAGTGGGGTAGGTGAGATACTACAAAAATGCTTCCCTATACATCTAGACACAGGCTATAATATGTATGTCCTCCTTTAACAGATCCTAATAGGACCGATCTGAACAGTACATTGGAATGGGGTATGTTATCCAGGTGCTAAACACTTTTTGCACAGGGTGAGAGGTTGTAACTTCTTTTTCGCGCATGGTGCTGTGGTGTTTTTTGCAGTTTTATACATTTTCACTGGGGATCGAGTATTCTTATCAGAACACGTATGTATAACATAGGATTGTTATTTTGCCTTCTGGATAGTGTAAGACATGGAGGGAAATAATATCTGACTGCGAAAACTTTATGACTTGCTAATTATTCTATACGAGGTCAGCATATAATGAAACTTCTCGATATTATTTTGACTTTTTCCTTATGTCTGGCTCTCCCAATTGTTCTTAATGTTTTAACAGCTGCTAATAGGTCACAGATGGAGCCATTCAACAGCAGTTCTTCTGAGCTGGGTAGGTGAGGTTTGGTGGAAAATTTCCAAGCACAGTGTTTAAACAGTTTTTTGGAAGTTCCCTAAAGATGGAATATTGGTGTTTGGGGTATCAACTATTCTACTTGGAGTTTTCTGGCATTCTCTAAAACTTCTGACAGTCCATGACTAATCTATTGGTCAGTATTGTGTATTAGTGGGGCTCTAGGATACTTGTTCAGGGCAATTTATTCTTCCTTCAGTCTTTTAAGGACCAGCACTTTTTGGCTCATCTTTGGTAGAGTTAGCTCAGGATAGAGAAGTCTGGGAGGAGGGGGGGGGGGGTCACCACTTTGGTTTTATGCTACTACTGTTTTACATTTTTCTTGTCTCAACTCGTGCAAATGAGTTTTACCTGAGACGATTACGTCTCAACTAAGATGAAAAAGTCTCAAAAAGTAGTTGAAGAAAGATGGTCAGAAATACCCATGAGTGTCCAACTTTAGCCAACCCCAGCCGCCCAGTATAAGCTTAGCCCCATTTTCAGCATTTAAATTGATGTAATGAGCTATTTGATGTCCATGGCACCATTGGCCAAGGCTAGGTCTATCTGCAAAGTAAGGATCTTTTGACACAAATGGAGCCATATGTTGTAATATATATCATGCTTAGCTGAATTTAATGGTTTACAGCCACTAATACCACCCAACTAATACTTTATCAGGTACCACTAAGTCTCAGCTGGAGTCATTGAACTGTTCTATTGAGTGGGGTAGGTAATTTAGATCACAAAAACAACATTTTTGATACTTGGTGTAAACTTTTATTACTGATGTATAATCAAAGATCTGATTCCCAGTTTGCTCATACACTGGTGTTGGGTAGAAGCTGAAGTCTCGTAATTGTGTGATGGTTGAACATTATTACAAGGAGAGCTGCACATGTAGGATCCTACCTCTTGTCAAGATTTCACTGAGAACCTTCACTCGGAACGTTGATGACAGTTTATAGAAGGCCGTTGACAAATAAACCTCACTTGGACACAAAAAGAGCCGACAGATTGTCAGCTTTTGAGTCAATAGGTGGCCTTGTTTGACCTTTTGAGGTTTTTTTCATCAGAATTATCAAAATTTCTCCAATAACTACTTTTTGACCAGTTGTGTGCCCCAGCATAGTTTAATTTACACTAGAAACATCAAATTAGAGAAATATCTAATTATATCCAATACTTTGCCAGGTGATAATAAATCAGTGATGGAGCAAAACAACGGTTCAACAGAGTTGGGTAGGTTAAACTATTAATCATAAGAGCACTTTTTGGAAGCACAACTTTTAGTCTTCTGCACAATGGGTTTCACGTCAATGACAGTCCTTGTTTTAACCAATTTGGTCCGGTGGTCTAAAAATTTGGTGTCGGACCTTTACCGAATCATGAAAGTAGTAACATTTTCCCGCTTTTTTTTTTTTTTTTAGTGGAAGAAGACACAGAAGAGAGTTCCAGATCAGGCCGGGAGTCTGTATCTACTGCCAGTGACCAACCTTCACATTCCTTAGAGAGGCAAATCAATGGCTCAGACAAGTCTGACCGCAAAAAGGACAAGAGTGGAAAGGAAAAGAAAAAAGACCGAGATAAAGATAAGGATAAAAGTAAAGCAAAGAAAGGCGGAGTGCTTAAGGGCCTGGGTGACATGTTCCGGTAAGTCATCTCTACAAAACAAGACTGGGGACTTCTCTGGTATAAAATATGTGCAAAGATCTTCTCACTTGAGTCCATCAGGATGTGTTTGAAATTGGTTTCACAATAGTTTTATGTTTTTTTTTTAATAAGCTGAAGCAAATGTATCCAATCACAGTGCAGCTTTAATGTTCTATGAGAGATGAAGAAGCTGTTGCTGTGGTCAGTGAAGAACAGTTTTTCTCATCCACAGATATTTAGAATTAATCTGGATTTCTGAAAATTTACATCTTTTTTTTTTTTTTTTTTCCCTTTCGTGGCATACCTTGAAAATGTTACGGATCTCTCAAATATCAAAAGGATTGTTGAGCCCCATTTATCAAAACCTTTTCCAATACTGTCTTTGTCGCCAAAACAACTAAAGTGAACTCCAAGATTTTTATATACCTCTAGTTTAAAACATGTTTTCATAATTGCAGTACAGCCAAACATATGAAACCTCTTAAAATATTAAAGGGTTTGGCCACTTTACTTCAGAATTTTTTACGTAATGGTAATTGGTGTAATTTACCAATATACATCTATTAAATGTTTGTCTTTTACCTCATCAGCCAGACATTCCTGTCTATAAAATGTTTGTTAATAGAGGGTTATGTGACCTCTATCGGCCCATGAATGATCACCCTGCCAGGACCTTATGATAGTATTCATGTACACAAGCTTTAGGTCATGGACAGATAAAGATCACAGGATCCGCCATCTGCTGCCATTTTATGGTCAGGAATGAAAAACATGAGGAAATTTGCCCATCACCTTTTAAAGTAGTTTTTAATGACAACTAGTTATCCTCTGTGGATAGAGGCTCCTGGATTCTGAGAACGGGGATCTATTGTACCCCAGATGAAGATCGCAGCCCGTCTTACATATGCCGGCTGCTGTATTCATTTCTTTGGTGCTGACGGATATAGTACGTTGTCCGGCAATTTCTGGCAACACCACAGAGATGAATAGAGCAGTGGCACATACAAGACTGGCAGCTCACTTCATCTGGGTTATAATGGACCTGTGGGGGTCCTATCACTGCAACCCTCACCGATCAGCAAGTTAGACCCCTATCCTGTGAATGGGGGCCAACTTGTTGTCACCCAAACCCCTTTATGTGTGTATCCATATTCAGACTCACACAAAGATCTGTTGATGGAAGTCGGCAGTCCGCCCGATATAAACTCCCACAACAACGGGAGAGTGGTGGCTTACAGAATATATAATAAAGTAAAAAAAAATGCTATTTCTCTATTCTAGAACCTGTTTTTTTTTCCATTTCTATATACTTTTTTGTTAAACACATGAAAGATCAAAGTATCCTAATAAAAGAAGAGGTATTTTTCTTGTCCGCTTTTAGCAAATAATTGATATTGTTTGTGCAATGAAAAGTTATACAATTTTCTAATATACTTTCTGTATCGATTCCTCACGGTTTTCTAGATCTTTGCTTGTTGTCCTGCTATAGAAAGCTTCTATGTTTCCTTCCAGTGTATAGAAATCTCTCCATGGTCATGTGATTGACACGCAGGTGCATGAGCCGTTAGTATCACCCGGCTCTGATTACTCTGTGATACTAATGGCTCATGCACCTGTGTGACATCACATGACCATGGATAGATTTCTATCCAGTGGAAGGTAACATAGAAACTTCCTCTAGTAGGATAGTAAGCTCTAGAGATCTAGAAAACCGTGAGGAATTGATACAGAAAATACATTAGAAAATGTTATAACTTTTCATTGCACAAATAATATCCATTATTTGCTGAAAGTAGACAACCCCTTTAAAGTTTGTTTTTTATGTAGACATCCCTATTTTTTATAAAAGGTTATCATTTTGTGTAACAGAAGCTGCGCTCTGATTGATGGCCGAGGGTGACAAAGTCAGTGACCACGTTAGACAGTTTCGGTAAATGAGGGCCTATGTTTTGCAAACTCCATATTTATTTTTATACCTGGCAAAGTTAATATCTTGCCTTGAAAACACGTTCCTCGTCTTTAAATGAGATCCATACCTCTGGCTTTATTGGAAGCCTGAGCCGTTGTATAGAAATAGATTAAATTCTGCTTTGACTTTGCTTCTCCCATCCCAACACAACTACTAATCTACATCAAGCCCTGTCATTCCAGGTCTAATAGCAAGCGTTTATTGTGGTGTTCATTAAACATTGATTTCTTCTCGCCTCCTTATTTCACCAAGGCCTTTTGTAATGCACAGAATGTGGGGAATGCGCTGGTTAATTGACTGGCTATTCTCGCAATGTGTTACATCGAAACGTTCACGATGCCGGAGCCGAGGACTTCAGTTTGTCATTGAAAAGTATAAAAGTGAAGCCGTGGGTCTATTCATTTAACTTCTATTTTGTAGCCTCGCGTTTCCGAGATGTGAGTGGTTCTTGGTGAATTTATAAGCTGTGTTCTTAGGATGATTGCTTCGGGGCAAGAAATAAAAAAAATAAAAAATGGAAGTCTCAGTAGAGTGCGGATGACAAGTATTCTGGAGAATGTCGGTCTCTTACAAACTTTTATCCAGGCTCTGCAGACACTAAATTACTTCATCGGCAGAGAGGATTTTTTTTTCCCCTGTCCAGATACACTTACACCGTTCTTTCGATTTATCTTCCAGTCCACCAAGTAGGGTCAACAATGTATCTGTAGAGAGGTGAAGATACTGAGCAGCTAGCCGCTTCTAAGTGGATTTCCACTCTTCAATTACTTGGTGGTATTTGTTAAGACCAAGAGGATTTAGGAAAAAAATAGCTAGTGCCTCTAATACTTCATGAAGAAACCCAACATGGTTTTAAAAACATACGGGGATCCGAAGTTACAGAACTTTGGCATGATGGATATTTGGTTTCCAGAATTTGTACACTTCTTCCACATTGGTTACATTCGCATCTTCTGTCCTGACATAAATCTTCAAAATTTTGGTCCCAGACAGCGATGGCCATCAATCTTCTCGACTACTAATTGACATTTCTTTCTTGTTGACTTGAAGTTCTGCACCATCCACCCACACAGATATGTAAAAAAAGACGTTTGTGTACATCACAGGAAATTTCCTAGACGAAAGCCTAGTTAATTCACCCTCTTGTGAATAACAATGCATTATTTAAGGTTTAACAAAGACACAAAGTACAATCCAGAAGGAAGCTACTTAACCCTTTTATTTCCTCTAGATTGTGCTGCAAATACAATAAGGGCGCTGTGTTGCAAAGCAATCTGTAGTAGAGAATATACAAAAGCCTTTGGCAAATTTGCAAATGCCCAAGAAATAGAAGGCAGGTTGCGGATTTTGTGTATGACCAACAAAACATTTTATGGAACGTAGATACCTCATAATATGTAAAATAACAAAAATGAAAAACACACCATTCTCCAATAGATGATATATTGATACCCATATTTCTTATTGTTGCAAAATATAAGGTGCAATGTATGTCATTTACCGCAAAATGTTTTTGGGGTGGTGTGAATTTGCTCATTTTTTGTGGGGGGGTCAGCTGTACTTTCAATGGTGCCTAAAAAGTCTCTACGTTGCTCAAAAAGAGATGAAGAAGGCGCACACCAAAGAAAACATTTGTAACAAAAACACATACTGGCAAACTTCTTCACACCTGAAAAAAATTGCACAAATACTCCCAAAAAGTTGCAAAAAGAAAAGTCCAAGTCAAAATAAAGATCCATGTCCCCGACTGACTTAATTCCGCAATATCGTCCCACATTTTGCAATGCTAGTTGGAAAAGTGTCTTAAAACTTTCTAGAACCCTTTCTAGAACGAGGTATTTCAGACAGTTATAAATTATCCCTCCTCTTTTTGTACGTTGCTTGTAGTCCACAAGGTCAGACTCCCACCCATCACAGCTTCATGTCCTATCATAATGTAAAATCCATTCTTCCCCATCCCAAAAAAGCACACACCCGCTACACAAGGTCTTGTGATGGGGACTGTTGATGGTTATGATTTTACCGCTACGTTACTTTATTAAAAACAAACAAAAAGATTATGAGACGTAATGGCGAGACGTGGAGTCATTTATACTTACCGGAACAATTAGTCACTTGGCTTTACTTATTGTACATTGTGTTATCTTAACTAATGCAGTCTCTCCCCATAATTAAGAGCAGCAGATTAATCTATTACCTGTTCCATATTCCATTTCATCCAGAATATATTAGGCTGGAGTTGTTTCTGCTTCTCGCATTTGTTTTGTGTACTCCTGAGTTCTTCTGAAGGCTTTGTTAGCATATCATCTCTCGTAGATTGCAGCCGAACGATGCAAATGACATGCCAATCAGCCGGCAGACTCCCTCACTAATGTGCCCAAACTCTAATTTATACTGTCCTGACATTCACATAGGAATTGGTGCTGTATGCAGGCAGGAGCAGGAAAACATAGATTCAATTTTTTGTTTGTTTTTATTAATTAAAATTGCTATTTTTTTTTATTCTGTGACCTGGAATTCAAGGCAATGGACATATTTTTACAGACACTATGATTATTGGTGGTCATTGTTATGTTACATGTAAGATTGTCTGGCTTCTTGTTTATCCTCCCCTTGTTATGAATCAGATTTTGGATACTTCCCACCCCCATGTATAGAACAACAATATTTTATATAATTCAAGGTCATTTGTGCCATGTTTAATATTAATTTCAAGAAAAAATGGCTACAAACCACACGGACACCACATGTCCAACCCTTTAACAAGCCTTGTAACTAAGGATATTGGTAAACTGAAGCCTGAGCCAGCAGGAAAGGAGAGATGTCTGTTTTGTCTCGGGGGAAGAGCACAAATCTCCTTCACCTTCTTCCCATGGTGCTTTGCCCGGTGTATAAAGTTATAGTTGTACATGAAAAATTTATATTCTGTTATTTTTTTATTTTAAAACTAATCCAACCACATTTTACTGACCAGCTCTCACCCATTAAAGTTTAGACTTGGGTGTAATAAACACAGCCCAATTGCGTAGATAAAACTTGAGGCTCCTTCACCTAGTCGTATTTGGATCCGTACCCCATCACCTTTCTCCACCTTATAAGGCAATATCCCCGCTCAGTCTGCATATCGTGGTGGTGGTGGTCGCAATGATTGATGCTCGCACAAGCCATGGTGTGAAGCCAGGAAGATGCAACCAATAACTTTCTCATTTGTACTGGTACCAGTCTATTCGGAGCTGTTGGTTGGATGTATTTTTGACTCCCCTCTAGTAGACTGTTATTGCACGTCTTCCTAGTTTGCATGATCCATACTCCATAGGTTTTCATATAGCATCCATAGCCTGGCACCATGGCTCAGCATTTGCTTGGCTTCTCCTAGTTACGGGAAAAGATCTAGGTTACCTATGGTTTCCCAGAGGGCTACTTGGCATGTGACTTACACTAACAAACCTTTCATCTCCACATCTCCGTGTCCTAGTAGATGATTTTATTTGGAGCCCGGTAGAGGTCTGGCAGCACAGTTTGAGAGCGTTTTCCGATAGTCTTCCATAGCAGCTGTCTCTGGCAGAAGCGCGCTCCACGGCCGGCTGGAGTGCACCTGGGGAGTATGTGTTTACTGAAATTGCTGGAATAAACCTCGGAGTGAACATGTATTCATTTTATAAACGCTGCCATTGATAAGCGGAGCGGAATTGTAATAGACATTTTAATATACGCAGCCGCCTTATTAAGGACATTAAAGTGACTTTCCCTTGAAAGCCTATTCATTTGATTTGCACGTATGAATATCTCTACAAGAACAGGAGGAGAGCGCTTTGTAATAAACAACTTGCTGTAGGATCTGTTGTGCAAGTCTTTATCCAATTGTGTTTTATGATTATTTAACTGCGCCGGTCCTGAAAGACTTGGAAATTACATTTGTTTCCTGTTCACTCAGTGCCGATTCGTACAAGACGTGTCCTCGGCGTGTTGCAAGCTCCTCGCTTTCACATTGTCCTATTAATTTCCTCTTCAGGTGGAAATATATTGGGCTTGCTTTCATAATAATAACACATACTGTTGTGGCCATGTAGATCCCTGGTCCGATCAGTCATAGCTCCTCATGCGTATGTCTAGAACAGTCACATACTCACCCATCTACTTGGAATGGCGAGGGCACTTAAATTTCTCATTGCTGTGTTTGGTACATCATTCTCATTCTCATTTCTTTTGCAAAATCTACTGTTATATTATAAGTTTAATGGTCTTAAAGGGGTATTCTCGTCTAGGCATTCACATTCAGTTTCATCAATCTGCCATATATAAACATTTCTTTAATTAGATGTTATTAAAAAATATGTTCCTGTGTGAAGATAATTTCTCATAAATGTAGTGATTTGGTCCCTTAGAAACGAGATAGCTTCCTCGGATACGACCACCTCTGCTGGAGTGATTGCACAAAGAAACAAATTGTTTTTGTATATGAAGTGTCTGTGAGTTACTGCAGGTCCCACAGCCGTCCTGTGGTACTGATCACTGAAGCCAAGAGGTCAGGCAGGACTCAATAGCGCAAGTCTGGCCACCGCAGCCAGAGTGTGACGTGGTTGTATCCGAGGAAGCCATCTGGTTTCTACATTTATGAGAAATTATCTTCACACAGGAACATTTTTTTTAATAACATCTAATTGAAGAAATGTTTACATATGGCAAATGAATTTAATTAAATGTAAATTCCCTGATGGGAATACCCCTTTAAGAAGATTGGTCATAGTCCTTTAGTTGGATTTCTATGCAAGTCAGAACTGGTATGTTTTTAAGTTGCAACTCCAGTGCCCTCTACTACTACATCCTTTGCCCCCTGGTGAATTATACAGGTCCATAAGGCAATATTCTTGGACTTCTGTGACATATGCATACACCGAAATCATCTGTCATCGCACTAGGCTGGGGAATACTCACAACAAATTCCTGTGGCAAGCCACTTTAACCCCACTTAGAAAATATTTATCCGTAGAGTGCCATCTGTCAGCATAAGTCACGGGCTCTGTGCTGTCAGTGAACCCAACAGGCAGTCGCAAAACTGTTGATTCACGTTCCTATTCATCCTTCTGGAGTATCCACAACCTAAAATGGGTTGTGAAGCGCAGATCAACGCAGAACCCTAAAGAAAAGACTGACTTTCGTGCAGCTTACTGACATTACTCACTATATAGCATCACCATGGTACTGATGTGTGTGCCCACAGGGGTGTAAATTGTGTGCATATCTATGTACCCTCACAAAAAGTGTATTAATACACCCGAACAGAGTCGGTGTAATTGCTATATCTCCCGTGAACAGTGTATTCAACCTCCGCCTTATCAGTCCTTCTCTGACACGCTCAGGTTCCCAGAATTTATAGCCGTGAATGGTTCCCCAGCCTTTCATGTGATTTTTTTTTTTTTCTAGCCAGGCATTGTTTGAAGCTGAATAGACTCTACCCTTTAATTTTCACTCAATTACAGAAAAAAAAAAATGATTTCACATTTTCTACATAAGCTGAAATGGAAATTGACTAAGAACCTCAGAACTGTCAGCAACATCTTTTGAGAAAAGATTAGCTCTGCGGTGATTATAAAATAGGTGTCATCTTTGACACTCGCATTCCGCTACCGAATCGGAGCGGCTGTGGAAAGGGAATGTTAGGGGGGACGTCAGAAAGGGTCTTAGAAGGCTCAGCTGTCATGCTATGTGCCTCCTTCTCCTCGCTTTGTAGTCAGACGCTGCGCGCTGAATGTCAGAGGTTCTCCATTTAAACTCCCTGACAAGAAAGAGAAGAATACTAGGAGAATATGTTATTAGCAACTATGAACTTGTCTTTGGTAACGGGTCAGCCTGACATTTAATTTATGTGTAGGGAGTCGGGGGAAAAAAAACAAAAACATTTTTATATTCGGTGCCCAAATAAAATCCACAGGAAAGTGCAAGCTACTTAGCTTAGCCTCGTATTTATCAGCATGGCTACAATCTCAATAATCTACATCCAAGTATCCACATAAAGAGGTTTCCATCAATCTGACAACTGGTTTTATCATTCCATGAATATGGTATGTATGGGATTGTTTACTTAAGGGGGTTGGAAACTTTACCGCATGTTTTTTGTAATGTGTGTGTGGGGGGAGGATATTAGGTAATTTGCCAATACACATCTATTAACCACTTAACGACCAGGCCCTTTTTTGTTTTTGCTTTGTTATGCAGTACGGCAGTATATGGGGATTTACCACATCATTTATTACAATGTGCAAATCGCATATTATAATGAATGAGTTTAAAAACGAAACTTGAGGCTGTCATAGTAACTGATCGCAGCCCCCAATGACTTCACAGGGAGCGGTGATCTAATCCAATATGGTGGCACCCATGCACCGCCAGGATTTAAATGCCTCCGGCATGGTTAAGACCTGTGATCAGTGCCAGCACTGGCCGCAGGTGTTACCGGTGTGTGTGTTTGCTGCAATATGCAGCAAACACCGACCTTGTATGGAGAGGGCTCAGTCCATGAGCCTTCTCCATACACCAGCCGACATGTGACGTAAGGGGTTAAAAGCACTTTCTTGATATGTAAAGAGAAGCCTCCTGTCTTTTACCTCATCAGCCAGACATTCCTGTCCATAAAATGGCCGCAGATGAAGGATCATATGATTTCTAACCGTCCATGAGCAATCGCCCTGCCAGGACCTTGATCTTATATTCATGAATACTATCATAAGATTGTTCATGGACAGCAGCTAAAAGCAGAAAGAAAGGAAAGGGAAAGACAGGACAAAGGAACCTTTCCTTTAATAATAATAATAATATATTATAAAGTTTTTTTATCATGTGCATTGTTGATTTGGACTATTTGGTTAAAGTTACTTTTTTTTTTTTTTTTTTTACAAATTAAAGGTAACATCTAAAAATATTGTTATTTTTATTATGTTCTTGGAAGAAGCTCAGCACGATAGCAGTGAACATAGATCTTAAAAAGCTTAGTGCCGTGGGCTGCTTAGTGGCCAGTTGCTGTAACTGCGGACACGGGTCTTAATCTTGGGAATGAAAGCCGCACCTGCAGTCAAGGCACATTGCCGCTACACAGACCATGGAGCCACATTCCTTCAGATCCATGTTTTGCTTATACAAAACAGTGGATCTGTGAAGGGGTTGTGTGTGTGCCCATCACCAATCAGATAATGATGGGACACCATGTCACACTTTCTAAAGATATATACTAAAATCATATAATTTTAAGTTCTACAGGCTGCTTAAAATAAAAAAAAACTGACATACAGATGTTTTTTTGGGAGCTCAGAAGTAATTTACATACTCACCATTTACTTATTGTTTAGCTTTTCACCCTAATACAGGTATGGGTTGTATCGACAACTTGTGTACCCCCATCATTCTTGCTTTAGATGATCATTATTAATAAAAAATAATAATAATTCCTTTATTTATATAGTGCACACAGATTACGCAGCACTGCACAGAGCTTGTCATATCAATCCCTGTCCCCAATGGGGCTCACAATCTAAACAACCTACCAGTATGTATTAGGGTATGGCATCATCTCATCTCGCACAGTGTTATATATAACATTAACATACATAAGTGATGAGTCAGGAAGCAGTAGGTAAGAAAAGAACAGCATAATGTTGGTTGTTTGCACTCAGCGCCAGTGAAGAGTGACAGGTGCCAAGAGAACAAGTGCAAACAGACGATGATATCAGCGCTGCCATTCACAGCGAGGGAGGATTCTGATTATAGGCAAACTGAGAATCCTGTATAAATAGGAGCAGTTCTTCTGCATTAATATTTTCTTCCTCGGAAACTATCCACAAACATTTGCAGATCCGATCCATCGCTGTATGAAAGCAAAAGGGCGTAGATAAAAGTTTTGGGGGGAAAAGTGCACAGAAGCAGATAAAGGGCTTGTATGTAATAGTAAGGGGCGCTTGCTCTTCCACCCGGACACTGAGCTACATATTTAATGTTGCATTTAGGATGCATTAATATAGTCACTTTTTAGCTGTGTGTATATGTACCGGTATAAGTGTATGTTATATATTAGTGTGGATTACAATGGGATGTGCTCCACTTGCACAGGGGAGACTGTAGACTTTGCCTGCGCCTCACAGGTAGCACATAAGTTCCAAATTGGTGCAAGGAGAGGCAGAGATTTCTACCTGGTAATAACCTAATCTGCGGGTAAATTAGAAAATTCACTCCACCAATTGTGAGGACTGCGGATATTAAAGGAGATAAGGATTCGGCAAGCTGGCATTCAGCTCCTTGATCCGTTCGTTTTGTGCAGAAGACTTGCAGGGGTGCTACCCTTTTAGCAATTGCTCCATTTGCGAGGAAATTTCATTTCTAACGTGGATTTCTTTAAGGGGTATTATTGTTATTGGGGATAACAATGTGGTCATTGGTAGTCAAACAAGTAGTGGTACCCCCATAATCAGGAGAACAGAGTCCCATTCTCACTAATTGAATGAATTTCTGGAACCACTCCTGCACTTTTTGGAACAAGATCCCTTTTCTCATGCAGGGTAGAGTTGATCATGCACATTTGTGATGAAGTTGGGGGGGGGGGGGGGATGGCCATACACAAATTTGGCTAAAAGTTATTCAAGGGACATCTACCTCCAAGATGAAGGATTGTAAACCATGTGGTAGCCTTCTTAAGCCCTTGTTTTTATGAAAAAAGGTTTTAAAAATTTTCCGAATTACCCTGAAGGGCTCCAGGCTCCATTGACACCTATAGAGCCTAGTGCCCCTCAGGCTCATTCGCATAATTTTTAATACCTTTTTTCATAAAAACAAGAGCTTAAGAAGCTAAAAGAAGAGCAGATCTTACCAAAGGGGTCACATATCAGTATGTCGGTGTGCTTGGTTTACAATCCTTCATCCTGTTGTTAGATTTCTGTTGTTGTGCTTTTAATTGGCCTCCAAACACTCATCCAGTGGCAGGTATAGAGGAGATAAGGATCGGACATGCTGGCATTCTACTTCCTCATCCACTTGTTCTGGCAGAGATGTCTGGTTGTGGAGCTGTGTTCATTAGATGTACACTTTTTGTTGAGCCAATCGTCCATGTGGATGATGGAGTCCAGAGTTATAACCATCAGATGAACAATCTGTCTGACAGCAATCTTATGTGTATGGGGGATTTATCATCCAGTGCATTCAGATACATTAGCTAATTGGGAAAGCTGGAATCTGCAAACAAAAACTTACATTGGAATCTTTTTTTATTTTCTTCACCCATGTCCTCCTTTAAACTTGGATCATCACATGCTTTTTTCCCTACTTGGTTGTAATATAGTAAATATGAATATCCCATATTGCTTCCTATTCCAATATTAATGCCTTTTTTATTGTAGTAATACCATCGTTGTTGTGGAAGAGCTCAAGGGAAAGCAGGCGCCATTTGGAGTGCCATCTGTAGTAGTTCATACTGTGTAATACAAGCCTAATAAATTAGGAAACCTCTTATAGTCGATTGCGTCGGCGGTGTAAAATTTTTATAGCAGATTAAATAATTGTTTTCTCACTATTGGTGTTATGTACATTTCCCTTTATCCTAAAGAGAACAAAAAGATGAAAAGTCCTGTTCTTCATATATCTCTTTGGAATCGCTTCTTTTGCAAGTGGATTTCATTCCCTACATGGATTTCTTAGAGGTTTTCCAGGTATTATTGTTATAGAGGACAGCAGTCAGGTCGGTGGTTGTCAAACTACTGGAACCCTTATAATCAGGAGAGACTGTATAGTCTAGCTTCGCACCTCCTATTATTTGACTTAATTCACGCTATAAAAATGATCCAAAATTCAGGTACTTTTGCATCGTATTAGGTGCAAGAAACTTCCCTAGGTCTGCGGCCACTTCCCTAGGTCTGCGATCACTTCCTAGGCCCATTCCCTCTGTCTGCCGCCCCGCTCCCTTTCCCTCGGTCTGCCGCCCCGCTCCCTTTCCCTCGGTCTGCCGCCCCGCTCCCTTTCCCTCGGTCTGCCGCCCCGCTCCCTTTCCCTCGGTCTGCCGCCCCGCTCCCTTTCCCTCGGTCTGCCGCCCCGCTCCCTTTCCCTCGGTCTGCCGCCCCGCTCCCTTTCCCTCGGTCTGCCTCCCCGCTCCCTTTCCCTCGGTCTGCCGCCCCGCTCCCTTTCCCTCGGTCTGCCGCCCCGCTCCCTTTCCCAAATTTCACTGCCACTACAGCTCTCAAATGTGTTGACTACTGTTCATTGCTCTCCTATTGTACCCAGGCCATGAGAGATACCTTTTTTTCTGTCCATTACACAACAAAGCATGTATACGGTTAGGAAAACAACAAAGGGAGAAAAGTAATTGTGCATTGATTTCTGTGATACATGTGATGATACGTTATTGTATTATCAATGACAGCTAAAATTAACCCAAACATAAATGTCCCCCAATGTCCCTGCGTAGCCCGTTTCATTCCGCAGAGCATAAGTCTCAAGTAATAATCTCATTGATCCCTGTGGGGGCCGAGTGTGCACATGATTTTCTTCTCCCGCGCGTTGTGTATATTGGTAAAGCGCGTTACATCCAATTGAACGTTAGATTGCAGATTTGTACGGTTTCTGTCCTGAGGTTATCAACTGCATCATGTTCTGACCTGAGATTCACCGCAGACAAGGCTGACACCATCTGAACGCGGCATAAACAATGGATCTACTGATGCGAAATATTTATAGCAGCGTTTGACAAATGGTCGGGATGAAATGCGTTGGTGGGTAAATGGCATAAAGGATACAGGGATTTTTTTATCATCTTGTATTTTCTGTGTTTTGACATAGTAAGGGAGGATGTTGTGTTGGGTCCTTTAAGTGCTGACTGAGTTCTGCTCTCAGATAATGAGATCTACTGGGAACACAAAGGGGTCTATAGGCAGGAATATTAACATTGTAAACGCTTTGGTGTGTGTATCCTCGGGCCCACCTTGACGGAGTGTATTAGAGCTTTTATTAGTTATGTCACGCTCTTCATATAACATGCATTCCCTGTAAGCATTTTATTTTCTTGATGTTAACTGTCGGCTCAGCTCAGGCGAGCGATGGGGAAATGTATTTTTTTTATTTTTTTTTCTCTACAGTGTAGGAATCTTGATGATAAACCACTGTTCTAACCACTTTCAATAATTTTTTTTAATAAGGTTACCCTGTAAAGATGACCCCTGTTCAAATGTCCTATAATGTCAGATGGTCACAATGATCGGCTGCATGTGACCTAACTCGGCGGCCATCCTTGTCACATGACTTTCAAATAATAATGGTTGATGAAGGATAGCGATCATCTGATTGCTTCAATTTTTTTTGTTTGTTTTATTAAGACAAAACAGTACAATAACAGTCGTTCAGCAATATACTTATAGAGGTAATCAAAGACCTACGCAATAGACCACTGCAGTACAAAATGAACATGTACATCAATAACTGCAGTATGTTTTACAAATACAAAGGTGCATAGAAGAAACCAAACAAAAACTCCATCTTTGTACATAGTAAGAGAGCCCAACCCACAATACAATACAGATGTAGCTATGACACACTGTAAGCTTTCAGGGGACACTGGAAGGGCCAGCGCCAGCACTGGGCATATATGGTCAATTGCCAGGGGCCCAAAGCTGCTTGAGGGGGGCACACAGAAGGCTGTACATAAGGATTCCATGGGGATGAGGGGGACTTTGTATAAAATAACCATGAGGGTGCTGTATATAAAATAACCATGAGGGGGCTGTTTGGGATGATAAACTAGGGAATATTATAGGGAACTTGAGGCTAGTTTTGTTTCTGAATTTTTAATGCCACCATGTTAGTTCACTGCAAAGGGGCCCGATGAGGCTCTTTTGCCCAAAGGCCTACTGAAACCTGGAGCTGACCCTGAACACTGGTACAAGGACCTGGGGGGGTTTAAGAGAGAGCCCACATCAATTTCCTAACAGTAACTCTTTTCCTGGCCAGGAAGGGCATAATTCTTAGATGGATGAACTCTAGATCCCCCATGTTAGCTAAGGGATTAGTTAACAATAAAGTCCCATATGAAAAGGTTGTTTGCAAGAACTATAGTCAGATGAGCACCAATAATCCCAAACTTTATGGAACTTATACGGGAACTTCCTGTTCTTGTAAACAACCTTTTCATTTGGGACAATATTGTTAACTAATCCCTTCCACATAGCTAACATGGGGGATCTAGGGTTCGTCCATCTAAGGAAAATCTTTACATATTTAGTCAATATTTCCTCCTCCAGTATCACCAATAGATACACCTCCAGTGTAAGAGGTACAGGCGAGAACATCCACCGTGACATCATCCAGAGTGGGGATCATATCCCGCCACCTACCAACAGCTGTGAGAGGAGTTGCTGCTGTTTTAGCTTCAACGCTCTGACTTCGGACTGAGGTTGTCTTCAGGTTAATGAGAACAGATGAACCTAAAGGGGTATCAAATTCTACGGGAGCACATAGTGTATAATCTCCCGTATTTTTGTTGCCCCCTATGTGAGGTTTTCAGAATTTCCCAGAATTTCAGCTTCTACAGCTGTCCACTGGATAAATTTAGTCTTTTACTCTCTGAATGTATGGTAGCACAGGTTCACCTTTTCCCAGGCTTAGCACAGATCTCTCCACTCCGCAATCATTTGCTTGTGACACCGGAGTCAATTGCTGAATTTAACGAAGGCATTTAATAGAAATGTTCAGATTGACCCCGCTCATCATTTGGGCCGCTCGGGGCACAATAGCTCTATACTTATTATCAGAGTTATTCAAGCAGACACAGCAATAGTCTTGTGCTCCATAATGGTCCTTAAACCAAATGCGGTTGATAATTTGCACTATTGTACTGAAGAACAATGATGGCTGCAATTGCGCACAGCGTCTAATCATGAGAAAGTAAATAGCAGGGCTCGGGTAAGTGCATCACATTGCCGTCCGTGTCTCTGATGCTAAACACATTGACAAGTCTTGCACTAGGACATTTTTATTCGGTCGAGGCTTTAAATTCTGTCCGCTTTGTAGTCTAATAAATATTGTGTACAGATGTGGAGGTTTATCCACTGTCAAACCGGAAATTCTTTGGCCTACGAGATCAGCTCCTAGGAAAAACGCCTTAATAACCTCCAATATGAGTTTTATTGATCTATGACATCCAGTATTGGGCTTTGGACTACCAGTCCTATCCTCTTGATACTAAGACTTTGTCCAATTCTGCATTTTACAGGTGATGTTAAGAAATTTATCAATTCCAAGCTTGCTTAGACTCCTTTTATTGTTTACGGCAGAAAATTGTTTTAGATGGGTTGTAATCCCCTTTCAACAAGATCGGGGAGGACAGCCCGATCGGCAGGGTCCAACCGATGGGACCTCCACTTGCTCATGAGAACGGATCCTGGCCGTTAACAACAATAAGAATCCTTTTCTAACTTAAATGAAGTGTCTGGTGAAGCATTCGTTCTACCACTGCATTCGATACTATGGGAACGGCAAAAATTGCTGTGCACAAGGGCGCTTCATTAAACTAGTGAGAACTTCTATTCGTGGGGTTCCCAGCATCCAAACTCCCACTTGATCCGATTTTTATTCCTAACAATCAAACTAGACACAACCCCTTTAACTGATGATCAACTCTATCGGAGACCCCACCCATATCATAAACCTCTCTTAGAAACCAGCAAGGTTGGAGGGGTTCAGAAGTATTTTTTTTTTTCATATGTTTAGATAAAATTTACATTTTTGCAGTCCTGCTCCATATGTAGGTAAATGAAGGTCATGCAGATATCAGTCTGTCTCGTTTGCAATTTATATGAATTTATAAATTAGAAAAAAAAAATATTTTCTAGAATGATGGCGACTTCTTCCATGCCGTATCATCTTTATGCATTTTCTTATCATTTTGCCGAGTCTCTCATCTTGTACGAGGGATGATACGCCAATAAAATGTACAGGCGTATACATATTTTATCAGACATCGACACAAAGAAGATTCTTTGTTATGCCCCGTGGTGAAGCAGTTAACCATTTGGTAGGAGTGCGCCGATACCCCAGGGAAACGGCGCTCTGTATATTGCTAATGAGCGTCTCTGTGCATGCCAGCTTCTAAAGAAAATGGATGGTTGCGAGCTGAAGACAGATCCCTATGAGGCCTGTCAATGGTGAGCAAGCTGCGCTGCCACTGTGTTTCCTTGTGGGAGAACTCAAAGGCAAATGTAGAAGTGTAGACAAGTATAAGAGAAGTGAGCGTGGATGGGAAGGGGGTGTCACGTAGCTCATGAAGAATATTAACCTCAAAAGAAGTACAAAGAAATCCAAAGTAGAACAGTTACTCCTTCTACTCCTTTCAAGAAACTCGCTATGGGGAGAAGTTACCAAATCTGTGTCCTCTCCAGGCTTATCAGATGACATGCTATAGGAAATTATAATGGAGGGATCTGTATGCATTAAAGCCTGTTCTTTCCATTATGTTGCGTTCTTACCTAGTGTCTGCTGCCTTCACTTGACCTTTTGTCTTATACCTGTTTATGCAGGTTATAACTGAATGTGCAGGTTGATCGAGACGCCTGTAGTGGATTAAAATATGGACGGTTTGGGTAACAACCTGTGGTCAAAGGCTTCCAAGTGTTTCTCCAGTCCTGAAGTCCACTACAATGGTGCCTGCTCTTGTTACACATGTACACAAGAGCCATTCCAGCACCCTAAAGGTCCACCATTAAAACTTCATAACTAAAAGCTGGCAGATGGGACGCCCCCTTTCTTCTTTTTTAAAAAGTTTTGGTTTTGTTCCCATATGTAGGCAGTAAGTGTTTAACTTTTGGTTTCTGGAGTCAAGTAGGTAGTCCTACTCTGTGATTGGCAGATAATTGTGCACCTTTTCAAGGTACATAATCTTCAGGAGCGCTGAGTCCTTGCATTTTTTCTTAGTTTGGCTATAGTCTGGTTTTCTGAGGCTTGCTCTCTACCTAGACCTGAATCCTTGTCTCATTGTGGTACTCCACCATTTCCGAAGAACCATTCATGTCAAAGGTTCCCTAGCTTGGCCATACTGTAGGGAATCAGTAGGTACATTGGACCCTATTTCTAGTGAGCGGGTAGTGGTTGTACATTTGAGTGCTGTTTTGCACCTAAGATTAAGATACATTAAGTCATACATAAGTCAGTAACCAAGCTGTAAATTCTGGGTCCCTTGCTAAATTCTAGTTCGAGAACTTTACAAACCGTTGGTATAGTAAAGAGTTAAATTCCTTTTCCAATAGTTACTATAGAAGGTAGGAAGAGCTTCTTCTATTTGTGTTCCCAACTGATGAGAAGTTACTGTACCTAGAATACGTTGATAAAATCTCACCTAACCCTACATTGACCCAAAATTACTTTCTTGTGTCCAAAACCATCGGAGTAGGCGACTCTAATGCCTTAAGTCAAAGGTCATCCAAGCTGCCATTATGTCTCAATCCCGACGTGTCAGGCGTCAGGTTATGGAAACGTTGAACAACTGTTGAGAAATTGATTTGTTAGCCGGCCTCATTGTCGATGTAAGCATGGCTCGGCTGAGTTAAGTGATTCTGCTGGACACCGATTCCTGAGGTCTTGCACTTTGTTCTACAGTTCTTAGGAAACCATAATATTTCCAGCTCGGCAGTAACAACAGATGGAACATTTTCTATTTATTCCAGTCTGTAAAACCTCCGTGTACAGGAATAAGAGTGAATTAATATAGAAAGTCTCTGGCTGCTCTTCCTTCATTGAAATACGAAGTGTGGAGATCAATAGCAGCTGCTTATTTTTTTTGCGCTGAGCCATTGACAGGCGTTGAGTAAGAGTGATGAGCTCCATCGGGGCCGGTGCTACTCTCCCCAAGAGCCAAATGAGTCTCAGACGGTGCGGTACCAAGATCGGAATTACTGAGAAAAGTATCACACACACAAATGTGCTCTTGACAGTCGTTTTGCATTAGGGAAACATGATAAGCAGATGTTTCTCAACATAATTGCCCCCAGCAAGGGTCTAGCCCTATAACCACCGCCATGTAATATAGCACAAAGGGGAACGCATGCCCATTATGTATTATATACATTACAATTATCGGCGTCGGGGAACAACCTGCACTTAGTCACTCTCGCTGCACTGAAATGCTCACATAAAATAATCTGCCAATTCTCTGTTTTCTCTTTACGTCCTGCAGATAGTTTAATACATAGTAAATTAGCAGACATCAGACCAAATGAGAGGCTTGGGGATACTGACCTTGCCTGTCCTCCATCTCAATATTTTGTTAATTTCCTTGCCATCAAGGCGTTGTGTGCAGTTAATTGCCAACAACAACTTAATTGTCCTTTTATTTCATTGGAATCATACCTTGGAAATTAGTTGTGCCTCGAGCAACTTGTTTAAAATTGCACTTATTCTGGAGAACGTATATCCAATTTTAGATTGAAATAAAATATTGACCATGGTTTGCTGCACCTGGGAAGAGAGCAAGATATTTATAGGCGTTTTGAAATGAAGAGAAGACGCCAATGGGGTCCAGAGGCAAAGTCATAATTTGAGTAAGGGAAGAGGTTGTGGTTGCACTCAGTTGAGTCTCTTTCCAATACAATGAGATCAGATCTTTGAAAGGTTTGTTGTAATTGGGGACCCGGTTCTGATTTTGCATTGGGGAACCAGCAGCCTCATGCTACCCTTCTGTTCGCAAGTAATGATTTGCACCTCCGTTCAATGAGCTCTAATACAGGATAGAGCCTAAGGCACGATTTTTGAAAGTCACACATAACCACCTTTTATTCGAGATGGTGATACAGTTTCAGTTTCAAACAAATGTTAATTTGTCGTTAGTGATATATCAAGCTGTCGGACTGCTTAGAGGAAATCTACCATCAAAATAGGGCAGCAAGGTGGCTGAGTGGGTAGCACTTCTGCCTTGCAGCGCTGGAGTCCTGGGTTCAAGTCCCACCCCGGGCAACATCTGCAAAGAGTTTGTATGTTCTCTCCGTGTTTGTGTGGGTTTCCTCCGGTTTCCTCCCACACTCTAAAACATACTGGTAGGTCTATTAGATTGTGAGCCCCATTGGGGATAGGGACCAATTCGGCAAGTTCTGTGCAGCGCTGCGTAATCTGTGTGCGCTATATAAATAAAGGAATTATTATTATTATTAAAATCCAGCATGATAGACTAATTACTCATAGATCCAGGCATGTTGACTGTGGTAGTCTTCTTATATTCTTGATCCATTGCCTCCTTCATTCAGAATAGACTTTTTAAATTATGCTAATGAGCCTGAAGGGCTACTGGGGCAGTTCCCAGAGCCCCTCTGTGCTACATCTTCACAAGCTGTTACAATGTTTGAGGAGCACCACCTCCGCCCGTTGTTTGCTGAAACTTCCTGTGCTGCAGTGTTATTACTGTACATTAGGCAGCAAAAGAGGGGAGTGCTGAGCGGGGAAGGGGGGGGGGGGCGGTGTAACATTGGGTGGCACTGGCTTAGACTTGGCCCAGTTTTTTGCACCCTGAAGCTATTTTTTCCGTATGGTTTATTCGTAAATGGACAGAATTATGGAAAACCTGAAAGACTAACACAAAATGAAATCTTTTTGATGCAACAGAACAATAAAAGAATAAAGAAAATCTGTCACAAAAGATGCAAAAGCCCAAAATGGAGTGGTAAAATGATAATAAATCTGCCCCTATATACCGTCCTGTATGGAATTCGGCCCCATATGGTCGTGTACTCCTATTAGGTCCCAGCCTCTTACCTGCTTAAATCTGTTTTTGTTCCCAAATGTCTCATTAGATTTGCATCCGTAAGTTTTAGCTTCAGATATCTGCATCATCATCCACTTTGTGCACTATTTTACATTTTAATGCTCTTCTCGGTTTTGTATTGTTTGCTGTTTTGTTATAATGTGATGTTCAGAGACTGCTGAGGTGCACATGGAAATACAAGAAGATCCACAAAGGTTCACTTTTTAAGTCCCTCTCTGGTCATTTAGGCCGTCATGATGTATGGTTGTTACTGTAAAGCTTCTCATTTATTCTGCTTTGTGTTTGTTTGTTTTTTTACTGCTGCAAACACTAAATTACCATGTTCTCACGTCATGGACCCAACACTTAAATTGTCCATGTACAGGCTGATTCACTCACAATGTCTGTCAACTATTGGGCCAAGATTGAAAATTCTGACTTATTTCGACCACCAGAAATGATTGTTGTATAAGTTAAAGCTTCTAGGTCCCAAGACACAGTCTTGACCACATCTTGCCATGAGCCATTGTTGGTCTGGATCTGGCTTGGCTTGTTGGATCCACCAGATTTTTGTTGAGCCCCACCATTCCTCATCCCCACCAATCTGGGTTGTCTTCTGCTAGACGTCTAGGGTCCTTTACTATGTAAGCGCCTGAGCCCACCAGATCATCTCCTGGATCTCTGATAGGCCCATCCAATCCTATGTGCTGTTTACATTACTGTCCATTGTTACTTGCATATTCATGATTTATCCTTTGGTTGTGTCATCAGCTCTGTTGAGGACCTTGTCCTGACACCCCCACGATTAGCTGATTTTGGGACCAGCACAATTGGATGAGCTCTTCAACTTTTTACCACATACCAGACAGAGCTCCACACATTGTATAGTGGCTGTGCCCAGGATTGCAGAAGACCCGTAAGACTGGTGGACATACCACCTATAATTGGTATGACCTTGTCAGGATCTCCACTGGTAACCCCCAATCTCTTAGTAGCACCTTCCAGCGCGGCACCAATGCTTCTATTGGTGGTTAGATCCCAATGGAGAATTGTGTAGGTAAAGGAGTCCAATTTATTTTTATATGTATAGTCACCCAATTCGGATTTCTGTATGATGGCCCCTATCCTAATTCATGCAGGTGTAAGGGAGGGGGGGGATCTTGTATATTTCCCCTGAGTCCATGTTATTAAATTAAGTCACTTTTACCCTCCAGGAAGATAAAATTGATAGAATAAGCATTTCCTTGACTTGTATGGATAGCGCACAAATATGGAGAGTGCAAAATTGAGGTTAGTGTCCCTTTTAAGATAATAAGAGATAGTTGCACTCTGGCAGCGCATTAAGGGCGAGATGCATGAAATATGGGGAGGGGATGTCAGACGGGAGATACAGATTTACTCGCCGGTCTAGTGGTATCCATATTTCATCTAATTGCATCAGGGACATTTTATTGAATTAGGCCGCAGTGAGTGATGGATGTTTAACCCCCTCTGTGCTGGAGCTCTGGGTCATCCGCGATACACAGGAACGTCCTCCCCCGGCTGCACATGTTTTGCTTCTGCTTTATGGTTATTAAAACGGCAGCTGTGAAATTACAATAAAATCCAGCGGCCGGCTAATAAATTACTCTCGCTTCTTTATTTTTTTATTTTTTCTCCCCCCCATTTCTTTCATTCATAACCAATTTAACACTATGGGACTTTTTATGTCTTAATCAGTTTTTGTTTTTCTTCATTAATCAACTAATGGATGTTTCTTCAATAGCTCGCTATCCTAATGAAATCCGTAGGTAATTTGGCAGGCTACAATGATCTCATCAGTAACGCAGCAAGTTTAGCCCATTTAACAGATTAAATTGGGATTTTATTTGGTTTTGTTGCGCTGAAAATTCAGCACATTTGGAAAGAAGGGAGTCTTTAACCTCGCTGGTGCCATACACTATAGAGCCTTGTTGTGATTCTGTTGGGGTGTAGACGCTACCACCAATCGAAGGCACAATTACTGCTTTCTATGCCCCCCCATCGTTTTATATATGTCTGGCCCATTTACATCGCTGGAACAAGATTATACCTTGTCCTGAACTCCTCTTGTGTCAAGATGCAAGAAATGTTTTCACTTTTTGTTCCTTTTATACTAAATGGATAAGTTTTGTCTCCACAACGTTCCAAAATTCCCAATAGATACATCTATAGACTCGTGCACTTTATGATACATAGGCGGAGTTGTAATAAACTCAATTTGGGCAAGATTTATCATACATTTCTGAGGTAAAACTGTTCTAGTTTCTCCCACACTAAATGCTGGTCCTTGTGTATGGTAGTCGCCCATAAAACTTAAACGGTGGTCCTCCACGATGTAATATCGGTTTCTGAGTTGACCATCGGAAGTTGAGAACGTAAAGTCATTATTGGGTTACAACCCCCAAACTTCATCTCCTCATTCCAAAAATGCAGATTAACTCGTGTCTTTGTTTTATAAAGTCAGAGAACTTCTGGAAGCCCCTTTCTATGATCAGCTCTTCTTCAGGATTGTACTGCAGATGGTATTCCAGAGAGACCACCTGGGCCCCAAGTAGTAACCCTCCTGTCACAGGTAGAGGACAGTACATGACATGTAGTAGTGCAGTGAGGCGCAATTTAGATTAGTGAATCGTTACAGGTACTGAGCCTTAGCCGGTGACATGCCATGTGGATGTGATGGATCTGCGTGGTACATGCACTGTAGTCATAGTTATAATGAGCTTCAACCTGTGACACTCCATGTTGTTGTGATGGACCTTCCTGTAAATGGTGCGGTGCAAATTTTAAAAAGTCCCAAATAAAGTCTTTTTACTAATAATAATTTTTGTTTATATAGCGCTAACAAATTCTGCAGCGCTTTACAAATCATAGGGGACGTATACAAATAGATCCAACTTGCAAAAATGATTTACCAACTTTTAATGACTTTTTCCCCCCAGCAGAGCCATGTACATCCCCTGTACCGAACATTACCGGTTCCTAATGACTATTAAGTTGACCCTTCAACAGAATACTTTCACCCACCACCACTCATGTGACAACACATGTGACAACTTACTAAGTCGCATCCTATAAGATGTATCGTGTCTGTGCCGCACATCTGCACAAAATGCCAAACTTTGCATCAAGTACCCAAAACTTTATTATAGAACTTTATTTCTATAGCGCCATCATATTACATAGCGCTGTACAGATACTGGGGTACATTCACAAGTAAAATCGGACATAACGGAGTAATAACTTGCTCAGAAGTAACAATAAGAATGAGGGCCTTGCTCACAAGAGCTTACAATCTAGGATTATCCTGTGCAGCTGAGTGGCGAGGATGATCCCCGTAGAATCCCCCCGCACAGGTTGTATGCACAGGATACATAATCCAGCAGTTACACATAGCTATGAGTAAGCGGAGTCACTTGCTCGGCAGACACTTGTTGTCACTTTCTCATTCGCAGACCAGTGTTAGAATTCCGCTTCTTCTTGACAGGTTTGGCAAACATCGAAAAGATGACAAGATTGACCACAGGGGATCATGGAAAATGAAAATGCAAGAAGCCCACCCCTCAGAAGATGACAGGATGCGAATGAGGCAAGAACAGGAGAGGTAGAAACTTCCACCGCTGCTTAATTAGCATCTTCTCTAACCAGGCAGCATGCCCGCCTTGTGTCACCCTGCAAGCTACTGACATAACCTTTATACAAGCACCCAGACTCTGGAAATATCACTTTGTTTGCTTCCTGTGTATTTTAACTAGTTGCTTATGTGTCCCCTTCACAAGCAGTGCATGATGTGCAAGAGATGTTCAGCGCCGGTCTGCAGTACCGCCTGTGAGCAGCAGATGGCAGTGTAGAGCACCACTGTGTTTTTGTGCAGATTGTTCTAATTCTCTAGTAACGTGTTATCTACACAATTTTTTTTTCCACTTTTTCGGTTATATTTTGGTTTGTGTTTTAGAATGGTGCAGTATTTTGTTCTTCAATATTTAGTGATTTTGTTGATTTTTTTTTTTTTTTAAGAAATATTGCATGCAAGCAAGCTCGTAACCTTGTTTAAAATAATTAATTTACAAGAGTTTTTATTTATTTTATTTTTTTTTACACCTGTGTGCATGCTTTTTAAATTTCTGTGCCCACACATACACATTTCATAGCCTCTGCCTTATCTGTTATATGAGATCAGTAGAGATGAGCGGACCCAAAAGAGTTTTGGCAGCTCCGACTCAGGCTACATTCACACTGACGTATGAAAATGTCCGTATCCGTACCGTTTTTTTTTACGGGTTACATACGGCCATATTAATTTCAATGGACAATACGTCTAACCATTTATATTGCCATTTTTGACGCTGTATAGTACCGTACCGTATACTAGCCGTATAAAAATATAGAGCATGTCCTATTTTCTCCCGTATTTCAGTTCTGGATGCCCTAGAAGTCTATGGGGACGTATAAAATACGGGTCACATACGTGCTGCATACGGATGAAAAACGTCACGTATATATGGGCTCATACGGCCCGTAAATACGGGGCTGGAGAAATCATACGGTCGTGTGAATGTAGCCTAAGGCTATATTCACACTGCCGTGGCCCGCCCGTACCGTAGCGGGCAACGGCAGTGTACGGGGAGAGGAGGAGGAGGTGATGGCGCACGGCGCCGTATTACTGGTAAATATAGGACAGGTCCTATCTTTTTCCCGGGTACGGAGCGGTACAGTGCCGCACGTGTGCTGCACCGTACCGCTCCCGTAGGGCGCCGTGCGCCCATTGCCGTCTATGGAGGACGTATATCGGCCGTATATACGTCCTCCATACGGTCGTGTGAATGTAGCCTTACCCTGTATTTGATCTTACAGCTTTGTGCCCCTAGCAATCAGACATGTCTATGATTGGCCATTTGTGTTCACCTGGTGTCCACTTGGACAATTGCAGCCACTCGTATTTGCACGGGGACTGATTGGCTGCTCTGCTGTCCATCAAGCAACAGAGGCAGAGCTGAATGCTGAACCTAAAGTTTGTGCTCCTCTCTAGCCAACAGCTATTCCTCTTTGCCTCGTCCTTGCACATGCACACTGGGCTGTGAGTGAATGCTGAGAGAGAGAGAGCATCCACCGCCACACACCTCCTGTCACAGATCATATGTAGTGGATACATATATTATGTATGGTAAATTGTGTAAATCAACTTTGATGTGAGCAATAATCATCTCTTACAGTCTGTCAAAGATGGGAAACGCTCAGAGTAACTGAGAAGGGAACAGTTTCTCTCGATCCAAACCGCCCAAATTTATACTCGGGATAGCCCGTTCTGTAACACAAGACAGAAATGTGTAATAAGGAAACTACTCCATTACTCATAAGATCACTTGGTAATAATGAGTTGTAGTAGTTTTTATTGTACTGAGAGTCTGTAAAGTCTGCACACACATAACACATATGACACTCCTTACCTGATGCAAAGTTATCGAGGATAGCGTGAAGCAATCCAATAAAGTGTAATGTTTCAGTCTAATCGAAGACCTTTCTCGGACACAAATTACAAAGGCAAACTGGTGAAAAGTAGCTTGCAGGACGGCAATGAAAATCAAAATCCATCATGATAAACCAGGGGCATTACTCATAGATCCAGGCATCATGACTCCTGTAATCTTCTTATATGTGTTATCCATCACCTCCTTCCTTCTAAAATCAACTTTTTAGATTGTGATAATGAGCTAGAAGAGCCCCTCCGTTATGTAGCTTCACAAGGCGTTACACTGTGCAGAAGGATCCACACTGTGTGCTCACTGCTGCTGAGATTACAGGAAGTGCAGGGAGGGCAGGGTAAAACTGAGATGTGTAACAACTTGTGACCACAGAGGGCTTTTATAACACCCCCAGGAGCCTTTCTTACTCATTAGCATAATTTTAAAAGGCCATGGATATCAAATATCTTTAAGAAGATTACCACGGTCTCGGTGTCTGGATCTATGTGTACGTGTCCCTTGGTTATCCATGCTTCACTTTGAGGGTAGATTTCCTTTAACATGTACTGCCTATCTACAGTACCAGTACCAAGTTTTTTGGGAGAGTAGAGGGGTCCCTTCTGTTAGCTCTCAGTTCTGCAGTTTAAGGACCTTCGAAGGTCCTGCAAGTGCTCTTGTATATATTTGTGTTGAGGGCCAGCTCATGTAAATGAGGATTCAGGACTGTAGGTTCCTTAATATTAGTAGCTTTATCCCGGCAGAGTGGGATCTGTGCAGGGGGTGGTGGTCTTTGGGCCCGGCTCCATAAATAATGCCTTACAGATGCCAGGAAAGTGGTGTCGGGAAACCGGTTTTGTATTAACACCGTCCCTACCAAGCGAGGCTGAAGAGCATTGAAATCAGGAAGTGTTAATAAACCCGCTGGTATTTCTTCTCAATTAGCCGTACGAGCCTGGTGCAATGTCCGGGGTGTGTAGTTGCCAAAGTAAAGTTATATTTAATTTGATTTTAATTGCGGAGAAGAGATCCGTCCTGTGTTCCCTACCGTATACCGCTGCGTGGTATTGCTTCATTTACACCATGAATAGAGCCCCCCCCCCATCTATTGTCCACGGATAACTTAGTTCCCGCTATCCTGAAGTTCATTTAGGATTGTCCATTTACTGCATATTTCCTTCTCCGCCAAGCCTTATTTCTTTAATGATGTAATACTTCTGGGAAATGGGTCGGCAATAATGAATTTACAGCGCGCAGCAGCATCAAACAAAAATCTTGTAAGGCCGGAGGGGGAAAAAAAAAAAAGCAAATGGTCCATTAAAATGAAAATCAATTAAGTCTACAAATTTTATCGAGAAAACACCATACCTCATCCTTCTCATAATAATAATGATGATAGGCTTACCAGAGACTCCTGCCTCCCGCGCCTTAATATCTGCTCCTATTGATTGAGGACAGGGCAAACATATTCATGATGGTGCTGGATAGCATTGATTGAATAAAAGGGCTTTTTCATGTATCCATATTTATTATTTGCAGCCGGTCAGGCTCCCATCGGAGAGAGATCCGGGCAATCCTATGCTCAGAACTGAAAACATTTGCTCAACTTTTCCAACTTCAGAAACTCCCAAATACCCGGAGCCTGTCCCATCTTGGAACTAGGGCAACTTACCTTGTAGAACTACCTTGCCCTGATACGGTTGTATCCCCCTCCCCCTAGGACTCTGGTAGCTGATTTTTACTTTTTGCATATGCCCTCCACAGCCTAATGAACTTAAAGGAACTTTTTCATGAGATTTTTACCCCCAAAACTACTATTCTCCTCTGGTTTGGTATGAAATGTACTTCCTTGAATACCCTCCTTTATGTGAAATCTCATCGGTTTCCTATGAAAACATTCCCACATAAGTCATGTGAAAATGAGCAGAGAAGAGTCATATTTTGCCTGAGATGAGTCGCGTATCGAGGCTGCATGTGACTGTCACCTTAGGTGCCCCTAACTTCAGTTTTATAGTATCTAGAAACATAAAAAGCACAGAAAAAAATAGGGATCTTGTCTTTCAGATCAAGACTGTCTGTAGATGACAGAACCACAAACCTATTGCAATCTAAAAGATGAGATTCTTCTCTTTAATATTTGAATCACCTTATATCATTACTCTACCAGCACTGTGGTTAGCACTACAGCCTTGCAGCGCTGGGGTCCTGGGTTCAAGTCCCATCCAGGTCATCATTTGCAAATAGTTTGTATGTTCTCTTCGTTTTTGCATGGGTTTCCTCTGGTTCCTCCGGTTTCCTCCCACTATCCAAAACATACTGGTAGGTTGATTAGATTGTGAGCCCCATGGCGACAGGGACTGCTCTGGCAAGCTTTTGGCGCTATTTAAAGCAATTATTATGTTTCATTTGCTATAGTTTTTTATGAAGTTTAGTACTGAGCTCTGTACTTTTCTTCTCTTAAGTTGCAGGAGGTTACCTATAAAGTTGTATAGCGCATCTATAGTTTCTGTTTTTGTGTTTCTGTTGTCTGATTACATCACCTTGTATATTCTCTTATGTTAAAACCTTAGCCTTGGGTTTTACACGGAGATCCATAAAGCTGCCTGCTTGGCTGACCTTGCATCTCTTTGGCACTATTGAATTCAGATGGCACGTATGTTTCCAGGGATAAGCGGCAAGATTTCTCATCTTTCATATTCGAGAATGGACAGATGGTGTAAAAAGCCTGTCTCCAGCTACCGCGAAAATAGAGAGCGTTTTGTCTCCTCCGTCGGCCCACTTTTTGAGCAGATTAAGATGTATGAGCAATCTGATCTTACTCATTTCTCTTAACCCTGTTATCAGATACTTTTGGATTGAGAAAACATTTTAAAAATTATTTACTTTTTTGTGGGTATGAACTGTCAGTCTCAGATATTTTGAGCAGTTTCTTTTCACTAGTTGATGTATTCGGTAGCTATTCCGTACTCATGTATGTGCCCTTACAAATGCACCGCAAATTTACCGTAAGTTACAGGTTTTATTAATGGGGCTTCTTCGATTTGGACAATTCCAGCTTCATTGAATGGTTACTTCACATGGACTTGGGTTTAGGGTCCCATACATATCCCTCTGACATTTCCACATTAGAGAAAGCTTTTTGTAAAGTTGACGTGTTTCCTCTGTATACCATCACTGGTGCATGCTTTGTATGTTGGGCGACCACACAATGAAGCGTAGTGCCGTTGGCTTTACCGGATGCACTCCACACATCCTGGAGAATCTCACCCATCCCGCGCCATCTTTGCAGCTAGTTTTTTCTGGGACCAGGTTTTCCACCTTCGTAATATTGACAACCAATACATAGGATAGATCCCATACTCTTGACCTCTATAGATTAATGAATGCTAGCTGCCCTCAGATATGGATTCCCCACAAAGAGTCAGAAGAACAGCTCTATTCTCTGTGCAGTGGCCAAAACGAGGAATTGCAGCTCATCTTCATTTCAAAAATGTGAGCTTCAGTATGACAACATGGACTGTAAGGAGAGAAAGTAGTGATGCTTTAGACTTTGTTCTTTTTGTTTATTCCATTACCTACGTTTTGGACCCCAATCGGTCCGATAGTGCTGATCTTTCCTATGGGTAAGTCATGAATATAGCCTTAGCTTAAAAACCCTTACTCATAAGAGATGATGGTGCAGAATAGAGTATCCCTTTTCTAATAAAGAAGGGGTATATGATGATAGGAGATGGCTTTTAGATTGGTGGGGTTCTAACTTATTCAACGGCAAAAGATGCATGAGATTGGGGATTCTCATTCCCTACTTGTCTAGTCGTCTTTAGGGTCCCCCTGGAATTATATGGAGCATGACCGACACCATATCTTGGCATCACTTGGCTATTTACCCTCTATACAGGTTGTCTCCTTCCAGCGTCAGTCTATTGTTATTTCCATTCAGGAATAATGCTAGACGTGGTTATTAAAGGGGTGTGTTTCTCGTTGCTGTGAAATGTCTTCCTGGCCTCTGGCACTGAAAGAGAAGAGGCCAATTCCTAATCACAGTGTGTTGTAATGAATCCATTTGTGCGATGCAGTAATTAAAATGATCTAGCACTGAACATTCCCAGGGGCCTCAATTGTACAACACCCCTGGGGAAAAGACGACTTCCCCCATATGTCAGCTGGCACCGTGCGTTTCCTCGTTCTGTCCTGCTCCTTGGGTGCTAGGAGCTGTTCTCTAATGAATAGAAATGTAACAAGCAGCGCTGGAAAAAAAAAAATGAACTGTGCCGTTTCTTGATCTCGGAGCTTCATCCATTTTAATTAGAAGAAAGGCGAGTGAGCGGCGTGACAAGTGTCTAGAATTAAAATCATTAATTTGTGTCAAGCTGAAAAGAGACCGCTAATGTGGGTTTAGTGACAGCGGGGAAGGAATTAGCCTTATTATTGCATCTGTATCATATTTCTGCCTTGTACCTTGCAACTTCTACTTTTTACCATTTTCGAGGTCGATCTTTTTGTTTGTTGCTCGAAGAATGAGAAGGTTTCCCCGATGACCAGCAATTTTTTATTGGCCCCGACAAGAGCAATGTCTGCCAACGCCTGCTATGTTGGTTACACTTATAACTCATCATCCAACCTTTTCACAATATTTTACATATCCCACACTGCTACTTTTGTAGCTTTTGATTTTATGTTTAATCAAAGGGGTTTTCCCACGAATCAACAGGATAGGGCCTAACTTGCTGATTGGTGGGGGTCTCAGTGATGAGACCCCCACAGATCACTAAAACCAGGGGTCCGATGGTTTCCTTAGTCAGACCCGTTGTCGCTCTGGGAGAGTAATGGAGCAGATGGCCACGCATGACCGCTCTGCTCCATTCATATCTATGGAGATGACGGAAATGAGGGCCTAACTTCGATTTCTGTGAAAACCCCTTTAATGGTGGTCTACCAGGTACCAGATCACACCACAAGTCAAAACGGTATAGTGTAGGGCACATTATTCCTTACATATATTTCTTGTTTCTCAGAGAACTTTCATTTTAACTTGATCTTTGTTCACATGAGCTTCTCTTTGCACCAGGGGTTTGTTGGCACATAATAGCAAGTAGAAAAAGGTGATGTTCAGAAAATGAGTACAGCAGCAAGTGCACCCCTTCCATGGAAAAAAGTTTTTTTTGCACAAATAAAAAAAAAAAAACTTAACAATCGCAAAGTACATGGAAAAACCAAGTGTCCGAAACAATGCCGATGTTAATAGTCGAATGATTTAGAAGAAAAGAAAGTAGACTTCCTCATTTCATTTAAGGCTCAGTTCATATCTCTGTTAGGTCTTTAGTTATTTGAATCAGTTATTGTGAGCCAAAAGGTCAAACACATAAAGCAGGTGCAAGTCTTTCCAGAGACTTTACAGGAGTATGGTATGGAGATGGAGGGCATGACCAATCTACCTTCCAGGACCTTATTAAAAGTTTTCATGACTACAAATTTAAATACAAAGAGCTTTTCCCATGAAAGAAAGTTCTCAAATTTTAATCCCCTAGTGATGTTTACACAAAGCTCATTTTTAACCCCCTTACTTTACAATTTTACTTAGTTTTATTGCAGTTTTAGCGCCAATCAGTGATGATCAGTGTAAAAGTCCAGAGTGTGAGCAGGGAGTCTCTGAGCAGACACTTCATGATGCCTCTGTGCTATGAGATGCTGTGTGCTGACAATGTGCTTAGATTATCAGGGTACAGGTTTATCTACACTTTTATTTAGCTTCTGAACATTCTACTAATATCTGACACACAGAAATAGAGAGAGACAGATCAGAGATTCATGAGATGAACAAAACGCACAATGGCACTCTTAAGCTCTGCTACATCTCGGCTATAACACCATATCCCATGGACAATGATCTTATTTGTAGCTTCTGGAATAAATTCTGCAGCTGATTGATGGCAGGAAGTGTTGTGTCTACTAATGAAGTGCAGCAGGGGCTGGATGCAAAGAGCACTTTAGTGTGCAGATAGGAGAAGCTATTCATCAGAAGAATCTTTCATGCCCGACCATAGTCAGAAGATTTATGGTCGGATCCGGGGAAAACTGAAATTGAATACACCAGGACTGATATACATGTTGTAGTTATATCTATGAAATGCTGTATTTTTGTTAATGACAGTGAATTGGAGAATGTGTTGTTGAAGGAATACACCTTTAAGTTCCTGGTAGGAAGTTTGGTCATGGACAGTTAGGATCACATGACGTTCCATCTGTGACCATTTTATGAACAGGAATGGCATCTGATGCGGTAAAAGAAATTTCAGAACCAGGTGCTTTACTTTACATTTCAGAAAAATAGTTAAGAACTATTAACATATGTATATTGGTAAATTACCTAATATCCTACCCCCCCTCGGCCCCGCCCCGGCACTCTTACACACACATTACAAAATGCCTGAGTTACCAACCGCTTTAATAAAGTATCAGTCGTGTCAGTAAGCAACATGGGACCCTTTATTTCCTGAAAAATAAAAAGCTTTCACAGTTCTAGAAATGTCTGCTCTTTCTGGGATTATTCTTGTAATGATAGCTCTTAGTACATAATATACTTTTTACCAAAAAAGCACTACTAAAATTTTAGGTTTCCAGGCTTTTAGTTTCCCCTTTTCTGTTTAGCACCTTAAAACCCCAAAAAAAGTGAGGCACTTGATGACAGCGGTGTCATCTTTCTGCAGTAGCCATCTGGAACGCTTAAACCATCAGCTACACGAGAGTTGAGCAGCAGGGCACTTTTTTTGGCATTTTTTTATAAAGCTTACCATAAGACCATAATATTTTTATACCGGAAAGCAAATGTTTCATTTTTTTTTTTTTAACCTAAAGAATCTTCATTAACATTTAGAGCCTAATACAAATGAAGTAAACCGAGACCCCCAAAAACAGTCGGGAGCTTTTTAGTTACTGTAGCTTGTTATTATTAGATCTAATATTCTAGATCTAATAGATCTAGTCCTATATCACTTGATCACGTATATCACGTATAGGAGAGTAAGCAGCAATTCAAAGTTTTTTTTTTTGGGGGGGGGGGGGTTTCAAATTTTTATTATTTTGTTTTTCTCCTCTTTTTACATCTAAGATGTCTAATTTTAAAGAATTACTCATATATTTTGAGAAACCAAATGTAATGGAAAGAAGCTTAACACAGCGAGTAGAAAGTAAATGTTGCCAACCTATAGTCCTGGTTCCTTTCTCTGACTCCAGTGGTAGAGTGGAATCTTGTCTTTAGGTGTAGACTTGCAAGATGAAACTAAAATCTTGTCCAGGGTTTGCCATAGATGTAGCTACAAATGATTCTATTTTTGGAAAATTTCTCAGTACAGGCAGTCCCCGGGTTACGTACAAGATAGGGTCCGGAGGTTTGTTCTTAAGTTGAATTTGTATGTAAGTCGAAACTGTATATTTTATAATTGCAGATCCAGACAAAAAGAGCTTAAACATTTTTTCCTGTAATGGGACCAAGTATTATCAATAAAGCTTCATTACAGACACCTACAGCTTATCATTGCAGCCTGGGACTATAGTAAAGCATTCAGAAAGCTTCACCAGAGGGGTCTGTCTGTAACTATGGGTAGGTACACCATGCTAGTAATGGTTTGGACCCCCTTTTGTTTTCAGAACTGCCTCAATTCTTCGTGGCATAGATTCAACAAGGTGCTGGAGGCATTCCTAAGAGATTTTGGTCCATATTGACATGATGGCATCACACAGTTGCCGCAGATTTGTCGGCTGCACATCCATGATGAGAATCTCCCGTTCCACCACATCCCAAAGATGCTCTATTGGATTGAGATCTGGTGTCTGTGGAGGCCATTTGAGTCCAGTGACCTCATTGTCATGTTCAAGAAACCAGTCTGAGATGATTTCAGCTTTATGACATGGCGCATTATCCTGCTGAAAGTAGCCATCAGATATTGGGTACATTGTGGTCATAAAGGGATGGACATGGTCAGCAACGATGCTCAATTGGTACCAAGGGGCCCAAAGAGTGCCGAAAAAATATTCCCCACACCATGACACCACCACCACCAGCCTGAACCGTGGATACAAGGCAGGATGGATCCATGCTTTCATGTTGTTGACGGCAAATTCTGACCCTACCATCCGAATATCGCAGCAGAAATTGAGACTCATCAGACCAGGCAATGTTTTTCCAATCTTCTACTGTCCAATTTCGAGCTTGTGCAAATTGTAGCCTCAGTTTCCTGTTCTTAGCTGAAAGGAGTGGCACCCGGTGTGGTCTTCTGCTGCTGTAGCCCATCTGCCTCAAAGTTCGACGTACTGTGCGTTCAGAGATGCTCTTCTGCCTACCTTGGTTGTAACGGGTGGCGATTTGAGTCACTGTTGCCTTTCGATCTGCTCGAACCAGTCTGCCCTTTCTCCTCTGACCTCTGGCATCAACAAGGCATTTCCGCCCACAGAACTGCCGCTCACTGGATGTTTTTTCTTTTTCGGACCATTCTCTGTAAACCCTAGAGATGGTTGTGCGGGAAAATCCCAGTAGATCAGCAGTTTCTGAAATACTCAGACCAGCCCTTCTGGCACCAACAACCATGCCATGTTCAAAGGAACTCAAATCACCTTTCTTCCCCATACTGATGCTCGGTTTGAACTGCAGGAGATTGTCTTGACCATGTCTACATGCCTAAATGCACTGAGTTGCCGCCATGTGATTGGCTGATTAGAAATGAAGTGTTAACAAGCAGTTGGATAGGTGCACCTAATAAAGTGGCCGGTGAGTGTATGTGAAGTTTTCCTATTTTTGATGTCACCCTAACTCCAGAATCCTTTGAGTTTCCCATTACCTGTGCATTGTGGGAATAAGGATACACCAATTACACTGCCTACTTGAACGCAAAGCGAAAACACAGATTTTTTTTTTTTAACTGTTTATTGAACAAGATGATGACACTTAGAGTTTGACGTAATACTTTTCTTGTATAGTATGAACATGTAATTTGACAATATATACAGTTAGAATAAACTTGGATCCAGGAGATATAAGCAGCACATTGCTTCCAGTAACGGCTTCCCAAAAGTCGATGTACAGATTACAGTTGCTAAACAATATGCAGTATAATGCGACAGAATATATCAATAAACATAACAAAACATTTAACCTGGTAACCTTTGTTTTGCGTTGTAAGCTGTTAATCTTAAACGCTGTAGATGCCTGATATCCCTTTTATTATGTGACATCTCAGCGCTTAAATAGAGCGATCCCAGGAGGTCGCCCTTAGGCTACATTCACACGGACGTATGATTTCTCCAGTCCCGTATTTACGGGCCGTATATACGTGACGTTTTTCATCCGTATGCAGCACGTATGTAACCCGTATTTTATACGTCCCCATAGACTTCTAGGGCATACGGAACTGAAATACGGGAGAAAATAGGACATGCTCTATATTTTTATACGGTACGGTACGGAACGGAGTTAACAATGGCAATATAAATGGTCAGACGTATTGTCCATTGAAATGAATGTGGCCGTATGTAATCCGTAAGAAAACGGTACGGTACGGATACGGCCGTTTTCATACGTCCGTGTGAATGTAGCCTAAGAATAGAATCCTCTCCACCGGTTTTCTAAGGTGTAGTGCTATACCCTTATGCAGGGTAACCTTACATATTTGAATGTGTATTAGCTACAGATGCACTGAATCAGTTTGGAGAATAGTGTTTTAAGCTGGAATAGTCTCAGATACTCCATATCCATCCAAATTTATCCAGGTTATTCCTTAAAAAATTACTGCTTCATATGGAAGCATTTGGTTGATAAGTGTCTTCCACATTTGTAATGTCGGTGTATTGGCATCATACCAGTATAATTCTATGCATTTCCTTGCCATGAAAAGTGTTTCTTGCAGGAAAATATGATAGGACCACTCCTCCTCCACTATGTTTTACAAGCAAATTTCAGGTACACACGGAACATTCAGAGTGAGGTGGCTAGTCAGGAAATCCATATTGTGTGTAGAAAGTCATCTTCCACTGAGCCACATCTAGGGTACGCCATGACATGCGCTCGCCACATTCCCACCATCTCTAGCATGAATAGTTGAGGGGGAACGGGGACATCCCTGACACGCACCTGAAATTCTGGGGAGAGTGTGCCATTTATTAATTATCTACTACTTGTGGATTTTTTAAAGAATGGGTGTAAAGTTGGGTCCAAAGTTAGAGCATTTTAGGAATTCTGTTAGGAAGGGCCACTCTATAGAATCTAAAGACGCCAAGGTTTCTACCCGATTTCAGTTAGCACTTGGACGTCCAGGCATAAAGCCCAATTGGACATGATGAATAAGATACAGAATTCCCTGGAATGCAAGTTAAAAGTTTACAATCTGTATGAAGTAAAGCAATTGTCCTGTATGAGCCAGATTCCAAGGGGGTCCTTGTCAGTTTAATAGGACCACTACAATGGCTACAGAAAGAGTGTGTGGCAAGCTCCTTTCTTGATAGATCGCCCGCGCCTGGGGACTTAAGTTATCTAGCACTTCCTCTATTTCTTCCAGAGTGATCGGGCCTCCAGACTTCTGGACTGTTCACTGGTGCATTTTGAGAAGAACTCCTCACAATCTGATTTTTAATAATTTAACTATTTTGGAACTAATATGAGCCCTGTTCTGTGTAAGAGTTTGTATGTTCTCTCCGTGTTTGCATGGGTTTCCTCCAGATTCCTCCCAAACTCCAAAAACATACTAGTAGTTTGATTAGATTGTGAGTCCCAATGGGCACAGGGACTGATTTGGCAAACTCTGTGCAGCGCTGTGTAATCTGTGTGCGCTATATAAAGAATTATTATAGGTTTTAGCCTGTGCAGTCTTGCCGAGCTTGTAAATTTTTATATATGGAAATTTGGATTAAATTCAGTAAATAACCAGCTGCTTGTCTGATTTATCTACAAAGTGCTGACATATTGCACAACTCTGTTTATTCCATCGGATTGTTTCCGCCACCAGGGGACTCTGCAAACTGATTTACGCTCCAAAGATGTGTAAACTGTGGCCAGCTTTATACAAAGCCAGGTAACCTGTCAGCAGGGATTTGGACTGTAATAGGAAATCTAAACATGATGGAAACTTGAGGAGCTCATTTAAAGTTCATATAAAAGAAATCAAATTCCGTTCACGGCTTTTCCAAGTTGTCTTATCTAATACTGTGGTTAGGGCAATTGGGGTTTAAAATTTTTATTGCTTCAATGGAAACATGGATTATCAGTAAAGCTTCATTACAGACACCTTCCAGCTGATCATTGCAGCCTAGGACTAAAGTAACATCCAGAGACTTCACCAGAGGTCACAGTGGGCAGAGAGGTCCGTCTGTAACTAGGGGCTGGGTGTACTTAAGTACGGGACCACCTGTACTTGAATTAGAATGATAAGCCTTGATGGTGTCAAATAGCAATGTGTTAGAGGAGTTTCTCTGTACAGTAGGTAAATAGTAGAAAAATGCTTTCCACCCCTTGGGAAGCTTGAGTTCTTAAATCCAAATGGAATCTGGAGCAAGGGGTCTGCCTACAGGTTTCAGGGCACCATGTCCAGTTGAACTGTGTAAAACACGATCCAGCAAACAAAATCTTCTCTTTATTGAACTTTTAAAAGTAGTCCATGTAGTAACATAGTTATAGGGAACGTAGACTGCATATGGGTCCATGAATACTTGGGGCCCTTGTATCTATCGGCTCGTTTCAGCCATTACCCTATACCAAAAAACCAATGGTGTTGTTCATTAGTTTCCATTGTCTTTCGGGGATGTGGCTCTTGATAACCTCAAGCTTCCCGTGTTTTATATCTATTCTTATTCTGGAGGCAATATTCCTCTATCTGACGGCATGTCAGCTTCTCGCCTTGTGACCCTTTGCACCGGTTCAGTCTTGGAGGACCTGAGCGTGCACTTTCAGCCTCTGATCTAATGCAGTAAAACAGTCGACTGAAAGGATTTTTCTTATTGAAAGTGACTATAAAATACCGGTCATAAAAAGTATATGGTGCAGATGTTACTCACAAAAGGACACATGGATCCGCTCATTGTATGTACTGGTGACTTGTGAACCTGCCCTGAGCAAATTGGAGGACTTTTTCTGTAATTTTATGTCTCTTCTGGGCGTCTCACAATTTAACAGGGATTGTTTGATGGAAACTATTCACCGGAGAGGTCTTATTGTTTCTGCCAATTTGCTTGTCAAACAGACATTTTTTTAATTTTATCTTGCACATGATTTTTAATGATTTTTAGGCATTTTACCAATTACTTGAGAATTTCTCGGTAATTTTTTTTTATAAGACAATCAATGCAAGGAAGGTATAACATATAATTATAAAATGGACACATAAGCGGAGATATATCAGAAGTGTCTGAGGTAAAACTGTTCGAGTTGCCCATGGAAACCAATCAGAGCTCAGCTTTAATTTCATAAACAGCTTTGGGAAAAATGAAAGCTGAGCTCAGATTGGAACAGTTCTGCTCTCAGACACCTCTGATAATTCTCCCCCTATGATACAGTATTGGTCTAAACAATTCAAAAAGCCGTAATTAGGCACAATCCTGTGGCCACCACCCTTATTTCAGATTAAAATAGATAGTAACATGTTTGTTTAAATGCCTTCATGTCTATGCAGTTATCACATCTTTAAGGGTTCCTTCAGCTTTAGGAACCCCTTTTGCTTAGTCCTCAGGCATGCGACCATGCGCTTAAAATTGGCCGCAAACAAAAGAAAGTTGCGGCACTTTTCAGCTAAGGGAAGATGATCTCCATAGGAGGCGAATGACCTCTGCCACTCAGTCCTGGTGTACAATAAACCTCAATGGCGGATGAGGGCTACCTGACGGTTTTGCGGCTTGCTCACAGCCAGCATATACAGCTGTGTGCATGAGGCCTTAAAGTGAGAAGTCAAAAGCTTTGATGAGTGAAGGGTCCACTTTAATAAGGGGGCAGAAACACTCAGATAAACCAGTGTCCATTCTGAGGCAGGGTCAGCAATACGCCAATTTATTACTAGTAAAGTCAAGTCCAAACAATGCTCTGCTTGTATTTTCAAGCAAGGATGAACAAAGCCCAAGGGGTACTGTGCAAAACGGACAACTTCTGCTCTTTACTTTTAGAGATTGATGCACATCTCATCACACAGAAAAGCCATTTAAGTCTACATTCAGACTAACGTGTTTGACCGATGTGCCATAGCACGGCAGTGACACGTCGGCACACAGGAGAGGAGGAGGGGAGAGTGCTGCTCGCCCCCCGTCCCTCTCCATGGAGATATATGGTGCGCGGTGCCGTAATACGTGAAAAGATAGGTGTCCTATCTTTTCCTGGGTATGGAACAGTAGGGTGCCGCATGTGTGCTGCACTGTACCACACTGTGCGCCCATTGCAGGCCTACGGGGGACATATATACGGCGGCCGTATATATACATTACATCACCCAACGGTGATTTTCTTAGGATTTTCTTTTAGAATTTTATCACATTTTTCATTTCAGCAAATAGATTCTGACTCAAAGCTCAGATAAAAGTAAAGTTAATATCGGGGTGACTTTATTGCCTAATACCCCCCTGAATTCACATGTATATGATGAGGCTGAGGTTTGTAGTGTGTTCTAGGTTTTTGGCTGAATCCGAACCTCATCCCCCCCCCCTCCCAGTAATGTAAATGTTGCCTTATAGGTTTGCGGTGGATTGTAATGTGCAGTGAGATGTGGAAGTGCAGAGAGAAGGCTGTCAAAATATGGTCTGGTTGGAGTGGCGCGCTGAATATGTGAGCCTGCTTCCTCAGCAGCTCGCCTAATTGTCAGGGCTTTCTGGGGAGGCAGCAGCCCTGCAGCACACTGTAATGGTCCATCAGACTGGCACCTGTGTATATTGTGTAATCACTATCCGTCAGGCTTGACATTTCTCAACTTTCTTTTGAAGCATATGTGTGCATTTAAAATGCATAGCTTACAGTAAGTAGTGTGTCTGGAACAGCGGCTTAGCTAGAGCGCAAGAAACCTTCTTCTCCTGCTCATTTCTGCAGTCACAAATACGTGATGGGAAAATGTGCCCAAAGCCTTCGTACTGCTCGGTGTCGCCCAATTCATCATCCCCTCTGTACAAGCTGCACACTCCCGCCAAGGTCTGGTTAATTATTTTCTTTGCACCTCTATTAAGAGAAGCTATTTTTTGCAGCGCATGCCAAATTCTCTGCCCAAGTTTTGTTTCAATTTTGTGAAGTTTTTTGCCAAGTCTCCAGGTGTAAATATAACACGAGTCAATGCGTTACTCATACTCATGAGTGCGATTTTCATAAGACTATTACTTTGTGCTCAATGGAAGGCCTGGATTTTAGGATACAGTATGGATTGTTTTTATTGGCTTCTGGAGAGAAAATTATATAACTTTTTGTTTTGGCATTGTGGTGAAAGATGGTTGTGCGAGAGGATGATACTTGAGGGGGTGTTGGAGAAGGCTCTTCTACAACTCCCATGAGCGTAAACTTACTGAAGGTCTGGTGAAGATGCCTGGCGGTGGCACATCAGTGCTTTTCTTTTTACCCCAGTGATCAGAAGGGAGTATATGTTTACTTTTCCGGGGACCTATGGGTTTAAGCTGTAGTGGTGGAAGACACTTGTGCAGGAGGGGTTAACTTAAGGGGTGTGGGAGAAGAATCTTCTACAACTCCCATGAGCGGGCACTTACTGAAAGTTTGGTGGAGATACCTGGAGTGGAGATACCTGCACTTCCCAATTCTCCAAGTCACCATAGTCCTACCATTAATAGGAAGTTTAATGGATAGTAATCTTTTGTATATGAATAGCTTTAGTCTGTTTCAACTTTATCAACAGCTAAGTGATTTGTAAGACAAATACCCAGTATTTTTATTTTATCTCTACAGGATTCAGGCAAAAACTCGAGAGATACGTGAAAGGCAAGCTAGAGAAAAGGACTATGCCGAGATCCAAGAATATTCAAAGAGTTACGGAGGACCGGATGATCCCTCTTACGCCAGCACAGGCCACTATGACACCGTAGCAAGCAGTGGTACTCTAAATATGAACAGCAGACCCCAAAGCCCAAGAGATAGCAAGCAAATGGAAGCATTGTATGCCCAAGTAAAGAAACCGAGGAACTCAAAGCCTCCACCTGTAGACAGGTAGGCACCAAGATTCAATGCATCCTTTACCATGAATTCTTAATGTCTAATGTTTTAATTGTGGATTGTCCATCATTGATGTGTTTTTGGTGGCCAAATCTGTCTTTTGTAACTGAGAAAACTCTTATACAAATTTTTTTTAACAGAGCTGCAATAAAGTATTTTATATAAGAAAATCTTTATGTTCGTTGTTGATATAGTCTACTTACATGAAATGTTTTTCTTTTGAGTGAATTAGAAGATAAATAATAGGTTTTCGATTTGAAAATCCCAAACATTAATAATCCAGACTGGGACCATCTTATAGATATGCACTCCCTTCATATATTGTGAGTGAAGACCCTACAGCCGGGTATGCATAGCTGCACTGAATGGTACTTGCTTCCTAGAAATAAGAGCAACACTAAAATAGTCTTCAGGAAAAAAAAATGTATGCAGCGCCACAGTCACTCCCTTGTTTCTGGGTCTCATGATTCTTATTTATTTGCCTAGAGTTGACCCTTTGTCTTAGCTACAGCAATATAGTCCCTTTAAGAGAACCTGTGCCCTTATCCCTAAATGGTTCCTTTCCATGGCTGCAATGTTAAAAAAAAATCAGTATGTAAACTTATATGCAACTCCTCTGATGTGAGTCATTCACACGGAGTCCTACATATTAATATTTACTTGCACTGCCCTGCCTCCTTGTTCCTAATAAACAGGTCTAAGTGATCTGATATTCTGCTGAATAGAACATTGAGAGATCTCTGTTACATCGTTCGGGGCTTAGTCATGTAATCAGGATCACATCATCTAAAGTCCTGTTACATTTGCAATGTCAACCCCATGTGTATATATCTGATCACATGAAATCACATCAAGCCTCCCTGGAGGCTGCTGTGATTTCATGTGATCAGACTAATACTTGGGGTAGACATTGCAAATGTAACAGGACCTTAGATGATGTTACCCTGGTCATATGACATGCTGAGAAGAGGCATGGAACATGAGGAGGAGTAGTTAAGAGGGGCAGGGCCCCCTTCCCTTGATAATAATATAACAAGGTTGAGTTAAGGGAAACAATTTTTAGCTAATAGAAGGTTGTCAATTAAGTAGTAGGGCTTCATGGGAACCTGCCACTAGCTGTATTTGTAAAAATGTGATTACAGGCTCCCTCTAAATTCATAGATCTGAGATAGTCCTGGCAGAGTCTGCACAGTAAAGCCTTCTAGAGAGCTGCATATAACAGAACATGACACAATTTTGGATAATTTAATCAAATAAAACTTCAAAGATTGTATCTCTGTAAATGATCACATTACTTTTTATGATAAGTCTCCTTTAAAGGGCACCTACCACCACAAATCTACCTATAAAGGTAGATTGGGTGGTAGGTGGATCAATGGGACGTGAGGATAGCCCTTTTAAGGGCTAATCCTCACGTCCCTGCACTTTTTTAATAACTTTTATTAGATATTTATTCAAATTTACTTATGCGGCTACTGGGGCGTGGATTAGCCGAAAATGAGATTACACGAGGCGGCTACTCCACGCCCCGGTAGCCACTTTACCCCTCCTACTCACCCATCTTCGGCCCAGCCCTCGTCCGGCGATCCTGCCGTCTGCGCATGCGCAGAAGAGCAGGCCCGCGCCTGCGCGGTCACTACTCCGAAACAGGCGCGGGCCTGCTCTTCTGCGCATGCGCAGACGGCAGGATCGCCGGACGAGGGCGCGCAGCTACGCGGAGCTGCGCGCCGAAGATGGGTGAGTAGGAGGGGTAAAGTGGCTACCGGGGTAAATTTGAATAAATATCTAATAAAAGTTATCAAAAAAGTGCAGGGACGTGAAGATTAGCCCTTAAAAGGGCTATCCTCACGTCCCGTTGATTCACCTACCACCCAATCTACCTTTATAGGTAGATTTGTGGTGGTAGGTTCCCTTTAAAGGCCAATTTCTGAGTATTTTAGGTTCTCTCTTTTAGGTCTATTTTAAGTCACACAATAGATGAAAATATCATTGTCTAGTCACCATCTTTCTCCTACATGTTGTTGTGGCATTTCAGTGTCTGTTGGGCTTCTAGGTTCTCTGTTGACTTCTTCCTTTGACTCTTTGATATTTAAGTGAAATATATTTTGTTTACCACTAGAAATTCTCCTGGATATTTTCACGGCCTCCAATTAAGTCCCATTGATAAAGGGGGATTTTACTTGTAGCTTTTTTTTCCCCTCCGTGTTAGAAGATCCATTCAGCAGTAATTGACTCTACTCCCGAGTCTTTCTCGTTGACCTAATTAGGAATGTTGTCGAAATTCTGCTTTGTAATCTTCCAGTTCGACTTACGTTTCTCCAACAGATGACACATTTCCTACAGAACACGGAGGGATCCTTCTTGCTGAACACAATAAGAAGGAAGAAAAATCTGCAATTTGTTTGCTCTTAGCTATATTTAAGTGGAAAGTTGCAAAATGTTAAATCGAGCCCTAAGGTTACCCTAAAAGGCAACTCTTCAAAGCTCTGGCTTCATCCCGAAAGGGTAGATTAGACTGGAATCTGACAGATTTCTCCCTGAAATGTGAAATACCATGATACATCTTTGAGTTGCGGGGTTTACACTTTTTTATAACTTCTTTCTAGATGTGTAGAGAATAGAATAGAGATAAAATGATTAAAGCGACCATTGTTCAATTAACACCGGCCTGGGGTTGTAAAACATTTTTAAGAGTATTCTGGTTTAACCCAAAAATCCTTTTTGTATAAGAAAACATTTAGTTTAAAAAAAATTTTTAATTGCCGTTTTGCTAAATTTTATTTATTCCAAAAAAGACAATCAGTAGTTTTTGACTTTCCTCTTGGCATGACATTACCTGCCCTTATTGTACAGGATAAGACTGTGTATATATGGACAAAAGAAGGGTGTTTCTTATGAACATCTTTCAGAACTAACCACAGATCTTCTGTGGCTGGAGGCTTGCTTAAAGGGGTTGTCCAGTGACATCAAATTAGCCCCTGTACACAGAATAAGGGGTTACTTGCTGATTGGTGGAGGTCTAAGTGATAGTTTCCCCCATGCACCATGAGAACAAAGCCAGTTACACGTGTCCTACTGCTCTATTTATCTCTGATGATGCTGACAGAGATTGCCGATTGCTTTGCTCGGCTATATCCCTCTGTTCCATAGACAGTAAATGGAGTGGCGAAGGGCATGTGCGATCGGGCGCCCCATTGTTTTGAGGACCCTTGTTCTCTGTGGGAGTCCCATAGATGAGGCTCCCATCGATCAGCAAGTTAGTTCCTATCCTGTGGAGAACCCTTTTAAATTCTTCAGTCTCTCCACATAATAATCCACATCAGACTACAGGCGGTTCCCTACTTAAGAACACCCGACTTACAGAGGACCCCTAGTTACAAACAGACCTCTGGACATTGGTAATTTGTTGTACTTTAGTCCCAGACTGCAATGATCAGCTGTAAAAGGTTTCTGCAATTAAGCCTTATTGTTAATCCTGGTTCTTATGAAAACCCAACATTTTTAAAATCCAATTGTCACAAAGACCAAAAAATTTTTGGCTGGGGTTACAATTAAAAAATATACAGTTTCGACTTACATACAAATTCAACTTAAGAACAAACCTACAGACCCTATCTTGTACGTAACCCGGGGACTGCCTGTAATACATAATAGTCTCTCCTAGACAGACCCGGACCAGAAGTTTATGAGATGTGAGCTCTGTGAAAATTATATCCCTTTCTGGAATCCTTACATCATGGACCTATCAGGTCGTTGTTACTAATCTGAATCATTATTGACATGGAATGATATAGTGGCTTTGTTGCATCATCCTTGAAGGGTGGCAAACATATACGTTGGCTGTATTCCCTCCAAGAAGATGCACGGGTCTCATGAAACCTATTCGGCTGTTCTGTGTCGGGGCTTGTAGACGGCATTGTCCTGCAGATACGATTGACACGAAATTGGCACAAAGCTACAGGCATCCTAAATAGCCTGCAAATGGTCGGCTAGCCGCTCACACCGTTCTGTGGACGCTTTAATGGACACATAAATACCGTAATCATATGTTTTTTCCGTATGCATTTTACCACTGTTGGGAAAATGCCCATTTCAGACAGAGGACCTTTAGTGAACTGTGTTTTTTTTTTCGTTATGTAAGTGCTATTCAGAAATGTCAACAGGAGATTGTCTAGAGAGAGGGAAAGAAAGCCGCGGCTCGTAAATCACTCCGAGCTTTTGTTTGTTTCTTCAAATATGTTAATTCACTTTCCTATGTGTTTTCGTAGAATGGTTAATGGGATGTGGCGATATTTTTAGAGCATTAGATTACATCCTTCTTCTATAATAATACACTACCCCTTGGACTATGGTTCTGTCACTTAAAGTGATTTGCATCATGCTTTTCAGGGAAGCTTGTAAAAGTGTTATTCCAGATAGTCTTCAGCTGTATTGTATTAGAACTGACTAGTATGAGTTGCCATGGATTAGGGTTACACAAGTGTTTAAAAACTAAACAAAAAAAAATAATTGCTCATACTTGCCTCCATTGATAACACTTTGCTGCCGATCTGATGGCAGAAAATGGCTTTTAAAGGGAAAGTGTCACCACAATCTTCACAAATACAGCTAGTGGCAGGTTTCCATATAGCCCTCTTAACTAATTGACACCCTTGCTTTAAAAATGGCTTCCCTCACACTGCCATTAAGTGAACTTCGTAGTTTTGCCTCAGCGCCATATCTAGAGCGAGTCGAAGGGGGTTTGGCCTCTATGGCTAAATCCAGCAGATCCTTCCCATGTCCAGTGCTTCCTTCTCAGCATTCAGCACTTAATGTCTTGTGACCAGGGTGATGACATCGAAGGTCCTTTTACCACATTTGTAAACTGTACACCATGTGTGTAGTGTATCTGATCATATGCAATCATAGGAGTCCATGAAGGTTGCTGTAAATGTTAAAAAAACAAACTAAAAAATACGGCTTACACAGCCAAAAACTTTAAGATACATTTAAAAAGGAGAGCAAATATAATAGAGTAAAATACCAAAAGGTAGATCGTGGATGAAAATTGGACTGGGTCCACATCAAAATTATAATTTTCAAAAAAAGGCCAGAAAACCGGCCTCACTAAGACCCATTAGTCATATATGTGGGGGTAATTATATTCCCCGTAAAACTTATAACCTTTATTTGTTCATTTAAAAAAAAAAAAGTGTTTTTGATGACAATTATAAAGAAAGAAACCCATTAAAAATCTACAAGCAGGGACTCATAGGAATTCATAGGATTGTGTTTTCATTTGCGGCTCAGGTGTGGTATGTTTTGTGAGCATGGGACCATAGTATTTCTTGCTGTATGGAGTATATGGAGTATAGTGAGAAGTGTTGTTCCCACCACTATATGGGTCCTTGGCAGAAAAACTTCTACCCTTTTTCCAAATGATGCACCATAATTGCCAGACGTACTGGTCAGATAAACGTGGCTTGTATCACTGTTACAAAGTGTACACTTAGCCCCGGCACCCCCCTGAGGACGCCACGCAGTGGCGAAACATGTCGGGGGGGCTCTAGTGTTTTGTTAGGTTTTAGATAGCAGCAGGAGGACTCTAAATTAACAATCGACTATTAGTGTTAGAAATAATGGCAATAAATGTGTGATTGTGGTTGTGCGAGTGGCATGGGAATCCTAATACCTAAAGTATGAAAGTGTGAATTGGACCGATAGATGTCTCTGGAGAATATAGTGAGATAGAAAGAGCACTAGTTGAGTGAGATCCATAGATACATTTACGCACTGGTTACTTTGTAACAGTGATACAAGCCACGTTTATCTGACCAGTACGTCTGGCAATTATGGTTAACTAGTGCATCATTTGGAAAAAGGGTAGAAGTTTTTCTGCCAAGGACCCATATAGTGGTGGGAACAACACTTCTCACTATACTCCATATACTCCATACAGCAAGAAATACTATGGTCCCATGCTCACAAAACATACCACACCTGAGCCGCAAATGAAAACACAATCCTATGAATTCCTATGAGTCCCTGCTTGTAGATTTTTAATGGGTTTCTTTCTTTATAATTGTCATCAAAAACACTTTTTTTTTTTTTTTTTTTTTTTTTTTTTTTAAATGAACAAATAAAGGTTATAAGTTTTACGGGGAATATAATTACCCCCACATATATGACTAATGGGTCTTAGTGAGGCCGGTTTTCTGGCCTTTTTTTGAAAATTCAAATATAATAGAGGACACAATAGTTATTATAATATTATCATACCCACAACAACCTCAAAGCCCCCCGCCACCAAAGTTGTTGTCCACTTCAACCAAACACTCAAGAAAGGGAAATTGGTGTTCGACCTTGAAGTACTTCTAGAAAAAGGCTGCTGTGAGTTCATGTGATCGGATACATACATGGGGTACAGTTTACAAATGTGTTTCCCGGTCTTTTCCTCCTTTGCTTTTTTTTTTTTTTTTTTTTTACAGCAGCCCATGCCGTGCACCCTTTATTGCTCATTGTCTGCCTCCTCGCACACTTATTATACCTGTCTATTCATATTTAAACCACTAGATGGACGCCCATACGTCTAATCTACAGCCCATTGTCTTTCTACAGCGGATGTGTGTTTTCATTTGTAAATGCATTGCCTTGCTATGAGAGATGGAACTTGTGTTTTCAATGTGTAGCAGTGCGGATACAATAATAATCCTTCAGATGAGGTTGGCATATGAAAGGGAAACAAAAACCAGTCATGGTCGGCAACAAATAGTGATTTCTCCCTCCAGGAAATGTAGGAATAGCAGAGCCTTTCGTGTTGATGAAACACTCTCGGCAGCACGTCTTACAAGAAGTGAAAGCCTCCGACTTAACTTAAAGCAAATGTTTTTCCTGGAAGTACAAGGAGATGAAAAAAAAATTGTGTTCCAATGAAGTAAGATAAAAGAGGGATTAAAGGAACATCTCTCTTACCCACTTCCCCTACTTTTATACTAGTTGGACAGATAATGAGAGAGCATTGTCCTCGACCGCCGGCCTCCATTGCTTATACACTTCTTTATGGCTGGTAATGAAATCCAGATATTGGCCTGGAGCAACATGGCAGGTGCTCACATTCCTTTCCATTTACAATCATAGGAACCATAATCCCACTATCCCATTGAAAGCTCCCATTAGATATAACCCATTGTAAAGGGGAAATGATGGCTTAAAATATCCCCAGACCAATCACCTATAATAAGTTACATGAGTAAAGTTGCGCTCATTTTCGTCCTAAACATAAGATGAGAGGTGAAATGTGAATGTAAGAGGAGGCTTAATATAAATTGGGGAATAGCTAGGACAAGACCCAAAATCCTACAATACGAATGAAAGTCCTTGTAATTGGCAGCCTGAAGGCAGTACCAGACCCGGACCGTTTTTGCACCACGCCCCTTATTTCCTTACTGCACAGCCATCTTAAAGGTGGATCAACCCATGGGTCAGGACATCTCCTTTTATACATAGAATTGAATTGAGTTTCCAGTGCTTGGCCAGATGTATGGTTGCATTGGTTTGAACCTGGATAGATGGGTTGGAAGGGGCCCTAAGGTATCACTTGCCTAGTAAATCTCCTTCTACCATATCTGATGTGGGTACATTTCCAAACTTTAGAGAAATTATTTAGTACCATCACCCGAGTTGTCTGGACACTGGTCCCGCCTGCCCACTCCTCTACAACTGTGGTCATGTCCTCAATGACCTTCTCCAGTAGCTTGAGAGACTCATCATGCAAGTACATGCTCTCCTAAATTTACTTAAAGTGAAAGGAGGTATTAATCCTTGAAGGTTATCAACATAATTAATTTTTTCATCATTGGATATTATACGGTTGATAACAATTAGAGGTTTAATTAAATTACGCCTAGGATGGACAATGTCAGATCATCGGGCCGCTCAAATCCATTTTGGATTTCTCCACTGTGTTCTTTACCTGTTTTTATGTAATGTTTCAGCTTTAATGGTCCATAGACTAATAAATGTAGAGGAATCGAAAGCAGAGGGTACGAGATAAAGAAATATCCTGCCCTATATATTCTCGTTCTAGTCACTTGAGTGCGATCTTGCATTGTTTATGGCTATTAACTGCCAATCAAAGTCACTACCCCAATGATTTGACTATGACCTTTAAACACCCCCCTCCTAGTTAATCTTTCCTAGCAAATAGCCAATTATCCACGAGAGAAGCAGTGGGTGCAGAGCTTGATTGGCAGGGTGCTTAGGGGGCTGTTTTTATGGGGGTTTTTTGGGCAGTGAAGGACAGAGATAAAGTTTTTATATCCTGTCCAAATATGTATAGCAGCCATTTTATTGATGCACGTCCACCAGAGGTAGGCAAAGTGCTGAATCCATCCTCAGTGCTGAATACTATTAGGATGAAGGTTAAAAAGAACTTCTGTCGAAGTTTAGGAAACCGTGGTCTAATTGGATTGTATATGTGGGAGTGCATCGGAAGTGGGGTGCGCAGATGGTAGCGAATAGGGCATAGGAGTATGGATGGTGTACATCGATGAAGTCGCTGCACAACTAGAGGTTTTGTTCTCTGCCATCTTGGTTTGAGTATGTGTATGTGGGGGCAGCTGTAAAATTTGTGCTCTCAACCTCCCAAAATAAGGCAACTTTTACATTGGTAAAAAATTGGCACATTCCACCAGGAACTACCGCTTTCTTGGTTTGGTTAGCGAACACCACCCTTACTTTTTGGCACTTACAAGCCAATTTTACAAACATTACATTTACAAATCCAGATAATCCCTCTAAATTTGTAAGAAATTCAAAAAAAAAATGTCTACATTGTGTATCTTTTTGCTCCTTTTTTAAAAGGTGATCTATTCTACTGCGTGCTCATCCATTGGGAAACCTTACCGACCTAAGCTTCCAGATTTATGTAGTAACAGTAGGGGGCTCCTCAGCATACCATGCTCCAATATTGATCAGCCAATGGTTTGGGAGTAGATGAACAATTTGGTACCATAGATGGTTCCATAGTTGTCCACCCGGCACTTACATTAGGTTACACTACCACCTCTAGTATGATGCCATTGTACTTTACAGCTGTGTAAGCGGTGCTCTTCCTTTCCGGTATTCCCCCCGCCTTAAGCTATTCTTAGCCCTTACTCTCCTTAATGTCATAGATAACTTTTTCTATTGATTGACCACACGTCAGAATAGACCTCACAATGGCTACGTCTGTGGCCTTAAAGCAATGGGTTCATCACTCATCTGATTAGCTGAGAAGTCTACTCCAGGATCTCCCAAATCTAATACCCTAGTGTATAACTGTAATTGTTTTACCCCTTCCCCCCTCCCCATGTACACATACACACCCGCACATATGGAAATATGACCTTTAAAAGCCTTTTGTTACGCAGATCTCTAAATGGCTGCTCAGGCACAAGCCCAACGTGTCCGGAGCGGTTTTAATTATCTCCAGAACTGTGGATATGATTTAAAGGTTGCGGAAATCAGAAAGGCTAATTCATTTTTCATCAATAATCACTAGCTTTAATATTTCATCACAACCCGCTGATTCCTCCCGACCACCTTCTGGGCTCTGATTCATTACGGCAGCAGACATAATTTAATGTTTCTCCTTCTCCATCCGCTGATGTGTTTCTTTTATATTGGAGACAATGGCGAGATGTGTGCGTTTTTAGGCTCTTGAATCACTAATTGATCGGGGCTATTAGGGATGTGGATGTGTGCTTGATAATCACATTACATTTGCTGGCTTTTTCATACTGGTCAGCATTGTGTCCCTGTGTGTGGATGGAAAATAGGACGCACTCATTCAACAAGTTTCTTGTTTGTTAGAGCTTCTAAATACTCGGTATTCTAGATGAATTGTGCCACGAAATCATCTGGTGTGTGGGATATTTCTGATGTCACAGAGCTGTGCTGTAATACCTGACATTGCCCATACGCTACAGTGGCGCCGTTTCTCTTTTTTCTTCCTTATATAATTCTTATCGTTTGGAAAGGGACCAAGAAACTTTATCCAAGAGTGTTTCAATCTCTGCAATGCCATTGGATTCATGTTGAGGAAGTTGCCTTCATATTCTACATGGCCAGAATTTGCCTCTTCTTCAGGTAGTGCACATTATAAACCTAATGGTTGCCCTAAGTATTGACACCAAGCCGTACGATTTTGACAAGAAATTGTATCCAAATTAATATCTATCCAATTCTAGATGTTGGATTGTAAGATACCCAGTCCTTTGTACCGACATTATGTTAGCTAACGGCTAGTGCCTGGGCAGCGGTTTCTCCCTCTTCCCCAAAAACAGATTGATATCTGGACAAGGCAAGCATCCGCCTTCATAGTGAAGTGTAGAGGACTATCTGTCGACTGAGCATGTGACCCCTCCCCCCGCACTTTATTTTATATCTATGAGACTTCTATCTCCAACACCCTCTTAGGGAACGAATGGAGTTTTAGGACACATCCAAAAGCAGTAGAAGGTCCCCTCCTCATGATCTATGAGAATTTGAGGCAACCCCTGTGTGTTGGGCCTGACTGCCATTTTTCAAAGGTTAGGTCAACCATTGTCGTTGCACTGAAGCTTAGTAATTATTGGGTCTATTTCCACCTTAAAAGCTATTTTATACTGTAAAATGAGATTTTGCAGACTGAGCAAACATAAGTTATGGCTCTGAATTAACAGTTGGTGCGGACACTCTATTATGAGCTATAGGAAAAGAAGTGACCACTTTGCGTTTGTTGCTTGCCTTACCCGGGAAGCACAGTTGCTCGGTGGTTAGCACTACAGCCTTGCAGCGCTGGGGTCCTGGGTTCAAGTCCCATCCAGGTCAACATCTGCCAAGAGTTTGTATGTTCTCTCTGTGTTTGCGTGGGTTTCCTCCGGTTCCTCCCACCCTCCAAAACATACTGGTAGGTTGATTAGATTGTGAGCCCCATGGGGATAGGGACCAATTTGGCAAACCCTGTGCAGCGCTGTGTAATCTGTGTGCGCTCTATAAATAAAGGAACTATTATTATCCCTTTTGATATGTGCTGCAGAGAAAAATCATATAACAAGTGAGAAACTAGCGGCTCCCTCACCCTTTTTTTTAGCCAAATCATCTGACCGTCACCTCACTTGATATTGGAGCGGCAAAGTAAAGCGGGTGGAGCGGGATGGTAATGGTTTATCTATTAGGGTCATTTTTCTTTAAATAGTGTTGCCCTCCTGGGGGTGGGTTGTCAGGCTACTTTTTTATGTTCCTGCATGATTAATATTTTTCCCATTACTTTCTAGCAGCAGTAAGCTCCCTTGGTACTGTTAATTAAAGGCTTATGCGAAGCCTCCAGCCCTGGCCCTGAGTATTACAGAGGGCACAACATAGCAGATTTTTCAATTTAGAATAAATAATAAGATTTTTGTATCGTCAGATTTGCTCATTCCTTTTTGACATTGTCCTGAGCAAATTTTATGAACTTGAAAAGAAGCAGCAAAGTATTAACTCTGTGATGCCCCCATTTATAGGTCAGTATACGCCAGGTAGCCAGGTGCCTTGGAGTCTCCGCACTCTTGTTCCTGAACTACCAGACTGGTTTATACTACCTTTGTTTTTATTTTATTTGTTTTTAATGCAAAAAAAATTACAAAAATAAACCTTAGTTTATTTCAGTTGCGGCTTCAGGTCCCATTACATTTTCTTTCATGTCTGGATTTACAGTACGAATTGTGCACAACTAAAATGGAGCAATGTGCAAGCGACCAGGTCGTCTGTTAAATCTGTGCAGTATAAATCCACATAAAATTCACATGCAACTTTTCTGCTGCTTGCTGCAGATTGTTACAGATTAGCAAGAAAGTGTAAATCTGCAATATGTGAATTTGCTGTATACCAGACTTTTCAACAAATTTTGGAGAGATCAGTGGTCCAGTGTGTGTAAAACAATAGGGGGATTTATTACGGATGAGCTCATCGTGCAACAGTTGTGCTACTGCCACCACTAGAGTAGGGTGCACAGGATATACATGAGTCTCCGGCACCCAAATTAGTTCTGCACCAGGTCCCATTTCCTACCCACTTGCAGTAAGGGTGGCATGGGGCAGCAGGTAGCTGCACCGCCAGAAATATTGGCGTACAAGCCCTGATAAATTCCCCCCACTGTCTCTACTTGATTCTAGCAGCAGTACCTCTGCAGTGGCTGGTGACGTAGCTGCTCTGACTCACTGCTACCCCTTCACTCTGCATAGACCTACTGTACAGTCCGATACCTGTATGATCTTCATTTCATCCTGCTAGCAAGACAGAATTCAGCAAGAATTGAAAAGGGGATAAGGAAAGAGAGGATGATAAGAAGCAAAGTATGTAAAGGTAGTGAAACTTTGCTGTTATAAGCTATGCTCTGTTTGCATTCACTTGAGCTGTTGACTGTTGAGTTTGTTAAGTTTTCTGACCATTCGAAGTCCACACATTGACCTTACACCACTACTCCCAACATCAACATCTGAAAAACCTGCCAAGTGGCATCTGGTTTGTATGAAAATGACTCTTCTATGAGAGATGATGTTGGGGAAAGAGAAGCATCGGGCATGTTGAATTTTACATGCTCGCTCAGATCAGACTTTTTTGGGAGGACCCCTTTAAAAACATTCTCCCTTAAATTGAAGTTGAAATTTCGGATCCTGTTACAGCTGAGCTATTAGAAAAGATTTTTTTTTCACTTGAGAAAGTTTCTTGAGCAGACAGAGGGCTGATAATGTGCATACAATCCATTATTAATCAGCTTATCTTTCAGCGGACACTAATCATTTATGTTAGTGAAATAATAGCAGTCAAGGATTATTTCATTTTAAGTGGAATTTTCACTTGTATTCCCGTATGAGAAGTCTGCTTAGATAATGGCCCTCGAAACAGAATGATGAATAAGTCCATGGAACTGATTATCGTCCGGATTCGGTCTCATGAGTCAGTCGTGGGCTTTTAAGCTGCTCACTGACAAAGCATTTGGAATGGATGCTCCTCACTTTCCGAGTCTTACATGTCCACGTCTTGCTACACTGCCGGAAAAGCGGGACATCACCATTAGTATGAGGTCATAAAAATGGACCATTGGATGGAAGTTTCAAGTCTCATGAGGACAACTTTTGTCCATGTGCCCTATTAACCATCATAGATGGAAGGTCTCAAGCCATCTATGTATCACATATACCTTCTGATGAATGGAGACTATGCTTTCCTGCGAGTGGCAAGGCTAGCAGTCAGTGGCTTCCTTATTTGATAATATCAGTTTGCCATAGCATCCTTTAAAGAGTTTCACCAGGAATTCTGGAAAACCTCGTGCGGAGAGGGGTTGCAAGACAAAAGTGCAGCTTCAACAGCCTTCTAGTACTTTCGGTTTTTGGTCCTGTGTCCATCCAGAAGTTCCTGTGATCACTGAGCCCACTTTGGTCAACAAGCTGCTTCTTCTGACGTGAGGATAGCAAAGAGAATACAGCCCCGTGGTCTGAGACGGCATTCATTGGCAGAAGCAGGTCCCATGACTTCCCTCAGTTTCCGCCAAGACATGGGAAACATTGAGAGTTAGGGTAAATAGGGTTTAACTTCCCTGACCCCCACATGGTTTTTCAGAATTCCTTGCAAACACCTTATAAAGGAGTCTTCCTACAATCGTAACTGATCTCCAAACCACCAGAAAGGGAAACTGTTACGGATGGCCTCAAGAGCAATTGGAAAGCGAGGTGATGAAAGTCTGCCTATGAAAGGTCTCCCCCAATATCACAATCGATAACCCCTTCAAAAATCTATCCCGTTTGATGCCTAAAATTTTTTCTTTACAGTTTTCAACAAAAATTGTATCCTATGATCAACACATATGTACAAAATTCTACTTGAAGTTTCAATACTCGGAGACATGGAAATGGAAATGCAGACAATGATACCCACTGCTTATATTTACCATCATAAATGCATCGGGAAATAAAGAGAGACACTCGAGCAATGATATCACAGATTAAATGTTTTGGGGGACACGCCCCTCCCTATAGATCTTTTGGGAAGGCCTTATATTAAAGAAAATTACTATCTGGGATAGTCCGGCAAAAAAGTAGCCCTTAGACTCCAGTTTCACAGATGATGTCTACTGGTTGTCTCTTAGAAATCTTGACTTCTATAACTTACCGGGGCGGGGGACTTTACTGCACGTTCCTAATAAATCTCGTTTTTCGAATTACCTAAACAAAAAGATTCATAATAACCACCTTGCAGTATGATAATTTGCTTGTGATATCCCACTTCTATTGGCAGTTTTGCTGAGGCGCTGGGTTCTAGGTGCAGAGAATTTCCATAAAATACATATTTTTCATGCTTATTTCAGATTTACTTTCCACTCCTGACATTGATGCGCCATATCAAGGAATAACCTCACCTTTCTCAAATAACATTCTATTTATGTGCAGGAAATTTGCAGAATAAATGGTGTTCTTGATGGGGTTTTTATCATTTCTAAACAGTCATTACATTATACATGTTAGAAATTCATGCCGGCAGTATACAAATTTTCAGGATTTGCTTTCTGGTAATTGGCAGGTGTTTTGAATTTTTTTGCTTTTTTCCTCAAGCCTTCAAATAAAATTCATTTCTCATGACAGACGAGATATGGAATATGGATGGGAAGGCCACTTATTCTGTTTTTTTGCTTTTAGGTTGATGATGAAAGCTCCTTTTTGTGTGGTTTCCTATTTGGGTATAGTCCATTTTGGAGTCGTATCAAAAAAAAAGAAAAGAAAATGTATCATTATACTCCAGGGGTTGGGGAATTGGAAGCTCACGGGTCTCATGGGTCCAACTATCATGTCGTGTTGGCATGGTCATGTAGGACAAAAAGACCTTTTTGGCCGCATCGGTTTTTTAGTGACAGTGTCTGACCACAGTTACTGTATAGGCACATGGTAATTCCTTCAATTTACCACAGTATTAAAAAAAAAGTGTGGCTTTTTTTTCTATTTCAACCTTTTTGAAATAATTATCTTAATACTCTAATTTGTTTCTCTATAGGATTAAAAGGGTCCCTTCAGAATTTCATAAGAGGTGTGAGAGCTCATGTACAGTAGAATTCTATTGGCCCATATTGTGATGCTTTGTTTTTAAAGAAACCACTGTTATAGGCTAGGGAGGCCATTTTGAAAAATGTCCATGTTTGACGTTTACTCTTGAAAAAAAAAAACTTGCATTCATTTCTATGGGTCCCTGGAAGCTATTGTTGGAGGTGTGCCATAGCTGAATTTCGAATGAACCCCAACTTTCTTGTCCGCTACACAATATAAATAAAGTTTCCATAGTCGATATAGGGAATTGTGAGTTCCTCCTTAGGCCCCCTGCACACTGCTGTAGTTTTTGGAAATGTGTTAGCCATTGAAATGACGTCTAGCACATGTTCCCATGTACAGGCTCAAACACAAGCACGGGGATGGTTTCAATTTTTTTACCGACTGCCCGAGCTGCAAAACTCGGAGCAAGTCATTTCTGAGAGTTTTTTCCTTACAGATAGTAGGTACCATTATTAGACGACATGCATACCCAATGTGTTCTCATCTGGGCGACCATACAGAAAGATGCAGGAGGGAAGAGTGCTCTTCACCGCTCCTGTCTCCATTGAAAACCCAGCGGTTGTGCTGTAATATGGCAAGTTGTAGAACATGTCCTAGATCTTTCCATGCAAATGCCCGGCTCGGTCATGGTGCAGAGAGACAACATCTATGGGGGTCGTCACGTGTCTGCTCTTTGTGTGGAAATATCAGGGGCCACCATACGTCCATGTGAATGGAGCTTTACATTGTACTGCCTTGTAGAAAGCTCCTTACAATGACACAAAATGTGCCTATACAAAGTTGAAATTTTCTGAAACCACATGTCTTGTTCATGCTCTGTGGGACCTGTACACAGTCCTTTTTAGTTTGGGAGACCATGCCCAGCAGAGTTTGTGATTGTCCGATCACAGTGACCCTGTTCACCCTAGTAAAAGGCTTTAGATGATAATTCATTGATTAAAATATTTCCATTACTTTTCGTTCACGGATACGAGGAGCTTGACACATCATTTCGTGTCCACGTCCACTGAGAGCGCTTTCAGTTAATAGGCAGCCAACAATAATTCAAGCTGAAGGACACTTCTGAAAAATGTGTTTTCTGCCATTTTCTTGTCTTCGCTTCTGCTGAATACGTCTGAAATTGCACATTTGCCTTTTGCTTCATTCCATGTCAGTGATCTGCCGGACAGCTGATTGACGTTCGTTGACCAATTACTGTGCGTGCGTTTTCTCCCCAGTGCACTAATCTGGCCCGTAGCTGTTTAGTGTATCATATTAACAGCACTTAGCAGGGTGAATGAGTACTGCGTAAATGTGATTCACGGAAAAGTTCTAGGCAAGAACACGTTAATACTTTATTAAAGTGTGCCTATTAGTGTAACCTTATTTACCAACTCCTTTAACTTTTGGTGTTTAATCTTTAGAAGTAGTTATTTGCCTATAGAATCGACATTTGACATTTGCAATATCGTACTCATAGGATCATTCATTTATTGAGTTTGGTCAAGCAGCTACCAACTACCACAGCTGTTGTACTTGATAAGGCGCCCCAATCTGCTTTTTTTTTTTTTTTTTTTTTTTTTTAACTACTTCGAAGAACAACTAATGGGCCACATTTACTTACCTGTCCTGTCGCAATCCCAGAAAGTGCATTGTTAGACCGGAATGCACTCTGCCGCAATTCACCAAGATCCTGCGCCCGATACCCTGCATCTGTCGCATACTGGTGTATGTCTTGCGACACAATTTAAAGCTTAAATCCCATACTCAGTCCGAATCAGTGGGATCGCCCAACGGCCTGCCCCCCGATTTATGCATGAAACCCACAATCCGATCACGTGCGACAGAATCCCCAGTTTAATACCTGTCCAAGCGGTGCAAATCCCAAAAACTTTGAAAATCCGTGGACCCTTAATAAATAAGGCCCAATGTGTTCACTACCTGTGGTCACACATGCCCCGTATCTCAGTCCTACCTAACGATCATTTTGTTACAAAAGTTGCATTCAAGATTCATTTTTGCTATTGTACATGCACACTCATTCGAGAGCAAATTAGAAGCACCTAATTCAGGTACGCATTAGGGGAGATCGCCATGACAGATCATCAGAAGTTGGTATAACATATATGTTTGGACAAAGTTTTCTCCTTGGATGACCTACGCAATGTCGGTCACCACTCATTTTGCTCCTGTAGAAGACGACCTAGTTAAAGACTAAGCTACTGAGCATGTGTGACCATCAACAATGGCCACTGTAGGTGGGTGTTTGGAGGGGAAATCAAGCGGACAACAGGGGCCACCATAGCTATTATGTAACAGCAGGAACCCCCCCCTTTAAACACTTTAATGCTATTTTCCTTGCTCCTGTTGACGCATACTTTTCATGCTCTAAAAATGTTTGTGAAAGGGTCAATACCAATTACTCACACACTTCTGTATCTTGATAGAACTGAACAGACTAGCTATAAATTATGCATCTTGGGTGTAAAATTATTTTAAAGATTGTTTTGTGGGATATAGGTAATAGCAGTAGCAGAAAATGAAGGCAACCACTTTTTTTATAAGCCCTTTTGATGGACAAGTGCAACATGTGTTCGATCCCAGAAGAAATCCTTGCCCGGTAATCTGCTGGAAATGAAGCGGCTCCACATTGGGCATCTTGGCTGCTGGTGTGTCAGTACAGTTATCTGTCGCTGTACTAACAGGCCTGTGTGATGCCAGAGGACATCATGTTGCCCAGAGCTCATTCCAAGCAGCAGGATTATGTAGTGTGTGACTGGCATTAAGCTGCCGCAGAACCAACTCCTATCATAGAGCAACAGTGACTTTATTTTGAACTCGGTTTATGGCGATGTGAATCACAGATGCATCATATAGATTGTGGACCACTAAATTTGTTTTGGCTTTCAGTCTTAAGAAATAATTCAGAGAATGACCTGCCGGACCTGCTATATAAATGTTTTTTTTTTCCCCTAAAACTCAAGATACACTTACAGGTTTTCCCTTTGTTCCTCTTTAGGTTTGTACTTAACTGACATCCATCACCAAATGAAGGATTGTAAACCAAGCACACTGACATACTGGTGTGTGCCCCCCGCTGGCAGGATCTACTCTTCTTTTAGTTGCTTATACCCGGGTTTTTTTTTTTTTAAAGGCTTTTAAAATTATACAAATGAGCACGAGGGACTCCAGGCTCCATAGGAGTTAATGGAGCCTGGAGCCACTCAGGCTCATTTGCATAATTTGTAAAGTTTTTTTTCCCCTTAAAAACAAGTGCATGAGAAGCTAAAAGATGAGCAGATACGGATACAATATACAGTTGCATTGGCTTGTCGCCCCCTTTCCAAGGATGACCTCTGGGCCTATTAGATCTATGTTGTTGCCTATATGATTACATTTTTACATTTGCTTTTTTTTCCCCTTCCTTTTCATGCAACTTTTTCAAATGACATTCATGTTATGTGCTGTCGTATAACTAGGGAATGGAGTGGAAAGGAACATGATCAGCCCCCCACACTATCAATTAGTGAGAATGGCATCCCCTCTCTGGATCACTCCGGTCCCAAAAGTTGGTTCCAAAATTAACACCTTGTTATCCCCTGTCCTGTGGATAGGGGATAAACTTCTAATCTTGGGACGACTCCTTTAATCCTACACATGAAGCAAGTTTTCCTGAACACTGACTTAGATGTCAATGCTGTTGGCTTTCATAAGCTTTTTGTTATGCTGACGTCATCCACATAAGACGACCTATAAGTTATATTATAATTAGAGATGAGCGGACCCAAACTTTACATTTGGGTCTGGGGTTCTGATGCATCCCGCGTTACCTGGACTTGTTGGCTGAAAAGCTAATCCAGCAAATTGATGCCCCTACATACTAGCCATGACTGTGATTGGGGTACCGGCCAAGCATGCAAATCGGGCAATATGTCCGGGTCTGCTCATCTCTACTTATAGTATCGATGCATCCAATAGAACTTGTCATTAACATAAGGCCACATAAGATATCATGAGTATAAGATGATTTGTGATCTCATTGGTTAAGTCAATGTAGGCCATTGGTTGTCCATCCTTTCATCGTCGCCCGCCCACCCCTCTGTACGTGATCAGGATGAAGGTTGAGTAGTTTCTCTTCTTAAGTTTCTTCTTCTACAAGTTGATGATGAAATGTTTGGGTTGGACGGGTGTCTATTTTTAGGAGCCTGTCATAGAACTTTCTATATTAAAATGCAATGAAGTTCTGGTGTCACCCAAGTAATAAGCAGACACGTTGATTTTGTTGCTAGGCGACTGGATATGCATGTTACCAGCAGCTGCAGGATCGGAGCTGGGTCACAGGCAGCGAAAATTGTAATTTCAGAGAGAAATAATGCAAATTGCTGTACATAGCATGGATTCTCATTTTGCAGTTTCTTGAGAATTAAAAAAAGAAGAAAAAAAAATTCACCCCGGAGTCTTCTCATCAGACTGAGGCTTAATGTAATCACATGCGTGTAAAGATTTCTGTACGGTCCATCTCCGGGTCTACAGGAGCGTCTCAGGCTTTCTGGCATACATTGTGCCAAGAGAGGAATCGCTAGATTGTGGAGGGGTCCTTCCCATATTATATCACCTTCTCTATAATAATAACCACAAAATATGCTATAAACAATCCCATTATCATAACCACAGGTAATAATAAGTACCGTATTTTTCGGACTATAAGGCGCACAAAAAATCCTCAGAAATTTTCTCAGAAATCAAAGGTGCGCCTTATAGTCCAGTGCGCCTTATACATGAACCGTACTTAGACAACAGCTGCCTTGAACTGTGCACAGGTCTGCCACCTGCTGGTCATTCAACCTTATAATCAGGTGCGACTTATAATCTGGTGCGCCTTATAAATGAACCTAGACCTTAGCAGGCATTTATTGATGGTGCTCCTTATAATCCGGTGCGCCTTATAGTCCAAAAAATACTGTAAGTGTATCCCATGAGTAGAGGTAGGCCTTCATATGTCTGTAATATTTGGCTCACATCAAAGAGGCACAAGGAACTAAAACCCAGCTGCCTTCCTCAAACATACCCTATAAATTCTTAAGAAGTTGTTTCTTGGTGAATTGTTGTGATCTTATGAATGTCAAGAACTTGCTTCCTTGATGTGTGAGCTGAGCGTACTAAATAATTACTTTCAGACTCTTTTGGAGGTTATCGAACAGATACTGACTTCCATCTGGACATCTCCAGAGAGTACTATTCATTGTAGCTGCTTTTCCATCTCTCTACCTGATACAGAGTTCCAAATTCTAGGCCAAGTCTTTGAGGACATGCTTGGAGATACTATGGAATGTTAATATTTCACAGTCCCGCTGCTACTAACATAAGCAAAAGCATAAACTTAGTTTCATTTGATTAAAATTGACAGTAGATTCCCTTTAAGAAAATTAAAGTCACAAAATAAAATAATAAGCGCTCATCGTTTCAAATGCTCTAATAACTTGAGGTGCCCGGACAGTTCAGAGGCCATCAAGAACCAATATGAAAAGAGTGAAATCCAGCACTCCTCAAGGTAGTAGAAATTCTTCAGCAGGGACGTAATTACAGCGGTAGCTGCCATAGCGGCTGCAATGGGGCCCGCAGCGTCAGGGGGCCCCAGCATACAATATGCTCCCTCACCTTCCCCGCTCACCTTCCCCGCGTCGCCGCGTCTCGTCGGGTCTAGTCTTCGGGTCGCGTCGCGTCTCTTCTCGTCGGGTCTCCGCTCCGCCCCCGGACCTCCGCCACGCCCCCGCACCCTGCGCCTTATAGTCTGATGCGCCTTATATATGCAATTATTACATATATAAGGCGCATCGGACTGATGCGCCTTATATTCCGGTGCGCCTAATGGCCCGGAAAATACGGTACATCGGTAGACATCAGCGATCATGGAGATCAGAGGAGATTGCTCATATTCACCTATGTATATGGATTTGTATCGTGATTTTATGGAATAAAGGTTACTGAAGAATTTCTACTACCTTGTGGAGGGCTGGATTTATCTATCTTCACTTAGGTAGAGAATTTTGGACCTACCTTATGAAAATAAAAGGGGGAGTTTATTTTAATTTTGAAGCTGTTAAATGTGATATAATCTCTTTATCTTATTTATCTAACCGGCCGTCAACTACCGTAATATGTGGGCACAAGGGAGACATCCATAGCAGATCACAATACACAATAGGGCTCAACACTTGGAAGATTTATCTCAAATATTAAATTAGTAAATTAAATGAGTAAATGAAAGTCATTGGGCTCTGTGTAGATCCCCATTTAAGAATTCTAGCCCATCTTTCTAGATTTGTCTTTTAAAATGATGCCTCTTGGCTTACAACCTGTGTAATGTCCTCTGCCGAGTTCTAGAGCGCCACCGCATTAGCTCTTAATGGGATGCTGAAATAGTGAGTGTTCCCATCCTGGCCTCATCCTACATATGCAAGCAGCGCCTCACATACTCTATTATAACTATAGATGGAAATTCACATCTTCCAGTGGATCATAAATATTAATTTTTTTCAGGCTGCAAAGCAAGTGAGCTGTCGATTTAAAGGCACAGCTTCACTGGCTGCTTCATTCATTTTTAAAGAAAGCACAAGGCAACGCGTTGTTTACCCAAGTGAAACAACTTCAATGTAATTTGACAGCTACTTAAAGGCGGCTCTTACTCCAGGGAGTTCATGAAACTTCACACTGCAACATATGATAAGGTTAATGTTTATTTCATGTGTAGGATTGTCATATTTCGTTGTATGTTTATATGTATGAAATGCCCTCCCGAGACACAGTCCTAGAGTTAGAACTGAATTTCTTGTGGGTTACCAATTGCATTTTGGATTTTTAAGGATATTTTCTTCTATTGCTTTTTCTCCTATGTGCAAAACCACATAATTTTTCAAAACTTGTATTAAACATTTCTCAGATGGTGTAGAGTTTGTGCAACCCCTTTGCATAGAGATTGTCCTGTTGAGTCTCACTTAAATCAGGGAAGGCAGATCACACGAACTCTAGACAGGAAATCGCACCCAATACAAAGAAATGGGAAAATGATATTATTTGTGTAGGAAAAGGTAGCAAGGAACACAGCAAGCAATGGAGCTGATAACCTTATTACGCTACCCTCTGGAACAGGGGAGTGTAGATCCTGCAACCCCCCGGAACAGGGGAGTCAGGATCCCGCTACCCTACGGAACAGTGGAGTACAGATCTCGCTATACTCCAGAACGTGAGTGCATAAGTACCTCTATCCTCCTGAACAAGGGACTTCCCTCTGGGACAAAGGCATAGAGAACCCTCTGGAACTGGGGATTAGAAATTCCACTACCCACTGGAACAGGGGACTAGAAATCCCACTACCCTTTGAAATAGGGGAACAGGGATGCACCAACTCTCTGAAACAGATAAACATAAATCCCTCTATCCTCCGGGACAGGGGAGCAGAAATCCTTCTATACTCTGGGACGGGGGAGCAGAAATCCTTCTATACTCTGGGACGGGGGAGCAGAGATCCTGCAAAATATTAGGCACATAGTTTAGACCCACTAAAGCTAGTTCTAAAGTAAGAACTGACTGTCTTATACTGCATCAGAATTTATCATCAAAGCAATAAATCTGATGCAGCAAAAGACCCATGTTTTCCAGCCAAAGACTTAATTCCCCCCAGTGTGTCATTGTATTGTCCTGTAAACCTTACGACACATCTGGTCATATCCAGGCAAGGGGTGAAGGTAGAAGAGGACATCTCTGATTCACTGCTTGTATCTACTGCATTATCCATATCATTACAGCTGCCAAAGAATACGGTAGGTTACCGAGATGATCACTTATAGGATTTCTATCATATACCCATCATTTTCTTCCTTGATTTGTAAAGTGGACTCTGCTGGGCAATAAGAAGCCTATTACGGACACTCATCATCTTCGCAAACCATGGGCTCCATTCGCTGGTTTGTATTAGTGAAATATGCCTTTGAAGTGATTTGACTCGTATCGTAACTGGAATAGGTCCTGGCTTTCATTTTCCTAAAGTCTAAACATGTGAAAGTGGTAGTCACCTTTTTTTGCATCTAAATCACCAAATTAATGCAGATGTAGCAGAGCTGAATGTGTTACTGAGCCGTGAAACCGCAGATTCCATGCAAAACGGAGTCGGCTCTGCTACATCTGAACATACGGTACGTACAGCTCTGCAGCAAAGGATTGAGATATAGTTTGGAGGTAATGTCACATTTATCACTGGGGTGTTGTAATAACAGGTTGTGCAGGGAGTGCAGTCACATGTACATAATATAATACCGCTCTCATGTCTGCTATCCCCCCAGCTACAGACGCTTGTACTACAATATGTTAGTGTAATACTATCAACACTGTGTTAGAATCATTTAGCAGACTATTCTTAGAGACGAGTCGTGAAGTTTTTTTTTTTTTCCCACTTTCTAGGACTTTATTTTAATTGTGGCATTTTGTAATAAAAGCACTAAATATTTTATAACGTGTTTATTAGCACCAAGATCGCTGGAAATATAATTAGCGTGTTAGGGATGCGCAGCTTCTTTTTTTTTTTTTTTTTTATTATCGCTTCCTATTATAGCAAGTGAATTATGAGGCTAATGTGATTTGGAAAATTAAAGAGTCCCTGCAAAGCCACCATGGCTATAGTACAGGCTGTAGGTGAGGCTTCTGCACAGTGTCTGTCCTTGGGGCTCTGCACACGACTAGGTTTCAGCTGTTTTTGCTGCGCTTCATTTAAGGTATTATTATTTTTGGATGCTAATAATTAAATCTGACCCAACATACACACAAATGCTACCAGTGCAATGTCTCTGAATAGGTTGACATCACGGGGGGGAGACACCTTCTGTTTACTCCGTATAGGATGGTTACAGATGCACAGATTATCCATTCTGAATGATGATTGAAGCTCCAGGCGTGACAGAGCGATCAACTCCAGAAATGTATTAAATCAGCCTAAAAGTATTCTAGTCGGCTATCGGGAAGGTACTGATTCTTATGCGGATGCGTAAGATGGCTCTGTAGGCAATGCTACCTGGGAAAAAGTGTATGCAAATTGGCTAATGTCAACCCAACCCATTAACTCAACTAATCTCCATAATTTTTGCCACTTGTTCGATTTTAAAAATTGGATAAGATGCTGAATTTATTTCAAAGATCCAATAGAAGTGAATAAAAGGTAGCCATAAAGCCAAAAGAGCAGCCAAGAGACACGTCTCTTGGGATACATGATGTCTAGGAACACAGATGGAACTTGTGGTGGAATGCAAAGCCAATGGAAACGCCTTATATTTGGTTAATTCTCACCAGTCCCCATGTAGTATAACTCCTTTAATGGGACTAGACGACATGTGGCCACCAAGTACGTTTTCTGAAGAACTGAACTACTTGTGTGGTTTCCCTCTGAAGTAAAAGGGAAACTCATTAGCAATATGTAAACTTGCCCTTTAAATGGTGGCACTGGATCCCAGAGCAATACCATACATCAGTGGTGGCGAACCTATGGCACTGGTGGCAGAGATGGCACTCGGAGGCATCTCTGTGGGCACACAGGCTATCTCCCAGGCACAGAGTTTACCAGACAGTCTCAGGTAGTCCAAGTAGTGCCCTGCTATTGTAAAGTGACCCATCCTGTGCTGCTTGGTCCTGTCCAAAGAGTGAAAAGGTGTCGGATTGGAGTTCAAAAATTCTGGTAGCAATAAGTTTGTTACTGCCTAAATTGCTGTGTTGGTACTTTGGGAAAAGCTAGTGGTTTTTGAGTCTCACTTTGGGCACTCGTTCTCTAAAAGGTTCACCATCACTGCCATACATAGTACAGTGGATGTTATTGGTATTACATCTGAGCCTCTTAAATGAGAGTAAGTTGCACACATGCCACGTGATGGATTTCACTAGCCAATGAGCGAGGAGCACCTCAACTAAAGCCATCAGTTGTTTAGAGGGCCTGTCAGATGTTGGAACCACACTAATCTTAAATTGCTCCAGGGGTTTGTTAGCAAGTTGGGGTGAAGGGAAACCCACTTCGCTCACACGTTCCAGGGCATCACGCGACCTACTTCATCCAATGAGTAACCTCCTTGGACAACCGGATGCTTCTTCCGTTTTTCAGGGGGCTTGACTACTTGACTACCTGTGTTGTCACTATGGTTGGAGAGGTCACACATTGGATGTAGTGGTCTAAAAGTGTGAAGTACAGGAGTCGCCCAAGATCCAGTATAGAAATGGGTAATTGTTTAACTTCCCACCTAGCACTGGACCCCTGGGGAATTTCCATATTTCTGGAAAATCCCTTTGGTTTAATCACCTATTTGTTAGTGTAATACTATCAACACTGTGTTAGAATCATTTAGCAGACTATTCTTAGAGACGAGTCGTGAAGTTTTTTTTTTTTTCCCACTTTCTAGGACTTTATTTTAAAGGAAACCTACCACTTAGTATGGCAGGGGTAAGCTGTAAGTACCGAGCACCAGCTCAGGGTGAGCTGGTGCCGGTACTTACTTTCGTTAGTGTTAAAACCGCGGTATCGCGGTTTTAACACTTTTTAAACTTTAGGGCAGAAGGGGCTTCGGCGCTGCGCGCGACCGTGCGCGTGCAACATCTCCGCTATTTCCTATGGAGGCGCGCGCACGATCGTGCACACGCAGCGCCGAAGTGTCTTCTGCCCTAAAGTTTAAAAAGTGTTAAAACCGCGATACCGCGGTTTTAACACTAACGAAAGTAAGTACCGGCACCAGCTCACCCTGAGCTGGTGCTCGGTACTTACAGCTTACCCCTGCCATACTAAGTGGTAGGTTTCCTTTAATTGTGGCATTTTGTAATAAAAGCACTAAATATTTTATAACGTGTTTATTAGCACCAAGATCGCTGGAAATATAATTAGCGTGTTAGGGATGCGCAGCTTCTTTTTTTTTTTTTTTTTATTATCGCTTCCTATTATAGCAAGTGAATTATGAGGCTAATGTGATTTGGAAAATTAAAGAGTCCCTGCAAAGCCACCATGGCTATAGTACAGGCTGTAGGTGAGGCTTCTGCACAGTGTCTGTCCTTGGGGCTCTGCACACGACTAGGTTTCAGCTGTTTTTGCTGCGCTTCATTTAAGGTATTATTATTTTTGGATGCTAATAATTAAATCTGACCCAACATACACACAAATGCTACCAGTGCAATGTCTCTGAATAGGTTGACATCACGGGGGGGAGACACCTTCTGTTTACTCCGTATAGGATGGTTACAGATGCACAGATTATCCATTCTGAATGATGATTGAAGCTCCAGGCGTGACAGAGCGATCAACTCCAGAAATGTATTAAATCAGCCTAAAAGTATTCTAGTCGGCTATCGGGAAGGTACTGATTCTTATGCGGATGCGTAAGATGGCTCTGTAGGCAATGCTACCTGGGAAAAAGTGTATGCAAATTGGCTAATGTCAACCCAACCCATTAACTCAACTAATCTCCATAATTTTTGCCACTTGTTCGATTTTAAAAATTGGATAAGATGCTGAATTTATTTCAAAGATCCAATAGAAGTGAATAAAAGGTAGCCATAAAGCCAAAAGAGCAGCCAAGAGACACGTCTCTTGGGATACATGATGTCTAGGAACACAGATGGAACTTGTGGTGGAATGCAAAGCCAATGGAAACGCCTTATATTTGGTTAATTCTCACCAGTCCCCATGTAGTATAACTCCTTTAATGGGACTAGACGACATGTGGCCACCAAGTACGTTTTCTGAAGAACTGAACTACTTGTGTGGTTTCCCTCTGAAGTAAAAGGGAAACTCATTAGCAATATGTAAACTTGCCCTTTAAATGGTGGCACTGGATCCCAGAGCAATACCATACATCAGTGGTGGCGAACCTATGGCACTGGTGGCAGAGATGGCACTCGGAGGCATCTCTGTGGGCACACAGGCTATCTCCCAGGCACAGAGTTTACCAGACAGTCTCAGGTAGTCCAAGTAGTGCCCTGCTATTGTAAAGTGACCCATCCTGTGCTGCTTGGTCCTGTCCAAAGAGTGAAAAGGTGTCGGATTGGAGTTCAAAAATTCTGGTAGCAATAAGTTTGTTACTGCCTAAATTGCTGTGTTGGTACTTTGGGAAAAGCTAGTGGTTTTTGAGTCTCACTTTGGGCACTCGTTCTCTAAAAGGTTCACCATCACTGCCATACATAGTACAGTGGATGTTATTGGTATTACATCTGAGCCTCTTAAATGAGAGTAAGTTGCACACATGCCACGTGATGGATTTCACTAGCCAATGAGCGAGGAGCACCTCAACTAAAGCCATCAGTTGTTTAGAGGGCCTGTCAGATGTTGGAACCACACTAATCTTAAATTGCTCCAGGGGTTTGTTAGCAAGTTGGGGTGAAGGGAAACCCACTTCGCTCACACGTTCCAGGGCATCACGCGACCTACTTCATCCAATGAGTAACCTCCTTGGACAACCGGATGCTTCTTCCGTTTTTCAGGGGGCTTGACTACTTGACTACCTGTGTTGTCACTATGGTTGGAGAGGTCACACATTGGATGTAGTGGTCTAAAAGTGTGAAGTACAGGAGTCGCCCAAGATCCAGTATAGAAATGGGTAATTGTTTAACTTCCCACCTAGCACTGGACCCCTGGGGAATTTCCATATTTCTGGAAAATCCCTTTGGTTTAATCACCTATTTGTTAGTGTAATACTATCAACACTGTGTTAGAATCATTTAGCAGACTATTCTTAGAGACGAGTCGTGAAGTTTTTTTTTTTTTCCCACTTTCTAGGACTTTATTTTAAAGGAAACCTACCACTTAGTATGGCAGGGGTAAGCTGTAAGTACCGAGCACCAGCTCAGGGTGAGCTGGTGCCGGTACTTACTTTCGTTAGTGTTAAAACCGCGGTATCGCGGTTTTAACACTTTTTAAACTTTAGGGCAGAAGGGGCTTCGGCGCTGCGCGCGACCGTGCGCGTGCAACATCTCCGCTATTTCCTATGGAGGCGCGCGCACGATCGTGCACACGCAGCGCCGAAGTGTCTTCTGCCCTAAAGTTTAAAAAGTGTTAAAACCGCGATACCGCGGTTTTAACACTAACGAAAGTAAGTACCGGCACCAGCTCACCCTGAGCTGGTGCTCGGTACTTACAGCTTACCCCTGCCATACTAAGTGGTAGGTTTCCTTTAATTGTGGCATTTTGTAATAAAAGCACTAAATATTTTATAACGTGTTTATTAGCACCAAGATCGCTGGAAATATAATTAGCGTGTTAGGGATGCGCAGCTTCTTTTTTTTTTTTTTTTTATTATCGCTTCCTATTATAGCAAGTGAATTATGAGGCTAATGTGATTTGGAAAATTAAAGAGTCCCTGCAAAGCCACCATGGCTATAGTACAGGCTGTAGGTGAGGCTTCTGCACAGTGTCTGTCCTTGGGGCTCTGCACACGACTAGGTTTCAGCTGTTTTTGCTGCGCTTCATTTAAGGTATTATTATTTTTGGATGCTAATAATTAAATCTGACCCAACATACACACAAATGCTACCAGTGCAATGTCTCTGAATAGGTTGACATCACGGGGGGGAGACACCTTCTGTTTACTCCGTATAGGATGGTTACAGATGCACAGATTATCCATTCTGAATGATGATTGAAGCTCCAGGCGTGACAGAGCGATCAACTCCAGAAATGTATTAAATCAGCCTAAAAGTATTCTAGTCGGCTATCGGGAAGGTACTGATTCTTATGCGGATGCGTAAGATGGCTCTGTAGGCAATGCTACCTGGGAAAAAGTGTATGCAAATTGGCTAATGTCAACCCAACCCATTAACTCAACTAATCTCCATAATTTTTGCCACTTGTTCGATTTTAAAAATTGGATAAGATGCTGAATTTATTTCAAAGATCCAATAGAAGTGAATAAAAGGTAGCCATAAAGCCAAAAGAGCAGCCAAGAGACACGTCTCTTGGGATACATGATGTCTAGGAACACAGATGGAACTTGTGGTGGAATGCAAAGCCAATGGAAACGCCTTATATTTGGTTAATTCTCACCAGTCCCCATGTAGTATAACTCCTTTAATGGGACTAGACGACATGTGGCCACCAAGTACGTTTTCTGAAGAACTGAACTACTTGTGTGGTTTCCCTCTGAAGTAAAAGGGAAACTCATTAGCAATATGTAAACTTGCCCTTTAAATGGTGGCACTGGATCCCAGAGCAATACCATACATCAGTGGTGGCGAACCTATGGCACTGGTGGCAGAGATGGCACTCGGAGGCATCTCTGTGGGCACACAGGCTATCTCCCAGGCACAGAGTTTACCAGACAGTCTCAGGTAGTCCAAGTAGTGCCCTGCTATTGTAAAGTGACCCATCCTGTGCTGCTTGGTCCTGTCCAAAGAGTGAAAAGGTGTCGGATTGGAGTTCAAAAATTCTGGTAGCAATAAGTTTGTTACTGCCTAAATTGCTGTGTTGGTACTTTGGGAAAAGCTAGTGGTTTTTGAGTCTCTCTTTGGGCACTCGTTCTCTAAAAGGTTCACCATCACTGCCATACATAGTACAGTGGATGTTATTGGTATTACATCTGAGCCTCTTAAATGAGAGTAAGTTGCACACATGCCACGTGATGGATTTCACTAGCCAATGAGTGAGGAGCACCTCAACTAAAGCCAACAGTTGTTTAGAGGGCCTGTCAGATGTTGGAACCACACTAATCTTAAATGGCTCCAGGGGGTTTGTTACCAAGTAGGGGTGAAGGGAAACCCACTTCGCTCACACGTTCCAGGGCATCACGGGACCTACTTCATCCAATGAGTGACCTCCTTGGACAACCGGATGCTTCTTCCATTTTTCAGGGGGCTTGACTACCTGTGTTGTCACTATGGTTGGAGAGGTCACACATTGGATGTAGTGGTCTAAAAGTGTGAAGTACAGGAGTCGCCCAAGATCCAGTATAGGAATGGGTAATTGTTTACCTTCCCACCTGGCACTGGACCCCTGGGGAACTTCCATATTTCTGGAAAATCCCTTTGGTTTAATCACCTATTTTATGAGCAATATTACAACTCACTCTCACCAGTACATGTCCTACCCATTATTTAAGATTGGAAGGACTCCTCCAAACATAGTTGTCCATTTCCACCAAAATTCCCAATGACTTGGCGTTTTTTGGAAATCTATAATTCCTAAACTAATTTAGGATCTCTTCATTTTATCATTGATGTTACACATAGGGGCAGGGGATCTCGTGGCATGTGAGTCCTGATGAAAGAATTCTTCTTTTTGTTGAGTTTTCTATGTTGGGAACCTAGAAAGAGGGTCTATATGTTTAGGAGCCATAAAGGGATCAGGCCCCGATGACTTGTTTTGAAAGTTTATGCTTTGCGTCTATATTGTGATTGAAGTGTTTTTGATTAATATTAACAAGTATGTGAGCGATGGAAGCATTCATGTAGAACAATATCTCCATAACACTCGTAAATAACACTCTCCAGAGACCTATGAGCCGCCGCGCCATTGATTTGGTGTTGGACCACATGTGTTTTATAGCTTTATTGCTCTGGGAAAGCCGTTTATGGATTCCATACTTTACACTGTTTTATTAACCTTTGATAGGAAAGCATACAATATATTTTCAATAAACAGAATATACAACAAATGTGGATGTTCTTTCTTCCTGGCATTGCCAAGGCTCATGGTATTTTGTCGACAAACCCAATATGCCAAAAGCTCCCATAAAGGCCTACTGACTTTCAGAAGACCCTGAATAATGCAAAAATATTGAAGAATCCCCTTCGCCTACTTCAAACCTTCTCCTCTGTTGTTATAAAAGTTGGGAGATCCTCACGCACATTAGGATTGGCTGGTCGGCAATTGTCTGCAACTTTGGTTTACTTTCATAATATTAGAAGGGCAGCTTTGGTATTGTATTACCAGGGACAGATAATGCTAGGGTGCGATGTGTGAACATACTGCATAGTCAGTAGGATGACACATGATATTCAATGAACTTTCAGTATTTGGCATCACAGCGTTCATTTTTCAGAAACTAAGAAATCTCTTTTTCCACCAGTCCTGGGAGTATAAAGCAGTGTGACTGCGGTGGGTGGATGTTGCTGTCACTTGTCGGTAGAATCGTTATGTTTCCTAGTGTAGTAGTACAGAGACTTATAGACGTACACTCTATGTATAAGATCTTCTATCATACACATCATTCCTCTTTCCTTTTTCCTTTTGTGTTTGGTATTTTAGTAAGGTAGTGAGCACTACTGGTAGAGCTTGAAGGACTTAAAGGAAACCTACCATCAGAAATCTACCTATTAATTTTGGCCTCTGCTGTCTACCTGCTTGCCCCAGGGCGGTGCCTCCATGATTCCATGTCCTTAGCTATTTCAGCCACCGCTATACGTGTGCGTGGCCCCGTATCTATGTAAGAGCCTAAGCTACTACTCGTGTGTTCTGCATAGTATATGCAGAGCACGCGCACGTAGTGGCGCCTAAAGGAACGGAGGATGATAAATCAGGGAGGCAGCTCCCAGGAACGAGCAGGTAGGCAGGGACGAGCAGAGTATACTGGGGCATGTACTGCACTTTGCTCCTTCTGCCCAGAGAGGAAACTCCAAGCTCCAGTAGCCTCTACAAGAAATTTGCGTATTAGTTAGGGTACCTTCAGACTGTTGTTAATTGACCAGATCACTGCCTCCATAATTTGTACCAGATCATGACCCCCATAGACTTCTATGGCTCCCGGTCACGATGCAGTGAGCACACGGTGAGTCAGGCGACTGCGGTGCAAAATCATGTCACCTGCCTGTCCTCTGTGCCTCTTTCTTCTGGGCCTGGATCCGGTCTGGACAAGCATGCAACTATCTGAATGAGCCCTTACAATGTAGTTTAGTGTAGGTAGTATTCTAGAATTTGCTCAAAGATAGATTGGTAACTGGTAACCTAATCAGATCTACCTTAATAGTAAGATTTCTGATCGTAGGTTATCTTTAAAAGTTCGACTGTGATAACTGACACGATCTGGACACTTCAGATGACCAGTGAAGTAAAAGTCAAACTTTTTGCAGGATTGGCTACCATTCTAACCAAGCATGATAAACCAGGGAGACTTACTCTTATATCCAGGCACCGTGACCTTGGTAATTGTTTTATATGTCTTTTCCGTGGTCTCCTACATTAAAATCAACTCGTCTAGGAATGCAAGGAGAGATGCCACTGCAGACCGGAGCTCAGTGCAGCTTCAGACAGGAGAACTATCTGCCATGCCCGACCCTAGACTTCTGATTTAGGGTTAGATCCCTGGGCAACAGAAATTGTATACACCAGAACTGATAGAGACAGGTAGGAATTATATCTGTGAAATGTTGTATTTTTGTTAATAACGGTGAATTAGAAAATTTAGGCATACTGAGTATATTTAAGGATATTGTCTTTGTGGGAATACCCCTTTAAGTGTCCCTGGTTTATCTTGATGGATTTAGATAGTAGATTTCCTTTAAATAATTTGTCTATCATACGATTTTATCAGAGCGAGGGGTTAGACGTGGTTCTTGGGCTAACATACTCCATAATCTAACAATGAGTCTAGAAGAGTGCCCTTTCAGAGAGGCTCCTGCTCTGGCAGACCGGGCTTGTCTATACCATATTTGTAGGGCTAGCATGTGAGGTCAAATCTCCCACAGGAGAAATTATGTATTACGAACATTACTATTATAGCGTGGACTCAAAATCTTTCGAGCCGCTCCACATTCTTTACTAATTCAGAATCACAGACTTCTTTGGACTTCCCTAAAGCAAATAATGGAATCGAAGTTTTCACCTGATGTGACCTACAGCATTGAGCTGGCCCACCGGTGTGATTTATATCCCATGCTTCTCCGTTTTCTGCAGTATTTCTGCTTCCTTTTGATGAAAGCAGTCGCACAATTTTTGTTTTTGCCATTTTTGACATAAAATCGCTCCCATAATGGCTGTAGAAAGGCCCTGTGACTGTCGCTTGGAGCTGTGTGTTTTTTAAAGGGTATTCCATTTCGAGACTAAAATCCCATCAAACATATGGCTAAATGTCATCCCATAATCCCTTTGAAGCTACTGAAACCATTTCCTTTCACAAATAATCCTTGATTAATGAAAGTGTTTTTTTTTTTTTATGCCCGTTTTGTTTAGACCATCTCGTTGACAGATACGAGGCATTTCTGACCCGCACATTTCTCAATTTGTCTTTTTAAAACTGTGGTCCTAGTCAAGTGGTATTTCCGTGTTGGCATTTCTACATGTCAGGCCGCTGTCAGCACACGCAGGATCAGGGAAAATACCACCAGACTATGACATTTCTTTTAATTTTTTTTTACCTTTTTCTTTCTTAATTGTTTTTGTGCATTGATTAAAATATTTTTGTATTTTTTTAGTTTATTCTGGAGTTGAGCTTGTAAAGACAATGGAGGCATTTACTGATACATTTACTAACACATTTTTGGCATAGAAAAGGGATCATACCACCGGTTTGCATCTTTTTCATTTGCAAAAATTGAGTCTTTTGCCCACCCCTGCCACTCCCTTATGAGGGGGTTTGGCAATGGTGGGAAAAATTGCAACCAACGGGCTCTGCGCTAACATTGACTCAAGTCCCCTATTGGGTTTAATATTCTATCCTGCTAATTTATACCTGTGCCATGAATAAGGCATACATTGGCCTGGGCTGAGACGGGTATAGTGACAGCCGCCACCAATGACATAATTGTCTTGTTTGGAAACCATTATCATATATGATTTTAGTGTTTTAAGTGACAATTTTCACCCTTGAAATCTTTTCCTTCAGCCAAAGTGGTTAATTGTATTTGGTCTATGCTGATAGCTGTTATTGGCAAGTGCAAATTAAAGGAAACCTACCATTTCAAATGGTAGGTTTAAGCTGTAAACACCGAGCACCAGCTCAGGGTGAGCTGGTGCCGGTGCTTAGTTTCGTTAGTGTTAAAACCGCGGTATCGCGGTTTTGAACACTTTTTAAACTTTATAGGCAGAAGCCGCTTCAGCATTTCCTATGTAGGCGCGCGCACGATCGTGCGCACGCAGCGCCGAAGCAGTTTATGCTATAAAGTTTAAAAAGTGTTAAAACCGCGATACCGCGGTTTTAACACTAACGAAACTAAGCACCGGCACCAGCTCACCCTGAGCTGGTGCTCGGTGTTTACAGCTTAGACCTACCATTTGAAATGGTAGGTTTCCTTTAAGACTGCCATGGCCCTGGGCTGTTTGAAAATTGTGGTTCCCCTACCTAAATTCCTTAATTTAATATGTACAACCTATATATATGAAACACAATTGACTTGGCGGGCACAGCCAGTGAAGCATCGGGGTTCTGTGGAGATGGGAGGGGTGAGAAGCGCTAGCAACTCTCATCTCCCAGGGGATACAAACCAGGGCTGTGGAGTCGGCATCCTCTCACCACTTGAGATAGTAATGTTACCCCATATTATTTAACCAATTCTTTAGTTAAGGTGTAAACACTTAATTGTAACCGTTTTTATACTATTTTATTTTTATAATACTATGTATTTTTATAATATTATGTAGAGCCACTCCTCCATCTCCTCATTGGCTCAAACTGCTGCAGCTTCAGCCAATGGTGGAACAGGAGGTGTGTCTAAGACTACTTCAGACTGCTCCTAGGTTCTGCAGCTAATCTGTAGTCTCAGCTCAAGTCCAATGGAGCCAAGTAGAAAGTTCTGAGGAAAATAAATGTCCGGTAGTATATAGTAGTAGGACTTGTTTTTCATTTCATATAGGGAGCTATGATTGCTTCCCTTTTGGGGGACATAAGGAAGTTGTGAGGATGGCTTTATGTCTTGTCACCCAGAAAAAATAAAACAAACTGATTTTACTTGTTTTTTTTACCAGATGAACACAAATTTTAAGTGCTTGTTCTGCTTTACATATTTCTTACATTTTGGTAGAATTTTCATAAAATTGAAATGTAAAAACATTATTTGTGAATGGATATAATTAGAAATTAAACCTTGAGATACGGAGAACATTGGGGGGAAAATCCTCTCTGGTCTGACAGCCGGTATTTATCCTAATGTTGTGTATTGTATTTTCCATTTCACTTTTGTATCCCCAGCTTTTAGCATCGAATACATCAAAGCTTGTATTATAAAAGCTAAAAACAAATTTCGCTAGATACACATAAAGCAGTCTTTTGATCTTACTATAATGTGTGCAAAAATCCTATTATATGAGAAAACACCTCGGACGCATGAGCTGTGCGGAGGTAGAGTGGGTGTTGTGCTGTAGTCAGTAGCATGTGGCTGTGGTTGGGTAAGCAGATGTTTTTGGTGCGTAGAAAAATCTGTTTAATGTTTTTCAAAATGTTTTATGTTTGGTGTCCATCACTGCAGAAATACATTTTAGGTTTTTCCATTACAACTTGGTTTGAATATATTTTTTGGTCCCACATTGGATAAAAGGTCTGAACCTATGCCTGACATAAACTTAGATTTTTTGTTTTGTTTTCATTTTTGCTTAGTTTTTTACTAAGTACACTTACTCCTTTATTGTGTAAGTGCACACGACTGCATATGGAAGCAGTGAACCATCCACATCACAGCTGCTGTTGACTTGCATTATTGCATGGTGAGCACCGTGACCAATCGGTCCGGCCACGACCTAAGTTATAGAGCAGGTCCTTTTTCGGTCTGGACAAGCGGCACGGCATCGGGCTTCTGTAGAGATGGGAGGGCTGAGAAGCGCTAACAACTCTCATTTCCCATGGGATGCAAACCAAGGCTGTGAAGTCGGCATGCCAAACCTCCGACTCCTCAATTTCCAGAACTTTGACTCCAGTTCACCAAAATGTCCTGGTGGAGGACAGTCCTGTTTTCCTGATCCCTCTGTTGGTGCTGAGATAATGCATTGTTAACATTATGAATGCAGTATTTGGTTTCTTGGGTGGTATTTATTCCTGTGCTGTGGCATTTGGAGCTGTACCATGTTTGTTGGAGCATCGAGGGTGCAGACTACCGATGCAGCCACTTAAAGTTGAGCAGTATGAAAGTATGGCCCTTGGACCAATAAATGTTGCTCACCCATGGGCGAAATGCTTGGATCAGGAATAGAACAGACATTTAAAAGAAATTCTAGCATTTTTATAATTTATTATATGTTTGTGGAGTTGGTCCTTTCTATCACGACTCCGACTCCACCAAAAGTGTCCCAAACTCCACAGCCCTGCCGCAAACTACCCCCCATTTTGTGGCTCGTATGAAGGACACTGTTGTGTGCACCTAGCCTTTCATGTGGTCTGCCATATACAAGAAAGGGTAGGTACAGTCCCCTATTCGGGTCATCCATATTTCCCAGACCCTTAACATTGTAATATACTGTAGCAGCCTTCTATTTGAATCTGTATAGTTCTTACTGTAGGACTAAACACTACGCTTTCAAATATCTCACATCCCAAGGTTTTGGTTCTCTTTTTGGAAGTGTAGCCAGAGCCGGATTGTTAGACTAAGTGTGATATCTGGGACACTGTGCTCGCCTGTGGGTCCTGGCAGCTCCAGCAAACAGAAGCATCACTAATTCTCCTGCTTAAATGCAGCATATTAAGCATGAAAGCTGTATTAAATATGAATTAAATCCATGTAAATCCCATCTGACATCCTATGGAACAAGAAAAATGAGCTGCACACTTCCAACAGGTGTTGAAACACCAACCTACCATTGTGATAATTCCCACCGTGCTGTTAGACAGCTGCTGAAGAAGCCGCCAGGGCGAGGAAGCCTCAGATTGTGTACCACTCCGTCCATGTATGTGTTGGGCAAGAATTCATCTTAATCAAGTCTCGCCTATGTAATCCTAACAAGGATTATCCAGGGAAATTCAATTTCCTATTTTTAGCACTAGACTAAATCTTTGAAAGTGTCTGCTAGATTCAGTATCATCAGTCTATTAACTTGTGTACTCATCTACCTACTCACTTTGTTCACAAGGGTATAGGAACTGGCGGGGCAGGTGTGTTGGACCAATCATCTTATGTGTATGCAGCTTCTGTACTCTACTACAATAGCAGATATTGGGAGGATCTGGAAAGTCGGAATTCAGCTAACCAATGATTTGAAGGGGGGGGGGGGGGGGAGTTTGATACTAGGCAAGACTTAAAGGAATTGTACCAAGTTTGATTGTCATCTCCTAGCCACAGAATAGGGCATAACTTTCTAATTGGTGGGGGCCAACTCCTGGGACCCTCATGGATTACGATGGATCGGCAGGTCTAACATGCGTCCTTCCAGTTCATTCAATACTATGGAAACCTCAGTGAGCACAATGCTTGGCTATCGTCGAAAGTGAATGGGAGTACCGGAAATATCTGAATGCTTTGCAGTTAGGAGATTTAGGAACACATTCTTAAAATTGAATGGAGGAGCAGGACGCACGCTCAACAAGCCACTACACCAGTTAGGGAGATCGGGACCCCCTGTTGTCGTGATTTTTGGCGGCCCAGCAGTCAGACCCCAATTGATTGAATGCTTTTTCCCCATCCCATCTGTGTTGCTCTGCCTAGTAGATGATAATCCAAGGTTACCACCCCTATAGACCTCAAACTTTTGTAAAACCTTTAGATTGGTTTTCGCAGAGCTAGTTCAGTCCAGGAATCTCTTTTGCATTCCCTGTTACTGAACTGAAACTTTTAGCATCATCGTTTTCTTGCAGGTGAGAGAACTGGGAAACAAAGTCAATATACAAATCGAGATTTCTGGATTAAATTTTTTTTAAGTTGGGCACCCTCTGAGTGATTCATATGTCTTCTGGGGTTGTCACTGTTCTACTAATTGCACAGGGACGTTCAGAAAAACTTAAAAGCCTGTAATGCCAAAGAGTCTGAATGCACCATGTTCATCTAGCGCTATTGAACGTTTGTGGTTAATATGTGGGATATACGGGAATCCCCAAAAATATTCTGCAAAGCAGTTTTTGGAGAACATATACTTTTAGTTGGTTTTCCTCTTGGAAAAACGTGTCTTTTTATATATTCAGCCCCAGCGACAGAAGAAAGATTTCAGCTTCTTTTATATCCCGTCATAAAAGGCAGTTTTCTCCCATAACATTGTGTGTGAACCGTCTTGTAAGGTAACTGTTGGTGTGCGGCCATTAAGTTCAGTGACCTCACTCGCAGCTTTATCATTCCTCACCAATAGTCTCCATTGTCTGTGTTTATCACATTAGCTTTCAATATAGTGAAAATGCCAAGGTCATAGCGTGGTGATGTGAGGGAACTTTATCTCAGAACAAAGCGAAGGAATAAAACGCGGAGATATAGCCAAGCGGAAGTAACAGGGAAACCAACTATTGAAGGGTCTAATCAATGTATATCAGGTGGTGTAACTATGGCTCAAAGGGGCATTGGGCTGGCAATGTGACCTAAAACCAGTTACCACCTGAGACTATTCAATAGGAAGCAGCATTTTGCTAGGTGGTCCTGACCCTCGTTTAGTAGAGACTCCCAATGATTTAATTGGGGAGATGGCTCCAGGTTGTTTTTAAAAATTAAAACTTTTTTCTTTTATTAAAAAAACAAAAGTTGAGCCACTAGTTACGTTAATGGGGATGAGTTTGGCAAACTTTTTGAGAAGTTTTTTATTTGAATTTTAGTAACTAGAATGTCATTTAAGCAACCGAAGCCCATTCACCAAATTTTGTAATCTTGAGCTACTAGAGATTTTGGCCTTCTTGATTAAGGGGATAGTTGTATTTTAAAGGAACATATTTGCGAGCATTTGGACATTTCAGGTTACTTTAGTTTACTCTTTGGACAGAATGTTTGTATAGCTTTGTCTGATCTTAAAAAAATAAGACTGTAGGAAGTGGTGGTCTGTCGTCGCCATTTATTTAGGCCTTGGATTCAACCTAATCCCTTTAATTGCCAGTAATTCATGATCCTTTTACTTTACTACTGAATAAATTTAGACCCCAGACCAGACCACTACAATAGTAATTTAGACTACATTCACATCTGCTGTGAAAGGCTCAAAATTTGGAAAAAATGATGAAATCGTATGGAGCCATTCAGTCAGGGTCAATTGAATACAGTGTTAAAGATTTGGAAGGTATGAACTTGGTCTTATCCTACTGTTCTCCTTGTGTATGCAATCCTATCCACTCCAGAGCATGTATTCCGGTTTCTGCGCCAGGAGTTTAGGCAGATGTATTTGGCAGTCACTAGAGATGAGGGGACCTGGACTTTAGGTTCGGCCAGCTTAGTCCAACCTGGAGATGTTGCTCGATAGGCTGCTGAGCATCCAACCAGGCATCTTTACAACCCTAGCAACTAGGTGATTGGCTAGGTTGACGCCTGGTGGAAACACCTGGCCAATCACAGCCTTGCCTAGTAGCGTAAAGCTGCCAGATTAGCTGCTCTGAAGTCTGTTCCGGGTTGGGGGGCGCTTGCACCAAACCTGAAGTTTGGATATAAGTTTGGAGTCCCCAAATTCTTCTATAATGTGCAGCTATGTATGCTCTTTTTATACATATAGATCTCTCTATGTATGTAATGTATATGACACCTCTCACTTATCTAGGACCCCCAGTACTTGATCTCTGGGACCAGGCTGTAACCCATGCCCAGGTCGCAACGCATAAATCAAATTCCTCCTCTTCATCCCAAACATTTTTGCTTTGCAGACATTCCGATTTTGATTTACAACTTTTTGGAATGAACTTGCAGCAAATAATAAGCTCAGCCACCACCAGGAGGACAAAAGGAAGGTGAAATGTAGCGTTAATAATTTAGTTTCAATAACCTTAAAAGGTTCACTCGGCACTTTTAACCTCGCATTCAGAACGCAGGCAGCGGCATTGAATCATAAAAATGTTTCTTTGCATTTGCAAGTCATTTATTCGAGTCCAGTCAAGACAAAGGATCCATTTGCCGGGGGGAGGTCACGGAAAGCGTGAATTGAACTTGCCGAGGTGTCTCGCGTGCGCGTCGTAGTCAGACAGCGTCTTAATTACAAGAAACGTATTTTTTTATTCCTAATTCTTTTATGATTTATGTAGATCTCCTCGACTTGATAACGGCTTTGCATATGTAAAAAGCGCACTTATTCATCGCTTAATAGAGATTACCCAAATCAGGGACTTTTTGTTTTTGGAATGTAAATATGCTGATTTTCTTTAAATCAATCAACATAATGAGGCTTTTTCGCAGCCATCAAGAGCCTCGATGGCACGCTCCGCTCTGGCGTTTGAACCTTTAAGTGCGAAACCCTGACATACTAATAGCGGCAGGAATAAATGTTTTAAATCTGTGTTCATTCTGCCGAGCATATTGTCATACCCGCCCTGACGTGCCAATCTTCTCTTCAGCAAGCCCTTTACAGCGCAATTTAGCTGCTGTAATATTTTGCTATAGCGAGATGAGGTGTCAGTCATCAGTGTCCTAACGTGATTTCCATGGACAGCGCCGCTCTCTTCGGCAAGATGCACATTGGATTTAATGGGCGACGAGAGCGTGCATAGAAATCAAGCACACAGTGATGGCAGGCAGCTTGTACATGACAATGTCAGGGTGCGCGGGGTCATTATATGGCCACACAAATAAAGGAATGTGATAAGGTACATTTCTGTCGTATATTTGATGAAACCTTTTATTAGCCCGTAGGTTTCTGTCCCGCTATTCATGACTTCTTGTTTTTCTCTTGTGCAGTAGGATGATGGGATTAGTTAGAATGAGAAGAGGTCAGGAACACAGGATTGTGGTGGCCAATGTTGATGTCCATTTCGCTGGTTACATTTATGACCCCCCCCCCCTCCCAGGGGGCCGGGATAGGAATAATGACACACACACTAACCTCACCCCGGCTCCCAGTATAGTTATTGCCCCGGTACTTTCTGGCCCATACAGGAGCAGCTTTACTGGATGCTTCTCGGACCAGGGGTCAACACTGCCCCCTTTTAAAGAACAGCAACCACCAAGATAAAGGATTGTAAACCAAGCACACTGACATACTAGTGTGTGCCTCCCCCCTGTCAGGTTCTGCTGTTCTTTTAGCTTCTTAGGAACTTGTTTTTAGATAAAAAAAGGTTTTATAAATTATGCAAAAGATCCTGAGGAGCTCAGTGTTCCATAAATGCCAATGGAGCCAAGAGCCCTTCAAGCTTATTTGCATAATTTTTTTCTTAAAAACAAGGAAATGAGAAGCTACAAAAAGAGCAGATCCTGCCAGAGGGGGCACACATCAGTATGTCTGTGTGCTTGGTTTACAAACCTTCATCTTGTTTCTAGATGACTTTTAAGTAAAATTTATAGCATCACCTTTTAGAAAAACATTTATAAAGCTTGAAAAAAAGGATCTCCAATAACTCACAAAAACCTTGACACTAGTATAAACAGAGCCTTCGATTGTAAGTAGAGATGAACAGACCCGACGCTTGTGTTCAGGTTCGGCCATTTACCAGGGACAAATTGCCGGATCGGCGGCTGAACAACCAATGCGGCAAACTGACGTCCATGTTTATGATTGCTACGAGCTCCCCCGGCCAATCCGAGCTATGGCTAGTTTCTAGTGGCCGTCAATCTACCGGATTCGCTGTTCCGCCACCATTCCTCTTGTTGTTCCTCCTGGAAATGTATGAATAAATCACCAGCTATATCCATGCTCTTTTCTGATAGTTTTGGACTTTCATATAGAGACGTAACCCATTTACCAAGTCACTTTATTCTGACATTTTCAAAAGTAACATAGAGAATGACAGCAGAAAAATGCTGAGTCGGAGGAAGAGTGTCCTAGAATTAAATATGTACAGACACGTCAGGGAAGCTGACAGGTTTCTTTAATGCACACATGTCTGAAAGCATTTGAAATATTGAGATTTTTTGCAATGTTTGTGCTTCTATTCATGTCCCAGACCCTGATGCTATAATCCTGCGTTTATCAGTCACAGCAATATGGCAGCTCCCCGTAGTATTAGTAGGGTCATTGGAACATATACTATGTGGATATTCTAGCGCCGTTACTCCGGTGTGTAGCTTTACCATCTCATTGAGGCGTCAGTTGTTGATTTTTTTTTTCCGCTCGCTCAACGCGTTTCAGGCCGCCACATTAAGCCTCTTAATTCAGATGAAAGTCAGACATTGTAAGTGCCGCTGATTGTTCTGCACTTTCTAAAACTTTCAGCTGAAAGTGACAAATTTCCCGAAATCTGGAGACTCGCGTCATAAGTAATCATGAAAACAGTCATTTACATTAAAGGATTAGACAAGATGAAACAGATTAGGAGGAGGCTTTGAAAAACTGTCCATTTTATAAGGCAAATATCGGAGATTTTCTTCTTTTAAAGATTAACTTTCACCTGCGGATATGTGGGGAGATTCAGCCATTTATTAAGTAGTTTGCTGTAACCTCAGTGACTTTGTTTTGTTATATCTAGCGACTTGACTAGTCAGAACCCCTTAAAGGAAAACCTTAATTTCTGGCATTTTGGACTATTCTATGTACTGCACACAATCATTTGATAGTATGAGACATTTAGTACCCCCCCCCCCCACTTCTGCTTTTGAATGGGTCAGCTAGGATCAAGGGGTGTGTCCCAGACTACCTGAACACAATAGGAAAGATTTTTTTTTAAAAGTGTTAAAAATAGACAGGGCATATCTTAAAGGGGTTTTTTATGAATATGTAAAACCTACTGTGGTAGGAAAATAAAGAACACATACATACTTGCTTCGGCACTTGCATTTACTGGGCCTCAATCCAACTGAAAGTTCCAGGGGGTCTCGGGACCCACTTTATCAATTGAGTGGCCCCTTTGGACAACTCAATAAGTGAGGTCTGCTGGAGAACGGAAGTAAAATTTCTTATTCCAAGAAGGCCATTCATTGGATGAGGCAGCTGCCGTGACCCACAGAATTTCTGGCCATATATAGGATATGGCGTTCTCCTACCCAAACCCCCCCCCCCCCTCACCGTTCCCATGGTTGTTTACGATGAATGTGGAAATCCCCTTTAAATTGCACCTATTAGTTAGCTTTGTTTACAGCACAAAAATGCAGCAAATTTTTGCATAATTATTGATGCACTCTGCTTGCCCATTCAGCCTTTTTTTTTTTGGCTCACATCTTTTTTTCGTTCTAGTACTAAAGTTCTTTTATTTTTTTATTTTTGTCTTTACTGTCCTAAATAGAGTGATCTGTATCAGATCTTTCACAGACTTGCTTGCAATGAAATCTTAACAATGCCGAATCCTTTGAGGTAGACAATTTTCCCTAAATAGCTTCCATACTGAATATCCCAGGGACGTCTTATCCAGAATCCGTCATGTATACAGCAGTCACGTGGATCGTGTTAGTCAAGTAATTAACACATAAGATGGAGCCGACCTTAACCAGCGACAATTACCCTATAAAGTTTGTTTGTTTTTTTTGCTGCCACGTCGCTGACAAATTCCTTCCATGTGCAAAGACTTAATCTTTCACTACAGTTTATTTTTCTGAAAGCTGTAAGACATGACAGATGTAAACATAATCTTATAGTGTATACACCCAAACCTTCATTGTATTTCACAGCCCGGCATATTCCTCTTAAAACTCAAGAATCGTGCTGCTTTCTCTGCTTTTGGTTTTGTAGACAAATATACAAAGAACTGAAATACTAAAGGGCTTCCTTTTTTTGAAAATATGTCTATTGAAGGATTAGTCCCCAATGAAATGTACTATTGCATTATAATTGGGTTCTATGGGACCTCACTAGGTCTTGAGTTGCATTAACCTTATCTTTGTATTGTATCTTAAGGAGACATCAAAGTGGACCTTTATCTTCTCAGGATCGGTTATATCTGTAATGCTGTGTGTTCTATTGGGTCCTAACCTGGGCATAGCACACTGGCAGGGGGAGGGAGGTCAGCACTCTTCACCCCTACCCTCGACATGGAAAGCCAGGTGGCTGCCGCCCTAATCCGGCAAAATATAGTCCCTTATCGTGCACTCCGGCTGTTCGGATAGGTCATGACTGGGTGAGACCCCACACCGTGATCATGTCCATAGACCTTTACAAACGCCATATTCTGACGATAAATTGTGTGGCCAGATTTTGGCCCCCATTATGGTCTTGTGTATGAAGCCTAATAACAATCTAAACCACGATAGGCAATCTCTTGGGGTGCGAATTACTTGCATGCTTATATCTCTGTTATTTAGTAGAGAGGTCTTTGAGACCATGGAACACTATGGGGATATCAATGGAGCTCTGATTGGTTTCCATGGGTAACTAGACCAGTTCTGCTCTCAGACACTAATGATAAATCTCCCCCAACGTGTAAGAGGTTTGGAATTTTATTCTCGAATAAATATGGTAATCTCCTCAAATCTGAAACAGTCATGGTGGCTCGGGTCCTTATCTGTTCTGCTCATTTAATGTGGGGGATTGGCTTCTGAGGATTATCAGTTATGGCACCTTCCCTTGGTGTCGCAACCCAGAGGGGTTCTCCAGAATTAAGAGAAAATACATACTGTATATACTCGAGTATAAGCCGACCAAAGTATAAGCTGAGACCCCTAATTTTGACACAAAAAAACTGGAAAAACCTATTGACTCAAGTATAAGCCGAGAGTGGGAAATGCATTGCCTGCTAGCCCCCTGGAGTATATAGCCAGCCAGCACATGTAGTATATAGCCAGCCAGCCCCTGTAGTATATAGCCAGCCAGCCCTCTCAAATATACAGGCAGTCCCCGGGTTACATACAAGATAGGGAACTGTATATTTTATCATTGTAATCCCAGACAGAACTTTTTTGGTCTCTGTGACAATTGGATTTTAAAAATGTTGGGTTGTCATAAGAACCAATATTAACACTAAAGCTTCATTACAGACGCCTGTGATAACTGTTATAGCTGATTATTGTAGCCTAGGACTAAAGTACAACAAATTACCAATATACAGGGGTCCGTTTGTAACTAGGGGTCGTATGTAAGTCGAGTGTTCTTAAGTAGGGGACCGCCTGTATAGCCGGGGAGCGTCAGAAGGTGAGCTCACTTTTTGTTTTTTTCCTTGACTCGAGTATAAGCCGAGTTAGGGTTTTTCAGCACATTTTTTGTGCTGAAAAACTAGGCTTATTCTTGAGTATATATGCCAAGTGATTCAAGTGATTGGATGACTTGATTAACAAATGAATTTTTTTAGTTTTAAGGCATCAAGTTAGACCGCCATGTTAGCCGGTTTTACACATTCAGTAGGATTTACATAACATGATTTCTCTTAGTAGAAACAATGGATGTGCCCATTCCTCTGAACAAACTTTCCGGTGGACAGCCCATAGAATCCTTAAAACGAAACTTTTAAAACCGTTTCCTGCCGAAAGGGACCTCACAGCCAAATTGCCAACTGTGCGCTCGGGAGATGAGATAGGCAGAATTAGATTAAGCCGCTTACTGTTGACATGTCTATTGATCTGGGTTCAGTGCGGTTTCCTGTCTGCAGTCCGTCTGATTGCTGTATACAATAACATTGTGCCTGAGTTTATGTCGAATCGTAGACTCTGAGCATCAATTACTTCAGGAAGACTGTGGCATGGGGAGATAAGGTTAAGCTTCTGCTGGAACCCAGGCAACACATTTACGGCACAAAAATGTGACTTTAATGTTCCCTTCTATAGGTTTGTGAAGTTATGGGGAGGGGGGAGTGTATATTCGACTACCTCTGCTTCCATTATTACTAAATGCTTATTGTTACGGGCCTAATTGCCGCGAGTGGCGGTCTCGCCCAGTCTATTAGCTGAAGAGTGAGGGGGATGGTTGACTATCTAAAAAAGTAGCAGAAGTTTCGGAATAGGTTTAAGTTTTCTCCTGACCTTCTGTTCCTTGAACGAGCGGGCGATCGGCGTTATCTTATTTGGCACACGCAGATCCCATTGCTTAACAGTTCTCCGTTCCGCTATCTGTTCACTGGTGAGTTCAGTAATTTGTTTCAATGTGCTGTAAACAATATCCATCTTAAAGATTAAGAGCTTGTTTTCACTGGTGGTTTCCTGAAAGTAAGCTTTTAAATTGATTTTTTTTTTTTTTTTTGCGCTATTTGGAGACCTTGTCGAAAAGTCCACACCCCGGCTATAATGCATCATCAAGGGCATTACACAGGCTGCTCCTAAAAAGGAAGGTGTTATGTATTGTTAATGCTTTTATACAGTATATTCTTTTTCTTTCTAGAATCGATGAAAATTCTATCAATTGGTGATTTTTTATATTTCTGCTTATCATTAATTGAATTTGAGAATATTTTAAAGGTGTGATTTTGGATACTAAACCCCCTGACACACATCCTTAGGAACCTATAGTTCAGTTTCCCAAATCACCCTATCCCTTAGTTAAAAATACAAAATGCAAACACTTATACTTTCCTAGAGAGACTTCTGATGAGCCACGCCCAACACGTTTTTGGTGTACCTTTGTGTTTAGTCCTACCTAAGAAGAACATCATTGCGCATGCGCCATACCATACTACTGTGTTCACTAAATGACTGTGGGGCCTGCCAACCAAGGTAAGATTGGGGACACAAAATCACCTTTGTAAGGACTCTTAGACGCTTAATGGCCCTAAAAAGTTTCTTTTAAAGGACATCTTCCTCCACGATCAAGGATTGTAAACCAAGCACAATGACCTACTGATGTGTGCGTCCTTTAGCCGAGTCCACTCCTATTTAAGCTTCTTGTGCCCTTGTTTTTAAGAAAAAAAATGAGCCTCTGGTTCATTAGCATAATTTTAAAAGGCCTTTTTTTAATGAAAATCAGGGCATAAGAATCTTAAAAAAGAGCAGATTTATATTTAGTTCTCAGAAGGTTCCAGACGCTAACAGCACTGTTATCAGTGTAGTGGCTGAACCAAGTAACTGCATCTTGTATCATATTCAAATGAATAGGAACTGATCCGTAGTAACATGGTCTGACCACTACTTAAATAACGGAGCTGTCTGCTTGTGTGTTATTAGTGGTCATGGAGGCTTGTCTTGAGACTAGTAGAAATGTTTACTGGTTTGAATATATTGAAGTTCTGAAGCGGAGGTAATGTAACCTCTAGACTATATCTCCCCCTCATTACTGTGTCTTAGGTAATGCTGAAGCTCTTGGCAGAGGAGTAGTCTGAATAGTCTGAAACTTTTTTTAATTGCAATTCCTCAGAGCTCATATTTCAATATGTGTGGCCGAACGAGAGGTCTTCTCCTCATCCCCCTGGAGAAACCAATCCTGTAAAATAATATTACGGTCCAGCACAATTTATTCTCCTCCCTGACACTCCTTACTACAAATTCCTCCGCAAATGAAAGAAACATGGCAGCATTATAGTCTAGGTTAATTTGTAATATATCCTGATGTTCCCTTCTCTTAAGATTCAATTAACCCCTTGTAGCCTTAGTACCTCAACTGTAGATATGTTCCGGCCTATCCCTTGGGTGGGATAGATGACTTCATTTTAGGTTTTGTTTTGGTAGTGATTTAAAGGTACAACCTGTGGCTACCACTCGGAGGACACAGACCCGGGGAGAGGGCGGGGGGTATTTATCGCAATTTATCAGTTCCGTAAATGTTCTGAAATAACCCACTTGCGATTATTTCCCCCTTCCATTACCTCCACGCCAGGGAGGACATGTGAATGTGTGTATTGGAGTTGGCATTGTGAATAGTATTGGTCTAACTATTTAGTTCTAGTTTTAGTTAAACTAGCCGGAGATACGGGAAGTTTAAAATAAATGCAGGAACTGGATCTTTATCTGTAACTGCTTGTATCTGTGGATCAGAACCACAATCCTGATGTGATCTGAAAGATGAGATTCTTATCTTTTAATATAACACCAGAACTGAAGATTGAGAAGTCTTAACTGACGCCCCCCTACAGCCTCTAAACTTGTCTCATCTCTGGCAAAGTGTGACTTTTCTCTGCTCACACAACTTTGGAGGAGATTAAAAAAAAAAATAGGCAAATGGTTGAGATTAAAGGAGGGAAATCTAGAAAGGACAGGGGGTGTATCAGTTTAATGGGTTAATATCTGGTGACAAGTTCCCTTTACACAGGTCGCCTGTGTAATGTTCTCTTTGCTTCATTTCATATCACGGTAAGAACATTTTTGTACGGGTGGGCGTGTAAGACTGTGATTTTTGATTGGAGTTACACTTTGTCATGTATCACATGCTATAAGTGACAAATTAGTACTGAGGGAATGACCGAATCTCACCTCTTAAAATGCCACCGTCTTTATCTATGGAAACATTGCGTCTCTCTTCGTCGCTGGGTTCGGTCCTATCACGGTGCGCACTGACCTGTAACATGTATTAATGGAGCAGGTATGCGGCGGCTCCGAGAGTGTCCGCTTTCTCCATGCACAATTGGAAATGCTATTAACTACTTACTGCGGGGCACAGAGTTCTCCCGCATGTAGACAGCTCGGCTTGTCTACATTAAATTAGTCTGCTACATCTCCTCGTAAGTCTGTGTGTCGGCTGATACGTATGAAGTGGAAAAAGATTGGAAGCACTTGCTGAATTGCAAAAGAATGGAAAGCACAGTTACCCACGGAGATAACGGATCTTATTTGCACGACGCACTGTATACCTACAGAATGAACAAGGAAACCGTATCAAGTTCCTAAAAACTCTGTGGGTTCAGAATAAGAAGGAGGGGGGGTCCGGTCAACCGCTCTACCCATGTCTTAGATTATGTAACATCTACAATTCACGGTCACTGCGCCATTGTGTGCTATATATACATAGACGATGCATACCATGAATTGCTAGCCTACTTGGTCACAACTTTATAGATACTTACAACACTGCAACTTTTGGAGCTTGTTCTTTATTTAAGTGATATACATTGTTTTCATGTTGATTGACTACAAAGGGCTTTGGTTTGGTCTGCAAAGTACAGAGATTTTCCCCCCACCCCTCCTATTCCACCAAAGTTTTCAATGTGTTTCTTTCTTTGGTAGTTTCGAACTACAATGGTTTTTACGCCCTTGTTTTTGAACATGTTGACATGTTTAGAAGCGATCAAGGATGTAACAAAAGGGGGCCTAGTGACCTCATTGATAGAGAAGAACACCTCAGTTACACAGAAGACATATGGTAGGCGAGGGGCCCTAATACCAGATTTTTGAGAATAATGCGCTTCAGACTAGTTCTCAAGTGTGACTTTGAGTTGACATCACAAATACTGAGTGTTACGTTCTTGATACTGTAATAGAAATTTAATACAATAGTACTTTAATAGGTTTTCCAAAAGTCCAAAAAATATCTATAGTATCTGTCTTCTCGTTCCAGTTGTGCCTTTCTTCTGATGGATGTTGTGATATAATGTACCATATATTGGTTGAGGCACTAGGGAAATCCACCCACAATGGTGGATCCAGGGATCCCAGTTGCTTCAGTTTCATTCATGGCTTTGATCGAAGTGTTGGGGATTTAGGAACCGATCAGAGGCCACCTCTGGCCATGTCATGTCACTTGTTAGATAAGTCCCAAGGTATGATCAGGCTTCTGATTGGCTGTGGTTGGTTCCGTTATCCTCAGCACTTCCAGCTAAGCCATCGGGTCCATCATCGGAAGGTTGGCACAAGATGGAAGTACAATTTGGGTATTTTTTGTCTGGCCCCTAGAGGCTTATCCAGACTTTCATGCACATAGACTTTGACTAAGCCTGTCGAAATCTGATGATGTTGAGGGAGATTAGAACCTTGAAAAGTGTGCTTTTCTCCTGACTGACAACACATACATAGATGCTTGATCCAACCAACCTATAATAGGGTAGCCTGAGGGACTATTTTCTGGTGCAGCAATAGTCTTTGCCCCGGTGCACTCCACATAGTTATGTAGCATTATGTCTGAATTTGTTAACGTGCTAATCTCCATATTCACCAAGTGCATCATTTCCATAGCGTGCTAATATATAATTGCTGAGTTGTGCGTCGTCATATTGCAGCTGTCGCGGCAGCTCCTGAATCTGCTGTTCTGTTGAAAGTGTCACCCGATCAAACGAATGCGAGACGAACCTTCCCGATGTTCTCTCGACGACTGTTCAAGTAGGAGATAAATCAGCAGTTCTACAAGTCGGCCCCTCTATGGAGAACTGAAACCATATTGTGCCGCCTCCATCACGCTCAGAATCACAATGCAGCTCGCTGCTGTTTTTACACAGGTCACTTGCTGAGACCGCAGAACATGCAAATAAAGATGTCGAAAGACGCGAGCATCAATCTTCTCTGACAGCGCAGGAAAAATGAATAGAGGGATAATAAAATGGCTTCATTATGTGCTGTCCCAATATGTATGTTGTATGTTATTGTTGGTAGGATTGGGCTTTTGATATATGTTCAGTGCGGGGATGGCGGTGGAGCACTTCAGCGTTACATCTGCTCAGTAATTAGAGAACCCACTGTCAGAGGCTGGCGACGATTCCCTAATCATTGCTTCCTTGTTGGCACAGGTTCCTGGTAGCTCTTTGAACGTAACATGAGTTTAATGTGTGTGCAAACAGGAGGAAACGATAGCGGCGCACCTCCCCGCGCTGTCTGCGAGACCATCTACTATGTAACACAGCAGATTTACTAACATCGCTTGTATAATTATATATAAATACTTTACGGAAAAAAAGTATCATCTTACACTGCAGATCCCCTGCACTCATCATTTGGCGATGGATCACCACACCACAGTTTGTAACATCAAGTAATTCCCTCCATGCTCGGTGCCCCCGCCCTGTCTGATTCACTTTGTATGTCAAATCAAACTACCCTGAGCAAAATAATGAAATTGGCATTTATTACAATGTACCTGAGTGGCACAGTGGGTGCATATGAGGAGTTATTCGATTTCTACCCATTTGTTGAATAATTTACTAGTTTTCTAGCAGGTGTGATTTTTAGTTGTCCCTGATTACTGTTGAAGGCCTAGCTGCCGTGACTCGCTACCCTCCCTTCTAAGTAACTTCAGTGTCTGTATCATAAGAGAGTCCTGGGTGTGAGAAGGAGCAGAGAGTGGAGAAAGAAACACTTTGCTCAGATAAGTTATAAAAAACTTTTACAATACCTCCCAACTGTCCCGGATCCAGCGGGACAATCCGTTTTTTTTGGCTCTTTCCCACTGTCCCGTCTGAAGGGGGCTATGTGCCGGGGCGTCAACTGTGTCGTACACATGACAGAACTGGTTACAGTGATATTGCAGAGTGCTGGCAGCTCCCTGCGTTATCCCTGGCCACTGCTGATTTTACTTCGGGGCTCTAATAAGAGGGGAAGCTGCTGTGGTGGGGTTGGGGGGGGGCATGGTAAGGGGGGAATTGGTACAATAAGAGGGAGAGCTGGGAAAGGACAATAAGAAGTGGGCCTCAATATGAGGGGGAGCTCTGGGTACAATGTCACGGAGCTGGGGGACGCTATTTGAGGTGGAGATGGAGGGCACTAATGGGGAAGAGTAAGGGTTAGAGAAAAAAGGCGTGGCTTAATACAAAAACATTTCCTTCATCTTTTGTCCCTCTTTCTCTGCTACGGAAATTGGGAGGTATGAGACTGAGTTGTATACAGTGGTAGTTTCCAAAACTATACCCTCTCTGTGACATCACTTCCTGCTTTGCAACTATTGGCTGATATTTCACAGCACCGACTTCCTGTTTTGTCCGTTTACTGCATGAAATCTACACTTATTACTTTTATTGCTCATATCTCTCTCCTAGTATACGTGTTATTTCTTTGCAGTTTTTGGCACCTTTTTGTGCATTGTACTTGTTAAACCACCTCTTTACTAAACCACAGGAATGTACATTGTATTAAGACAGTGGGTAACATCGCATGTTCACTGAATACATCAAAAAGTGACGTATCGCCCGGTGAGAAAATCCTCTTTCACTTGTGGGAAGATTTTCTTCAGATTTGCCAATTTCCCACATTTTTAAGCCTTTGTTCTAGCATTTAACCCAATGTAAGCAGTAGAAGCTCGCAGTGTGAATATCACGCTACTTTATGTGTTCACATGGCTTCTTCCCCCTTTTTCCTGTCCCTAGTGGTGTTGTCATGAAAAGCAAATAAACTGTGAACTTTCACTTGAACTCCTTCCGACCCATCAAGAGTGATTGGCGCTCTTCGGAGAAAGCCCCCCCCCCAATATGGAAATGCACGGACTTGCAGAAGCCTCACATTTTCCTGATGCTCTCAGCTAAAAGATGCTGAATCTGTAATGAAACTTTTCAAAATGTCAAAGTACTGAAGCCTTTCAGTCACGCGTCGTCCGGGTCGTGATTGATGCTGCGGGAGTTTTCAGTAATTGATGATATTGCTTTACTTGAGTCTGTGAGTGCAAATAATTATTAATCAATAAGCTCTCAGCATCGGTTTTGGCGCATCATCTTTATGCATGAATTATTCCAAACATTTCAATTCCGCTACCTTTACAAGGGAGACAATCAATTGGTTAGTGGCCTATTCTGCTTTAATAAGCTAAATAGCAGCATTTTACTTGTTACCTGCTTTTAGCCTATTGATATGTATTGACTCTGGTAGATGCAGTATCTATACTTAAAGGGGAATCCTCTGTGAAACATCATGTCCTGTTCCCGAACCATGGTGATCTCTCAGTATGTGACTATTGCCTCTGCGCCTATTCCCTGGGGTGTGCGCCCCGTCCCTCGCATGTCTCTGTGGCCTCAATGTGTGTGTGCGTCTCTGTGTGCACTTCAATTATTGCGTGTGTGCGCATCATTTCTTACAGGTGCGCGTCTGTGTGAGTTTCATTTAGTCTGTGCTTCATTCCTTCCCTGTGTGCGAGTGTGCTTGATTTCTTGCATGCATGTGTGTGCTCTTCATTCCTTTGGTGTGTTTGCACTTTATTCCATGTGTGCAGTTCACTCCTTGCTTGCGTGTGCCCGTCATTCCTCGCTTGCGTGTGCCCGTCATTCCTTGCTTGCGTGTGCCCGTCATTCCTCGCTTGCGTGTGCCCTTGATTCCTCGCTTGCCTGTGCCCGTCATTCCTCGCTTGCGTGTGCCCGTCATTCCTCGCTTGCGTGTGCCCGTCATTCCTCGCTTGCGTGTGCCCGTCATTCCTCGCTTGCGTGTGCCCGTCATTCCTCGCTTGCGTGTGCCCGTCATTCCTCGCTTGCGTGTGCCCGTCATTCCTCGCTTGCGTGTGCCCGTCATTCCTCGCTTGCGTGTGCCCGTCATTCCTCGCTTGCTTGTGCCCGTCATTCCTCGCTTGCGTGTGCCCTTCATTCCTTGCCTGCATGTGTGCGTGTGCCCGTCATTCCTTGCCTGCATGTGTGCGTGTGCCCGTCATTCCTTGCCTGCATGTGTGCGTGTGCCCGTCATTCCTCGCTTGCGTGTGCCCTTCATTCCTTGCCTGCATGTGTGCGTGTGCCCTTCATTCCTTGCCTGCATGTGTGCGTGTGCCCTTCATTCCTCGCTTGCGTGTGCCCTTCATTCCTCGCTTGCGTGTGCCCTTCATTCCTCGCTTGCGTGTGCCCTTCATTCCTCGCTTGCGTGTGCCCTTCATTCCTCGCTTGCGTGTGCCCTTCATTCCTCGCTTGCGTGTGCCCTTCATTCCTCGCTTGCGTGTGCCCTTCATTCCTTGCCTGCGTGTGTGCGTGTGCCCGTCATTCCTCGCTTGCGTGTGCCCTTCATTCCGTGCCTGCATGTGTGCGTGTGCCCGTCATTCCTCGCTTGCGTGTGCCCTTCATTCCTCGCTTGCGTGTGCCCGTCATTTCTCGCTTGCGTGTGCCCGTCATTCCTCGCTTGCGTGTGCCCGTCATTCCTCGCTTGCGTGTGCCCGTCATTCCTCGCTTGCGTGTGCCCGTCATTCCTCGCTTGCGTGTGCCCTTCATTCCTCGCTTGCGTGTGCCCTTCATTCCTCGCTTGCGTGTGCCCTTCATTCCTCGCCTGCGTGTGCCCGTCATTCCTCGCTTGCGTGTGCCCGTCATTCCTTGCTTGCGTGTGCCCGTCATTCCTCGCTTGCGTGTGCCCGTCATTCCTCGCTTGCGTGTGCGCTCCTGCTTATTTGCATTTGAGCATCATTCCTTGCATGTTTGTGCGTCTGTGTGCATGTCTTCTACAGTGTGTGTGCTTATTCCTTGTGTGTGCTTATTCCTTGTGTGTGCTTATTCCTTGTGTGTGCTTATTCCTTGTGTGTGCTTATTCCTTGTGTGTGCTTATTCCTTGTGTGTGCTTATTCCTTGTGTGTGCTTATTCCTTGTGCTTACTTGTGCTTGCATATATGTTTGCAGTCACATCAGTGCTTACACACATGAAGTATGAGGGTCGTCATGTGCCTCATTGTGTAAAGTAGTAATAATGTCCAACAGAGGGAGACAGAGTCAGAGCAGCAGATACTATGGTGTCTGAGCAGCAGCCTTGCTTTTCCCTTACATGTTAATGTAAGACTCTGTGTATTTTTGGTAGATGTATGCATAACTTCCTCGGATGTAGATGGTTATATAGTTTGTAGGAAAAATCCAACTTCTACAAGACATAATTAGTCTGGATCATAATTTTCATCCTAGAACCCCCCCCCCCCCCTTTGATGGTGTTGTGTTTTTCTTCCTCTCATCTAGTATCTTCTCTCAGCGTGTTGTCATTTTATCCCTCATAAATATCTCTTGCACTTGATAAATTAGGTTTTAGTTGTTTTTCCTCTCTCGTTCTCGTCTCCTCCTTGAGTTCGTGTTAAGCGTTTTGCGTGGAGACGTTCTTGCAGGGCCTGGGCTTGTCAGCATGTATATTTAATCAGTAGGAGGTAGTCGGCTGCCCGGGAGTGAAATGAAACAATATATATATTTTACACGCCGGCGTTGGCTTTGGATAATCACAGTAATTGATGCTGTTGGATAGAGGACATTTAGCACTGCGGAGTATAAACACACAGAAAATATTTTCCCTCTCCGTCATGAACTGATGGTCTCGGGGCACAAACAAAGCCATTAGTCTCCTGCTTGTAAACAAATTTGACCGGTTACGTCGTCCATAACATGAATTTACTGAATCACCAACATCCGTTCCTTTCCATACGGTTGCGCCACTTCGAATTTTTTTAGTATTACTAATGGTTCTACTACAGCAGCTCAGGGGTCGGGACTGGAAAAAATAATGTCTCGAAGAACACACAGGAAGCCCCTAGTAAAATTCATCCTCCTCCTCATATAGAACAAAGACTGACAGTCTGTAATAATAGCGTAACGGAACTCGTAGCAAATGGAGATGACCACGGAGGACCCAGCAAACACAGGAAAATCCACTCAGTTTACGTATAAGATCAAACAGATGAATTTTGGCAACTTTCCCAGCAAGACAACACACTTCCTCCCGGCCTCTTGCCTGCTGTCTTCAGAGCCTGGGATTCCAAATCTCTAGGATCAAAACCATCTGCCTTGACCGTACATCCATTACGAAGCCGAGATTGAAGGGCAAGGCCAGAGGTAGCATGTTCTCCAAATCCCTTACTTGCCTGATTTGCTGACCTTATCATATTGTCACCAATGAGTGTTGAGTCGGTTAACATCTCCATCATGTGCTGTGACGCTTCCTGGCTACTGTGTGGCTACTAGGACTCTAGATTTGACCTTTTGCTCTTTTTTTATTAGTTGTATATGAAATGTTTTGATCAGTCACTTGTATAAATGGAATCTGTCACCAGAAATTGTCCAAATAAACCACCACCGCTATGTGGTCAAGCATCTTCACACCATCCAGATCAAGTTTCTTTCATTGCCCAATGTGGTAGCATCATCCAGAAAATCAACTTTGAAGAGAGATGTAAATTGGTTGTAAAATGTCACTGAGACGGAGAGTGTAGCGTTGAAGTCAAGCTCTCCCCACCTAAGAACTCTTTCCCAACTTTAATTGGCATCATTCACCAGATTTCAGGAGAGCCTATCCATGGATGCAGGAACATCAATGACTACAGAAGGCCATTCTGTGGTGCGGAGAGCTTGACATCTACATTTATATCTCTCGTCAAAGTGGATTTTTTTCAGATGATACAAGTACACTGGGCACACTGAAAAGTGTATGTGTAAAGATATTAGGTCAGTTTTTTTGCTGACTGGTTCCTTTTAAGTGTAAGAGGACACCATTTCTCTAGATAGATGGGGGTCCCAATGGTGGCATACCGTGCAATAAAGGGAGGGATATTCTAAGGACAAAGTAAGGAAGTGCTGGCAGATATCCAAAAATTAAGAACCAGACTCCGTCCCATGCTTAGTATCGTAGCACAGTGCATGTGTCTCTCTATACCCCCCCCCCCACCTCCCCCTTTATTGTGTTTGTCTTTATACTGCCCAGTGCTCTGAAATAGAAACAAGCCATGACGGGGTTAACTGCCCGGCATTACTTGGGGCTATAGTGCAACTTTTGATGCAGTTCTAATGAACTTGTTTAGTGCTGGGGCTTCCCCCCCCCTCCTTTAGCCATATTGTCACCCTTCCTCTTTCATGTTTCTTGAGTTACGTCTTTGCTCTGAAACTTCTCCACGACTTCGTGCCCCCGCCTTCTCGTTCTGTGCCGCGCACTTGCCCCAAGTCATCTATTGACTTTCCATCTGTTGTACATTGTTCCTACTGGTTTCCTTTACTGCCATGTCTGATTTATTTCTGGAGGTTTGGGACTGGATGAAACCCCCTTGGGCCCTACATCTGTCTTCGTGGCCAGCAGCTGGCAAGTCCTGGGATAGACAATGGGGGATTCATTGTCTCCAAACTTGTCATTAGTGATAGCGTCACTGTAGGCGTGTGTAAGACAACTGATGGCTGGGAGCAAGTCATTCACATTTTACAACCCCATATTCCATTCTATACACCTTCCTATAGGGACATAGATGGTGAACTGTGACCTTAGGATGCCTCTACATGTAATATTGGTGTGTAGAATATAATATCTGGCTTCCCAATCATCTTTACATCTGGATTCCACAAAATCATGTACTACTTTGTAAAGTAACTACAGATGTCAGACTGTTCGTACAGAGAGAGCTGTCAATCACTGATGGAACCTATTAATTGTTATGACTGCCCCTATGGCTAGATGTGGAATGAAAATATAAGTTTCCCAAAGATAGGACACTATGTACAATCTGCTCAGCTCCTCCTGCTCTATAACGTGCTGCCTGCAGATAGGACACTATGTACAATCTGCTCAGCTCCTCCTGCTCTATAACATGCTGTCTGCAGATAGGACACTGTGGACAATCTGCTCAGCTCCTCCTGCTCTATAACATGCTGCTTGCAGATCGGACACCATGTACAATATGCTCAGCTCCTCCTGCTCTATACCATGCTGCCTGCAGATATGACACTATGTACAATCTGCTCAGCTCCTCCTGCTCTATAACATGCTGCTTTGCAGATCGGACACCATGTACAATATGATCAGCTCTTCCTGCTCTATACCATGCTGCCTGCAGATAGGACACTATGTACAATCTGCCCAGCTCCCTTTGCTCTATACCATGTTACCTGCAGATCGGACACTATGTACAATCTGCTCAGGTCCTCCTGCTCTATAACATGCTGCCTGCAGATAGGTCACTACGTACATTATCTGCTATGAATCTATAAAATGTCTATTAAAAATCTATAAATTTATAAATCTATCTACCTACAGATAGAATGTACAATATGCTCAGCTTCTCCTGTTCTATAACATGCTACCTGCAGATGAGACACTATGTACAATCTGCTCAGCTCCTCCTGCTCTATAACATGCTCTCTGCAGGTAGGACACTATGTACAATCTTCTCAGCTCCTCCTGCTCCATAACATGCTGCCTGCAGATAGGACACTATGTACAATCTGCTCAGCTCCTCCTGCTCTATAACATGCTCTCTGCAGGTAGGACACTATGTACAATCTTCTCAGCTCCTCCTGCTCCATAACATGCTGCCTGCAGATAGGACACTGTGTACAATCTGCTCAGCTACTCCTGCTCTATAACATGCTGCCTACAGATAGGACACTATGTACAATCTGCTCAGCTCCTCCTGCTCTATAACATGCTGCTTGCAGAAAGGGCACTATGTACAATCTGCTACGTTTCTTCTGCTCTATAACATGCTGCCTGCAGATGTGGCACTCTGTACAATATGCTCAGCTTCATCTTCTCTTATAACATGCTGCCTGTAAATAGGACACTGGCTGCAGTCTGCTCAGTTTCTACTACACTATATTTTACTACCTGCATTTAGGACACATTTATGAACATGGCTCTGCTCCTCCTGCTGTATGTGAGACTGTTTTGTATTCCATCCCACACAATTTCTGTAAAAGTCATGCTTGATGCAATGTTTCACGTTCTGGAAAACATATTTGAATCTTTCCTTTCTGCTCTATAACATGATGCATGCAGATAGGACACTTGGGACAACTTTTCAGGGAACCTTTTACACTTATGTGCACATCCTTAATGGGGGGAACCTAGTGTGACCCTCACACTTATGAACTATGCTGTTCATTTTCTGTCTTTCTGGACATCTGAAGTGTGTGACAGAAGCAGCAGATTGGTGGAGATGTTTATAATCTCATCCTATCCCTTGTGGTCGTAGCCAAAAGCTGCTGCTGTCTGCTCTGTATTCTATCAATTGTATATCATCTACAATTGCCAGCGATTGCTGATGTAGACATCGCCTTGTACTATCGTCCTAAGTCTTCATCCTCTGGTTGTGCTTGGGTGTTATCGCAGTGTCCGTCTGTCTGGGTAGTGAAGTGTTGGCTCCCGTTCCCCTCTCACTTAAAGGAAATCCCTTGATATACTTGGGGATCTTCCTTATGTGTCCATGTGCCCGGTGACAGGGTAATCAGGAAGACGGATGAGGATAATAAAAGGGGTCCTGGCTGCATTCCTCACATTTCACTGGCTGTAAAATGATGTTTCTTCTTCCGAAAGGACCACTGGGGGCGGCAGGAAGCCACATCTGGGCCAAGGAGTTAAAAGACTCCTTCAAAGTTAGGTGACCTACACTGTGGCTTCCAGACATCCTCATAACCGCAGAAATCACATCAAAAGACCCCCCCCCCTTCCTCCTCCTCCATTAGCCTCTAATAAGCCGCATGTTTTTAAGCAGATATTATTCCTGTCTGGTTTTAATTTGTGGTGATTTATTGCACCGAGATGGTGTGAAACGGACAACAAATCACTATGACAGAACATGGAAATGAATTTTATCAACTCCACAAAGTAAGGAAACCCTTGGGATCCCGCAAATAACTTTTAGCGTAAATTTCTTCCATATTTAACACCCCACGTCCGGCGGCAGAAACATAAGAAATTGACACATTTGCCGAGAGAACAGTTTACAATGTGGAAATTGATATTGGCCGATTAGTCTTGTGTTCCCTGTTTAGTAAATACAGACCTCATTACTATTGGTACAGTGTGAGCCCATTTATCACCAAGGCAGATGATCCTTTCATGGTTTTATAGATCAGTGGGGAAAGAAGAACAACTAGTGACAGCAGCAAGTGGATCAAAAGTTACTTCAATTTAGGATCCATGAACATGGCCGAGCTGACGATTGAAGTTGACATCCTTTCAACCTCCATAGATGCTCTGTAACCTTACAGGTAGTCGGTAGGTTCCTCTAGGACAGTGATGGTGAACCTTTTAGAGACCGAGTGCCCAAACTACAACCAGGACCCACTTATTTATCGCAAAGTGCCAACACAGAAATTTAATTTGTGATTTATACTCCGTTCTCTGTCACAGCTTTCATTCATACCAGCACTCTGAGGACACCAATAAAGCAGAAAATAGAAGAAATTTGGATGATCATTGTAGCTTCCCTCCAGGGTCCCATAAACAGGAAGAATTGTCAGGACCAGAGCAGGAGCTACAATGATCATCCAGATCTGTCCACACCTTCCCACTCCTCCTGTAGTCCCAGGTAGAGCTGTCACTTTAAAATAGTTCTGTGCACAGCAAGTCCTGGGCTGCCTGGGACTACAGGAAGATACCTGGAGTCATCTCTGGTGATGGCCTGAGTGCCCACAGAAAGGGCTCTGAGTGCCACCTCTGGCACCAGTGCCATAGGTTTGCCACCACTGCTCTAGGATCTGGCTAAATATAGTTCCTTAGGCTCCCTTTTTCACTTCTCCAGGACTTTTGTGGTAACCGTTCTCAAACCGATTGACTGGTGATCACAGACCGTAGAAGTCAGAAAGAGAAGACTTCTTATTGAGGAAGGACAAGTTATGGTTCTCTGCCAGGTCCTCAGAGATGATGTCTACAATACTCTTTCGTCTGGACTGCTCACTCCAGGACTTTTTGACCAACGTCCTCTAAACGATTGACAGGTGATCAGACCTAAAGAGAAGACTTCTACTCTACAATGAACTTTCTTCTGGACTGCTTACTCAAGATTCTCCTTTTTGACATTCGGTAAAGAATACCAGATACCCACCTATCCACACTTGCACTCTACAAGCCATGTGTATGTGCTGATAAGGTGGACCTGTTTTTGTGGATGGTCTCTGGACACATGTAGACGATTAGCCAATGTGATGCGTAGCATGTAAGCGAAACCCTTTTGAGTCTGAGGTCAGAGAGCCTCTCCGAAAGTAAACTCTTTAGCGAGTGCTCTGAAATTTGTTCGCTTTGTTCTAGTATTGATCCTAAGGGCAATCCCTACACAAAACCACACACACGAAGCTATGCATATCTGTAAACTCCCCAAAGCCAGCTTTATATAGTGGACGTAACGTTGATGGAAATTGGACAATGTGGTCAGGAACCTGTTGTGCTTTTACTGATCCTATTCAGGGCAGACTCATGGTCTTTGCTTCCTGGTTCTTCTCATAACACAAAAAATTACCACTTAGCGAATCACTGGCCACAACCCTAACCTACCTTATCCACCAATATTCTATACTTTAACAGAACTCATACCTATATCAGCTCTGTTTCTGTACAGAGGAGATGTATTAAGCATTGGTAAAACATTTCTTAAAGAAAATCTACCATAAAAATCCATCATAATAAACCAGAGACATTACTCATAGATCCAGGCACCGGGACTGTGGTAATCTTCTTATACGTGTTATCCATGGCCTCTGTCCTTGTAAAATCAACTTTTTAAATAATGCTAGATTGCGTTTAAGCTATCTATACCTGCAGATGCTTTGTAACATTTTCATCTATTTGTGCAGCTAATGGTCTTATTTTGGTCCTCAAAGAAGTTGATAAGTCATATTGGTGGAGTAGGACAGCAGGGATTGTCTCGAGAACTGTCACTAATGAATGGAGCAACAGATGAAGCATGCATTGCCACTATGGGAGTACCAGACATTGCAGAGCACAGCGCTAGAGTATACCCAGCACTGTCCCAGAGATAGCTGATCACTGGGCTCATCAACTTCCACTACCTCGCTAGACAATGTGCGGAGCACAGGACGCATGTTCCCCGTGTCGCTCTGTTCAATGGTGAAAGCGGAGACCTCCGTTCTTGTAATCGTTGGGTGTTAGGCACCAATCACCAGATTCCCACTAAAAAAAGCCTCTTGAGTTTTTCCAAACAAATAATTCTAAAAAATATTTTTACAAAATTACTGCTCATTTAAAAGGCCAAGTATATTGGAAAGAGAAAAAAGTTGTAGCCCAAATAAACTTTCCGTTTTGTCAAAGTTTTCCTATTTTTTTTTCTTTTGTATCTGTTTTGTTTATTCCTTTGCTCTTATGTTTGTCACTTGATAGAACCCCATAGACACATTATGAAGCAGCTGTCTGCTCGTCTCCTCTGTACTTTTATTAATCTCCATGACATAATCAGGTCAATTGTTTTCATCATGACGACATATTCCTCCAAGATCTTCTCCCCCCTCCTGTCTGCCTGTCATTATCAGACTTTCTGAGCTGTCACTTCTTTTTCCAAAGATTAAAAATTTTGATCCATGCAAAACTACCCGCCGACAGGGAACAAACTAATTTGTCATCTAGATGTGTACAAGCAGAAGCCGCGTTTTATACTTCTATCCGATCCCGCCAGCATTGAGGCTGCAGTACCGGCACTGACCAACCTCCCCGGAGAGGCTTATGGAGAAATCACAGGGATGATTTAAGGACAGCGTTGCCTGTATAGATTTCATACAGACCAATTTCACATCAGAGGCTTTTTGTTAGGTTAAGGATCATCTCCCTAGTAGATACCCGGCCTCAATGGAGTATTATTGAGATTTATGATGCCGCTGAGAGACAACTCCAAGATCTCTTCCACATGGAACTCATTCATTCCAGGCCGCGTGCCTCAAATTTCCACTGTATATATTATGTTTCTGTTACTCGTGTGGCGTTCTTTGCCTTCGGGTTATTTGAGCAGAACATTGACATTATTTAGCTCTTATGTATAAACCCGGGGGAACGTTCTAACCACAACGCAGCGAATATGGCAATTTTTTTTGTGTGTGTGTTTATTTACTTTTATAGCTGTTTTTATACAAATATTACTTCCCGCTTTACCGTAATAGTGGTCTTTTTCTAACTGAAATTGTAGTCAGAATATACCCTACCTAGTAGTTGCCCAGAGAAACAAGACTCCAACGTTGTTGCATTATTTAAAAATATAGTCCGAAGCTCTACTCACCTTAGGCACGGCTGGATCCTGGTGCACGGAAAATTCGCCCCCTAAGTACAGAGCTGTCCATATAGTAAATTTTTAAAAATGCTCTACAGCACACGGGATCCCATAAAAATATTTCTTATTTATTGAATCACATAAAGTGGACAGCAAGACCCACTAATTGACGCGTTTCAACTAACACAATCGTATTCATGGTCATACATGGATTTTTATGGAAAGAAAAAGAATACGTGCTCTGCTCTGGCTTCCGATTCCCACGTCACCCTAATATATGCAGTGGGTGGCCTTCATTTTCCAGAGGACGTCTCTTCCTTTCTTGCCCACTCGAAAATGGAAATAGTGTCCCATTTCCGAGGAGCCCAATCATTGGATGAAGCCAGTGCGATGACTCCCAGAACTTTGTCGGGCAAAGGCCCTGAAACCAGAAGTTTTGGAGTAACACAGGAATTTTTGGTGCGATTTTTGCCTTGCTCTCCTGGGAGCTTTCCATATTCATGGAAAACCCCCTTAATTACTTCACTTGAGCTAAGGTACACTATTATATACAATCCATGGACATGTATGGTGACGTTCTTGACACTGCAAAAAAGCTTCCATGTTTTCTGGTTGTTAGACAATCCCTTTAAATTATTAAAAGGTGATGTCTTGTACAACTTGAACAAGTCTATTCCAGTTTTAGACATTCTGATCAGGGTGATCTTGGTGCATAAAGCTGCTTTGATCAGGGAAGCAATCATGTATATGCCCAGCCTTCTGTTGTATCACAGCCACCGCTGTTAGTAAATGCCTTTAATTTGTCCAGCTGCATTGTAGGAAGTCCACTATTATATATTCTTTGCCATCATCTATACCACCGGTGTCATACTCCTACAATAAGTGCACTTAATCGTCAGTCACTCCTCTTCCATACACTGATGGAGAATCTGCCCTGACTGCGCCTCTACTTGTTATATATGACTGCGCCTCTACTTGTTATATATGACAGCGGTTCCTGCAGTAAACAATCATATTATGCAGGGGAAAAATAGGAGCTGTCTGTGTAGCCGGGCTCAGGTCACAGACATGGCTCCAAATTACAGATCTATAATGAACACTGCAAAGTAAGCTGCCAGAGAGAAGCCCCCATTAAGTCATGTAGGTGTGTTACCTTCTAATGAATGTGCACATGCTGCACCAGCGGCATTACTAGATAGCACGACGGGCTCGTTTCCAGGATGCTACAGTCATTTACCGCTCGCTCCCTGTAATAAGGCTTGTGTGCTGGAAACATTGATTCCCCGGGCTGTCAATGAGCCTCCTCGCGGGGGGCCGCGCACTCCTCTTTGCTCCGTATGTTTGTAAACAGTCATTCTCGATGAGGAAAAAAAGGCATTTTGATCCTTTTACATTTCTTAAATACGTGATCAATCTCGGATTGATCAACTCTTTCTAATGGCGTAACCACTAATGATAGGTTCACCGCCCCCGAATATCCTTCATGCATCATTAATCTCTAAAATCCAGATAATACAAATTCCTCAGGACCAATTTGTTAAATTGGTTTTCCAATGCTATTGAGGTGCGGGGTCCTTTTCTGTCTTGGTCGCTTTTTGTGTGATTTTTTTTTTTTTTTTTAACCCATTGGTTTTACCACATTGATCTGAGTATTGCTTAGACATCTGTGGAGATGAGTAGAGCATTCCTATTATGGAAAAAGCTGTCGTATAATGAATTCCACAGTCTCATCAACCGGTGTTATTAATTAGCATGGCCCCGGCGCTGTTATTGTCTACATTTTTATGCATTCGCATTTTATATCACAAATACAGTTTAAGGAGTTTCAAGAGGTTTTTTTTATTTTTAGAAAAAAAAAAATCTGATTAATGGAATCTCTGACAGGAAGCTCTCCGCTGTTGATAATGTCATCTTGAATTATTAATCAGATTTTTCTAAGAATAAATATAGGTGGACAAGGCTTAGAGGTAGTTGCCGTCATCAAAATGCTGACATTTTCTACAGCCCATTAAGTTAGCACTCAGAGGGCAGGGTTAAAGGCATATGTACAACTAATCCTCCAGCATCCCTTTATGTAGCTGAGTTTTATGTGTCACCATCTGTTTGCACGTTGTAGGAAGGTGACTTGGTGTTGCTAGGCACAATGGCCACTTAAAGGGGTATTCCCATGTTTAATATTTATGACATACACACAGAATATGTTATGAATACGCACATACATACATAATAGATGTTGTTCCCACCTCTGGGACTCACACCTGTCTTGAGAAGGACCCCCTTCCCGCACCTAAGCTAAACGGAGAGTTTCCTGCACATGGGCTGCCTCTACCCATCCTGGTCTATGTTAGCGCTGACCAATCATGCGTTTCAAACTCTGCCCAGCGATGGAAAGGGGGGGGGGGGGCGGAGAGAGGTAAACACCGGTTCTCAGAATAGCTATGGATCCCATTGGTGTGACCCACATCTGTCATATATTTCTGATAAACCTACAAATACCCCTTAAAGTCCACAGCAGTCCCTGGAGTTATGCTTGGTGAAGTCAAGTTGACCTTTCTTCACTGTGCTTTCTCCAGACATGGGGTGTCTCATGACTGGATTGAGAGGTGACCCCGCACGTGTACCCCTTTTTACTCATCCAGGTATTACATGACTTTACCAGCTCTGATCCCGAGGTGAAAGGTGATTCTTGTCAGTATTAATACTAGTAGGGGGCTATTAACCAACGGAATCCAATTTTGTTATAGTCTTTATCCAATACCTTATTATTTGGTTATGTAGTCCATATCCTATTATAGTTTTAGGTTCAGCAATGATCTGTAAACTATTATCGCTGAAGTGCTTGAAGTTTTCATCCATTGCCTCATGGATGCTCCTTCCTATCCCTCTTGTATTTGGGAAAGTATTACATGGCGGATTACTTAGGCTTTGTAATAAATCCTGGGCGGCCATCACCTGAGCAGAAGACAAATGGCGCCAGGATAGTGCCCCGGTAAGTGCGTATCCTTGTGGAGACACGGCTGGATGAATCATGACTTTGTGATCCCAGGCACTTACCAGAGGTCAAAGATAAAACCCCTGACATGTTTTATTTGCTGCTGAGGAGCTATTGTCAGCAATCTTCCACACCATCGCCTCCTCGTTCAAGAGCCTTTCCAATAGATTTCTTCACCAAGGTTTGCTTTAACACTTATTACACTTAATCTTTCCATGGTGACCAGACGTATTTGGGTAACAGTTTACTTTAAAAACACTTGATTTTTTTTTATTTTTTAAATTTGCCAGATTGTGGTAGTAGTAGGCAGGGATGAGAATGAAGTGTTACCCCTGCATTCCTGCATATGTACCTGTATTACATCAGAAAACACCTGTGCCTAAAGAAATGTCCTCCTGTCATGCTGGAAATCCAGTGATGTCATAACGGGATCATTGGACGTCATGATGACTTCATGGGTCGTCATAAAGACATCACAGGGTTACACAGGAAAACAAAAATGGGACTTTTTCTCATATATTCTGAAAGAGTCCTGTGAGAAACACATACCTTATGGGAAAAAGCATAAAAGGAACAAGAAAAAGCCTATGTGGCTAACTAGTCTTGTAAGGAAAGCAATAAGCGAGAAAGATAAAGCGTTTAAGGTGCTAAAACGTGAAGGTAGCGATGAGGCATTACAGGATTATAGAGAGAAAAATAAATCCTGTAAAAAACAGATAAAGGCCGCAAAAATAGAGACTGAAATAAATATTGCCAGGGAGAGCAAAAATAATCCCAAATTATTTTTCAAGTATATAAATGATAAGAAACTAAAAACAGAGAGCGTGGGTCCCCTTAGAAATAACATGGGGGTCATGGTGGAAGGAGATGAGGAAAGGGCCAATCTACTGAATGTCGTCTTCTCAACTGTCTTTACCCAGGAAAATCCCCTGGTGGAAGACACAATGAGGAATAATGTAAATTTTTTTTATAATGTCAACAGTTTAACCCAGGAAGAGGTACGGCGCCGCCTCGCAACCACTAAGATAGATAAATCACCTCGGCCAGATGGCATACACCCCCGGGTTCTGCATGAATTATGTACGGTGATAGACAGACCGTTATTTTTAATATTTGAAGATTCACTGAGGACTGGTTATGTTCCACAGGAATGGCGCATAGCAAATGTGGTACCAATATACAAAAAAGGATCAAATAGCGATCCTGGAAACTACAGACCCGTAATCTAACTACTGTGGTGGGGAAAATATTTGAGGGATTTATTAGAGATGCTATCCTGGAGTATCTCACTGTGCACAACCTTATAACCCAGCGTCAGCATGGGTTTATGAGAGATCGGTCCTGTCAGACTAATCTGATTGGTTTCTACGAGGAGGTAAGTTCAAGACTGGATCTGGGGGACGCTGTGGATGTTGTATATCTGGACTTTTCAAAGGCATTTGACACCGTGCCACATGAAAGGTTGGTATATAAAATGAGACTGCTGGGAATAGGAGAAAATCTGTGTATCTGGGTAAGTAATTGGCTTAGTGATAGAAAACAGAGGGTGGTCATTAATGGCACATTCTCAGATTGGGTTGATGTTACCAGTGGAGTGCCACAGGGGTCAGTATTGGGGCCACTTCTTTTTAATATTTTTATTAATGACCTTGTAGTGGGTTTACACAGTCAAGTTTCAATATTTGCAGATGATACTAAGCTGTGTAAAGTAATAAATACTGAGGTCGATAGTTTAGCATTACAGAGGGATTTGTTGAAGCTTGAGGGATGGGCAGAGAAATGGTTGATGAGGTTTAATGTAGATAAATGTAAAGTTATGCACTTGGGCCATGGAAACAAAAAGTATAATTATGTTCTAAACGGTCAATTACTTAGTAAAACTGAAGCTGAAAAGGACTTGGGCGTATTGGTGGATGGTAAACTTAATTTTAGTGACCAGAGCCAGGCGGCTGCTGCTAAAGCAAATAAAATAATGGGATGTATCAAGAGAGGAATAGATTCTCATGATAAAGACATAGTCCTGCCCTTATACAAATCCCTGGTCAGACCACACATGGAATATTGTGTACAGTTTTGGGCACCAGTATATAAAAAGGATATAGTAGAGCTGGAACGGGTGCAGAGGAGAGCAACCAGGATTATTAGGGGAATGGGGGGACTAGAATACAATGACAGATTACAAAATTTGGGATTATTCAGTTTAGAAAAAAGACGACTGAGGGGAGACCTCATTACAATGTACAAATACCTGAACGGACAGTACAAGGATCTCTCCAAAGATCTTTTTATACCTAGGCCTGTGACCAGGACAAGGGGGCATCCTCTACGCCTAGAGGAGAGGCGATTTTACCATCACCATAGACAAAGGTTCTTTACTGTAAGAGCAGTGAGACTATGGAACTCTCTGCCGCAGGAGGTTGTTATGGCCGACTCTATGTACATGTTCAAGAGAGGCCTGGATGACTTTCTGGAGAGAAAAAATATCACGGGTTATGGGGATAAAACATTTATTTAATTCTTGAAGGTTGGACTTGATGGACTTGCGTCTCCTTCCAGCCTTATATACTATGATACTATGAATATACGGTATAGTCACTGTAATGCAATGGTCGATTTGTTAGTTATGCTCAATAATGTTAGTGGTAATAAGTGGTTAAAATTCCATCACCTTATTACCTATCTACCTAGCTATCACCCTGGGGCAAAAGTGGAGAAAAAAAGTGAGCATTTTTACTTTAGTTACTGCATTACCCCAGTACTTTTACGTACGTGCATGACCGTTCTGCTCCATTCATCTCTAATGAGCTGACCGAGATCGGGGAGCAATTTCCGTCGGCTCCATTGAGCTGTATGGAGCAAAACGGCCGTCTGCTCCATTACTCTCCTGGAGCGATGAGAGGTCCGACTGAAGTAACTGAGACCCCATCACTCCCTAGTTTTTGTGATCTGTGGAGGACGCATCACTGACACCCCAACCGATCAGCAAGTTAGGCCCTAACTTTGAATCGTGGGAAAACCCCTTTAAGAACACGTGACTTACAGACTACTCCTAGTTATAGACGGACCTCTCTGCCCCCCTAGTTACAGACGGACACCTCTACCCTCTGTGGCCTCTGGCGAAGCTCTCTGGATGTTACTTTAGTCCCAGGCGGCATTGATCAGCTGTAAGGGGTCTGTAATGAAGCTTTATTGATAATCCTTGTTCACATAACCGCACAAAGTTTGGAAAAATCCAATTGTCACAGTGACAACAAAAAAAATTTTGGCTTGCTTACAATTATAAAATACACGAGTTCCGACTTACATATAAATTCAACTTCAGAACAAACCTAAAGAACCTATCTTGTACGTAACCTGGGGATTGCCTGTATATGACAAAGGGATTGGAATTTTTTGGGCAACTCTGCAGTAAAAGTGATGTTAATGACCAATCTGGATATGTAATAGGGTGGAGCGTAGTCAGTCCCCTCCACCAGATAAGCGTTACTTAAAGCAATCCATAATCCATCATGTAAACCCCTATATAAACTAACGCTCCTATAAAAATATCTCCATAAATGTCACCATCTCCACATAACAATTGCCATTCTTTAGCGTTTGCCTCTAAATGGCTCCGAGTATTTTGCTAATTTCCTTGCTGTGAATTCTCTCAATTTGCCGGCTTCCCAGGGTAATGTCAGCAATAAATAAAGCAGGATGTAAAATGGCTGCACTTTGTAATGTCAATAAAATAAAACTGCAGAAGAGACTTTCTTTCACGGAGGATTTGCTTTTCTGTTTGCGTTAGTATTTAGTTGATTCACTGTAGAGAAGAGATAATTAAGGGGCCATTTATCATGGAAAAATATGAGATCGGGAATTAGAAAATGTAAACAGCTGTCCTGTCAGCGGAAGAAGATTTGTCATTGGCGCTTGTCCCTGAAAATAACATTATTTTAGGTACAGTTATCTGCGAGACTTCTCTACTTAAATGGTTTTTTATTCCACATTAAACTCCAGGCTGCAACATCTCCTCTCATATCAATGTTCTCCCAATCTTTCCAGCCATAAATGTCGCTGAGGATGATACCGTATTGCACCATCAGGTCTCCTTTCTTGATGGACACACTTTACGTGACTCTCTTGTCTCAAATGTGAAGTACATGCATCTTCTTCTAATAGGCAAGTGGGACCTAATCTGGTCCTTCACTTTACTGGAATAGCAGCTGTTACACATGACTCCGCCAAATGAATAAAAGCTCGGTTTGGCAGAGTATTGGGTGTGTTGTGGCCTACTCTTTGGGATATTCACAACTACTAACTACATGATGTTCATCTCCACCCATAATTTTACATCTAAACTTCAAGCAGTTAAACAAAGCTATCTTAATCGACACGTTGGGCGACAACACATCTTTTGTGTTTGGCAAGATTAAAGCGGTTTTCTAGGGATCCTGTAAAACCCCATAGGGACTGGGGCCTGGGAGCTGAAAATATGCCTATCCTCAACCAGCTCCCGTGTCGCTCTTCAGGTCTTAGCTATAATTGGCTTGGCGAAAGTCGAACCACCTTTGGGCAATCGGTGACCTCTTCGGACTATGGAACATCCCTCGTGACAGACCGGCACACTACTTGAACCAGAACAGGACCAGCCCCCAAAAAGTTTTCAAGGATTCATGGAATGTTTCTAGATTATGATATTCCCTACCAAGTAAAAGGATTTGGACTTTTGGGTAATTTCATTTTATAAATTTGGGTTTCTTAATGTTTCAATTAAGTGGAAAAAAAACTGTTCATAACCTGGCATGTCCAAGTATTACAAACACAGGCACCATGTAATACTTTATTACCCCAGAGGGGGCACTGTGGTGGAAGACAACTCCGACTACTAAACTTTCTTTTTGATTACAACTGATCATTGATGGTCCAAGCTGAAGGGGAACCTGATGATTGTATTTTTGGGATACTTTTCTAACAAACAGAGGTAAATAAGAGCAGAAGACCATAAGAGTAGAAGACCATAAGCTGTGGCCATATTCTGTTCTATAGTTGGGACATTTCCGTGTTCTTGGATTTCAGAAATAAGAAGCCATTCATTTATAAAATAACACCAAATTATTATCTGGTATTAATGAGCTTGTAAATATGTTGTGAAATACTGCTGTATACCATAGTCATGTCATAGCAAGGCATAGCATGCCACCTGCTCACTTTTCTAAATGTCTTGCATGAATTTGTCATTGGGAGGTGGAAATCTATTGGGCTACATATGTTCTACTGGTTGTGTGTGGCAGATTGTCAGGGTTATGGAGAACATCAAGTAGTCCTTGCTCCCATCGGCACAACGCCACACAGCAAGACTCCGTAGTGGAAGAGAACAAGGTTCTGCCATTTGAAAACAAAGGCTGGCTTGTCACATTGTCATCTGCGAGCGCTCCGACAACATTCCCTCCCTTTCTCTCTCTCTCTCTCTCTCTCGGAAGCAAATCAATGAGGAAGGTTAATTGACATTGAGAAAACAGTTAAAAAAGAAAAGGCATGAACAGATGGATGTCGTAAATAAGAACATGAGGCGTCTTACAATATGTCTAATTTTACTTTCAAGTCTTATATCCAGTATAGCTGTAAATCACAATACACATCTCCTTCATCATTACTGAGTCATCGAGAGTAAACCTGTTTTCCTGACCATAATGGGCCACATGGACAGTCACAATATAATCCGATATCTAAGCCTTCTCCTATGTTTCTCATGAAGCTTGGTCTTCATGATGCCTCGAGTTGCCTGGTCCATAATGTGGAACATTGGTTGTTGATGACGCCTGTGTATTTCTGCTACTACTTCGGCATTGATTAAGGTAATATATATGGACTGTTAATCAACCTTTCACCACCACCATTCAGTTTTTTTTAAGAGGCCAGAGTATTTGGACAGGTACCTACACCTCTCACCAATTATATAGCCATATATTTTATAATGTTGATGCTGGGTTATTTCCGCTCAGCCTCATACATAACAGATCATGGGACATGGGAAAGAGAAACTGCCCTAATTGGACTGCCGTAACCCTTCAAACAATTGATTGGTGGGGATACTGAATGTTGGACCCCCACAGGTACGACATTGATCATAAGAAGTGCAAAACATATTTCAAAATAATGCTTTATTCATCCTATGATAAGTTTTATATGCTTGTTCATGGCCTTATTATATCACTTTTTGGACATAGATTAGTGCGGTTGCTTTGTGTTAGACCCCCACAGCATGCTTAAATGATGAGATAACTTGCATTATCTCTGGCATTACCACTAAAGATAAGTGGACCCAAACATAAGCATTGGTGTTCAGAGCAGCCACCCAGGCAGTCTTGTGCCCCTAAAAATTAGGCATGGCTTTGGTTGACTTGGTGTGTGAACCAGGTGACCTCTTGGCCAGTCATGGCCATGTCTATTTGGTAGGGGAGTCCGGCTGCCGGATTGCCCATCAAGCCACATGTCTGGGTCAGACAGAACTGCCAAACAGAAAACGCCAAACCTAAAGTTTCGGTCCACACCTCTTTAATTGCCAGTTTATAGTGGAGGAAACCTTCTGCTTTTGGCCATGTCCATCTATGACTTCTACTAAGGATCAGGAATCAACTCAAATTTCTTTCTTTTTTCAAACCTGTCCACTAGACCTTGGTGCATGTTTTGATATTGTATTTTAGACTTTATTAGGTTAATAATGGGCACATAAGTTTGTGGCTATAGGATTCCATAGAGTCGCCTTTGGTTTTCAGTAGGTCCTTCTTCCCACCGCCTATAGATGGAACTGTTCCTCCAATGTTAGCCAGGAGCTGCGGTCCAACAACCTCTACCATAATGAAGACTTTAGTCTGGTGACATTTTGTGTTTTTCTAGCTTGTTGAAGACCTGGGAAAGTTATCAGGTAGTAGAGACAAAAATACCTATTGACAGAAATCCTGATTTATTTACTGACTACCTAAACGAAGGTCAAGAGGAATTCCCTAATTGTTTTCATTGACCATTTGTGTCGCGCTGCTCAGTATCTATAATCCCTCCATTGTACTTTACTGTCCGCCACTTGTAATGACTTTTCCTTGCTATGGGATTTATAAATCAATGTCATTATAGAGCAGTATGTACAGGCTGAAGGTTTCTCGGTCCTATGTGATGTATCCCTATGTCCTAGCGAGCTGTTGACACAAGCGTTGGGTGGCCCAGACCCCTGGATAGGGGACATGGATGAGGACGGCTTTCCACCTTTTGTCTAGTGTGGTAGATAAGTAACTAGCTGTGGGGTAATAAAAGGTTTATTTTCCTCCATGCAGGAATGATTGACCCGATAACCTCCGCTCTTTCACAAGTGTCACAGATGGATAAACACAGATGATGTTAATTTCTAGGGTGATAAGATCTCACTGCTTCTGCTTTGTTACATGTATAGAGACCGTCGTTATATCGAGCGAGGGGATTATTCTGTAACTTTAGTATGGGATTCTGTCATCATTATCTGTATGGAACACATTGTGATCAGTTTTAATGCATTGAAAGGCTAATAAATAGTAATGCAAATTATATATGGGGAAAAAAATCTGATCTGCTGAAAACTGATGTAGAATCAGAAGTCAGAATCTTATCACTTTCTAAATTTTTAATATTACACATTTCTGTCCCGCTATATTAAATCCTATGCATAGAGTATTCAATGTCCTGATTTTTTAATAAGGTTGCAGTTCACTTTGTTACCTATAGATGTCAGTGTTGTGGTTTACGCTGCTTTACTGGTGTGAAGAATTACTTAGGAGAACATATGGACCAATGATTAATACAGACGATCCCCAACTTAACACCCGACTTACAGACGACCCCTAGTTACAAACACTTATGCCTTATATCAGCCCCAGCATAGTTGCAGAAGTGATTTTTTCATTTCGTTATGCTCAGGAAGCAGTCCATAACTTTTTATCTTTACATTTACTCAGGGAATTTGTTGGGCAAAAAAGTGAAGCTTGTTAAATCCCAATGATTGACCTTAAACTAAAAGTTCATTTTGTTTTATTGCTGCAGGATTGATTTTTTTTTTTCCCCGTGTACTTTCCATTATGAGGGAATCATTTGTCAGCAGGTAGACTCATTCTGTATTATGACCAAGACCGTCCGCAGCCGCTCGCATCAGTAAATTATATTACCGAAGGAGAGATACAATATTAAAGAGAGTGCAGAGTTTCCTCAAACTTTATCCTTTACACAATTACTGTATTCATAAAACAAAATGAATATGGAATTATTGGTGGTTCCCGACCTGTGCAAACCCCCCCCCCCCCCCCCATTTATTTTCAGATTACATAAACAATATTAGTAAGAAGCTGTTCTGTGATAGTAAAAATGACACCATGCTTTCTGTGTGTTATACACTAGTGGCGTGGGTTTGCACCTTTACCCATATCCTTACCCAAACTCAATGGGGTTTTCCACTTATATAATTGATCTTGTTTATGTAATTTCCCAATATATTTTTTGGATCAATTACTCATGGTTTTCTAGATCTCTGCTCGCTGTCATTCTATAGGAAGCTTCATTGTTTATTTTCTGTGGATATACATTGGACTTTGGTCATGTGATGCCACACAGGTGCGCGGCTCGTTATATCCCTGGTCAGGTGATGTCACACAGGTGCACGGCTCGTTATATCCCTAGTCATGTGATGTCACACAGGTGCACAGCTCCTTATATCCCTGGTCATGTTGTGTCACACAGGTGCACGGCTCCTTATATCCCTGGTCATGTTGTGTCACACAGGTGCACAGCATGTTATATCTCTGGTCATGTGATGTCACACAGGAGCACGGCTCTATATATCCCTGGTCATGTGATGTTGCACAGGTACAAAGCTCTTTATATCCCTGGTCATGTGATGTCACACAGGTGCGCGGCTCCTTATATCCCTGGTCATGTGATGTCACACAGGTGCACGGCTCGTTATATCCCTGGTCATGTGATGGACTTTGTTCATAAAACATGAGGTTTGTTTCTCCTTCCAAATTCCAGTCTCCAGTGTTAGGGACCCCGCTTAACATATGTCTTGACCCCCTGTAATTGAGAAGGAAATAAAGAAGTAGACCAACCTTCAGACTTGTAGATAGAAATATTTTACGTGTTCAAGATGCAGTGATTGAATAGACTTTCTGGTCCTGTTGGTGGCGGCACTTGTTTAGTCTTGTAGTTGCATAGACCTTGCTTCTAGTATCTCCCCTCCATTAGTAATTGGGAATCTGTGTTACAGACTTACACAATGATCCTAATCTGCGGCTCAGCCTCAGAGGGACCTCAGTATCGTTATTCAGTGATCAGTGTATAGCGACAGTGTCTGACAGCTCGGTGCCCCCCTCCTATCGAGCACTGGGGGGAGGACTGGAGCTCCCACTCTCTCTGCTCCCACATTAAAGCATCTGTGATGTTCGCTTAGAACTCTCCGAACCCCCGCAGTGTCACCGCGCTTTACCTTGATCACATCAACCTGCCAAAATGACACCGAGACGCCACTACATCTGAGCCCGTCTAATTGCCCTGTAGACTTCGAGTTGGTGGCGAATAAGTCATCATTAAGAGTCTTTTTATTTTTTTTTTTTTTACATTCTTTTTTTTCCTGTTGTTGTTTTTAAACCTCCACATGGTGCACATAAAGGAGTACTGGATGCAGATGTTTCTAAAGGCACTAAAAACTATAGCAGCGTGATTAATCTTTCACTTTGTAAGCTGAAAAACAGAATTATAAAGCTTCAAAATAAAGTCTGAACATTGTTTATCATCCGTGATGAAATTGTGGTTCAGTGGGACGCATCTGGCCCTGGTACCCGAGGGGGTCCAAAATCCACATAAAAGCATTACAGATCTATAAATGACTTATAGATGGTTAGGGTAGGGGGGGGGGCACTGTTACAGATGTTGCTGGGTTCACACACCAGGGCGTCTGTGCAATGACATGTGTAATGTTGCATCCCCTAAATGATTTCTAAAAATTCCACTGTGAAGACGAACTGTATAAGATACCTCCTACTTTCTGGCTTTCATATAATGTTGAGGCAAGTTAACTGTACAGTTCTTGGGGGAAAAAATCTTAATAACCCAGTGCCCTACTGTTCAATTCACAGAGTTTCATTACTGTGAAAATGCTGTAGATATTAAATGGGATGGCCACCATTACAAAATTTTACTAGGGTAAGTACCATAGCCTAATATTGTCACCCAGGCCCGGCCTATGACTGGTGGGGGCCCTGGGGCTTGTGCCCTGGGTTCCCTTCTCTATAATCTGGCCTTGGGGTCGCCCATATAGTACTTACCCTGGTAAAGTTTGTGTAAACTTCACCTGCCAGCGGCAGGACTCACAGCTTCTTGTGTCGATCTGTGTCAGGCTAGCTTCCGGCACATGGATACAGGACATCACAGGAAGTATTAATATTGTCATCCAAAGGGCACATGACCTACCAGTCTCAGAAGCTGTATACAAACTTTACTAGGGTAAGTCCTACATGGGTGACCCTATTAGGGTCTTCTATTTCTGTTTACCCTAGTAAAGTTTTGTAATAGTGGTCAACGCCTTTAAGTTTCTAAGATTTCTATGTACACACCACGCTTTAGTAGTCTGTGACTCCATCTACAGTTGATTTGGATATGGGAAATGATGGGGGTGATGCTCTAATATTATTACGAAGACAATACCTCTCAATAATTAAGGCATATCTTCACTTCAGTGGAAGTGAAGCTAAAAACCGCAGACAAATCCCTGATGATAACCTACTTCTGGATGATCCTTTGCAATCTGTGGCACCACGTTGTATGAGTTTAGTGAGCAGCACGTCGTAGCCCCTCCAGCCCGCTCTATGTGATGTGTTGTAGGAAGCCATAGATAATGTCCTGACAGTGACTCCCCAGTCCATAGCTGTATTATCCCTAATACTAATAGAGACACAGCATGGTATTACAGATTCACGGATACCTGACTGTAATCTGTAGATGTGCATACATGAAGACCTGACAACATATGTCCAGTGTGTCCCAGCACCACTATGATAAAGGATTGTGTCCAGATTGATCACGTATTTGACACCAATAAGCAGATGAGATTAGACTGTCGCCTGCTTCTTCCTCTCTTTTATGCCTCAGTGCACATCATCCTTCATGTCTTTGCATATAGCTATGTATGTGACAGGTACATGATCCTCTATATCAGTGATGGCGAACCTTTTAGAGGCCGAGTGCCCAAACTACAACAAAGACCCGCTTATTTATCGCAAAGTGCCACCACAGAAATTTAATTTGTAATTTATACTCCCTTCTCTGTCACAGTTTTCATTGATACCAGCACCTGAGGACACCAATACAGCAGAAAATAGTCCCAGGTAGCACTGTCACTTTAAAATAGCTCTGTGCACAGCAAGACCTGGGCTGCCTGGGACTGCAGGAAGGTACCTGGAGTCATCTCTGGTGATGGCCTGAGTGCCCACAGAAAGGGCTCTGAGTGCCATCTCTGGCACCAGTGCCATAGGTTAGCCATCACTGCTCTATATGATCTCCAGCGCATTGCATTCATGTGACAGTATCATTCTCCAAATTATGCAAGTTTCCCCAATCACCGACACAGTAAAATGATTATGGAGAGCATCCCAGCGGTCAGCCTGTAGATAGATGGTTGCCTTAGTATCCTGACCTAATGATGTTCATTCAGATCCATTTAAATCAATTAGACTGGTAAAAGGATTCAGATCAATCAGAATGCAGCAAGGAAGACAAAAGTTACCAGGTTCATTACTTTGCTCATTTAATAGGGGATGATTCTCCAAATTAGCCTTATAATGCATAGTGCAACCTGTGTAGTCCCAGACGGGCTGTAATTTGATCAACTTTCATGAGAACTTTCCCGATTTGTCCTATTTCCCTAACGCACAAGTAGCTATCCATCAATGTGACAGCAATGTTGTCCTAGGACAGTGATGGCAAACGTTTTAGGCACTGAGTGCCCAAACTACAACCAAAACCCACGTATGTTTCGCAAAGTGCCAATGCGACAATTTAAGCAATAACTTATTATTCCCTGCTCTGTCACAGGTTTAAATTGTATAGGCACCTGAGGACACCAATACAGTAGAAGTTTCGATTATAATTGTAGCTTACTTCTATAGTCCTGGGCTGCCTGGGACTGCAAGAGGCCTTGAGTCCTGTCTGGCAAACTCCATGCTGGGTTGATAGCACAGGTGCCCATAAAGAGGGCTCTTAAGTGCCACCTCTGGCACCCGTGCCATAGGTTCGCCACCACTGTCCTAGAACTTTTGGTTCCATTGGTGATCAACCTTCATGAAGTTTTCCAAATGTTCCATTTTCCTAATGCACCAATAATTTTTTTGTTGATATGAATGTAAGGTTTAAACCTAGGCCCAGACCTATAGGCTGGGATGCTGATCTGATCAACCTTCATGAGATGTATCCCAGTCGTCCCAGTTTGCTAATGCACCAATAGTTCACCATTTTGAATCCAAAGTGCACCTTAAGCGTTTGGGCTGGCATGTTGATTATGGGCCATGAGGGTTCCAGATCAAGTCTACTGTTATTTAACGACCATGACTGATCTATTCAACGTTTATGAGAAGTTTCTTACTGTCCCGTGTTCCTACTGCACCAGTAATTCAAGCTTCATATGATGCTCCTGACTGGTATACTAATTGTAGGTCATGATCACAATACAGGGAGTGATGTCTGGTCCAGATTAAGCCTTTATTTAGTGTTATTGTCCAGGAGCAATTTGATCAACCGTCATTCCAGTTTTCCTGATGGTCCCATCTCTCTTTTCCACCTGTAGTTTTCTAGCCATGTGCCCATGGTCCTAGAGACCTGCACAGTGATTGTGATTCAATAGGAGAAATTGCTATAAGATCTCAATGTTGCTAAGAATGGGTAATTAATTGATGTGATCCATCAGTGCCAAAGGTTTTGAGGACCAGTAACCATCCATCTAACTATTGTGGTTGATTCGCAATGTTTCCCATTTCTTTGTATATTCCTCATGTCTTCTATGTATTGTAAGTTTAAAACTTGGTTAAATACTCTTTAAAATCCCAATATCTTGGAATATTCCATCTAACTACACACCGATTTATTGTCTGTGCCGTCAAATGACCACATATAAGCAGTCGGTCTAGAAAAGTGTTGCCTCTACCTCCCGCAAAGCCGAGGAAACACTTCACACCATGAAAACCAATCATTGAAGTATCACGAGGAGGACTGGATATCTATTCTCCCGGCTCTCTAATGACAAGTCTCGAGTCCTGTTGTTGACTGGTTTTTCAGAACTTGTGTGTGTATTGGCCTCTATAATTATTTGCCATACTTACATCAAATGTAATTTTCGAAAGGCTTAAAGAACGGTTAATGGCGGGTTCGTTCTCAGCCGTAGCGGTGGCCTTGCTCTGACAGATCCATTTGTTCCTTAGTGTTTTAAGGCAGATGAAATATCTTTGAAAGGTTTTTACATATCTTAGCATTTGTTTCAGATTGCGTTAGACGGTGAGATTTAATTTTTTCGGCTGAGAATTGTTATTAAATAAGAGTGTAAAGGAAATGATTTGTTGCGCTATTAAATTATGTATGAACTATTGAAGACTTGCCAGCCGTGCTGATGTATGGCTTCATTTCCATGCGTTTAGAAATGTATTTCTATAAAAAGGCGTACTTGTTGCCAACCGAGGTTGTGTCGACCAGGAGTTAAATCAAATATTTAACTTGCCGGAGACTTAAATCTGCAGTTTAATAGGAGCTGACGTCCCGATAAGACACTTATTTTCCCGGTAATCTTATGGGCGGACACGTTCTGTTTAGGACGGAGTTCGTGACGGCTGTTGATGTAATATATATCTATGAAGCTTGTGTCTTCCAAACAGGGGAATCATATATTCATATCGGACATGATGGAAAATCTGAATTGGTTTGTGGTAAGATATGTTCACACCCAAAAAGAGGAGTCTTCTATAGTAGGCACCAATATTCAAGGGGGGAATTTAGTTTGTCGGCCTATGTGATTAATAGAACATCAACGTCTTATCGAGGGAAGTGTACCAGGGGGGAAACACATCTTCTCCCGATCATCTGGTCAGTCCAGCATACATATAATCTGTCATCTACATAGAGGTGAGACCCCCACTGGTCAGCAAGTTAGGCCCTATCCTGTGGACAGGGCAGGCCTATCACACTCGTAACTGCATGCAACTTCAACTCTTTTTTAACCAATTCTGGGTACTCCCCCTGTCTGTTATCCGGAAGATTACTCTCTGCAGTCCCACTTACTTTAGACTTTGTATATAAGATGGCGGCTGATTAATGGTTCAAGCTGCAGAATTTTTATTTATTAAATTATTTTTATTCTATTCCCTTATAAAGAATGGCTGGTCTATTATACATACCTCTTGTGTCACCCCCTTTATCCTCATAGAATGTAAGCTCTTCTATAACCCCCTCATCCTCATAGTATCATAGTATATAAGGCTGGAAGGAGACGCAAGTCCATCAAGTCCAACCTTCAAGAATTAAATAAATGTTTTATCCCCATAACCCGTGATATTTTTTCTCTCCAGAAAGTCATCCAGGCCTCTCTTGAACATGTACATAGAGTCGGCCATAACAACCTCCTGCGGCAGAGAGTTCCATAGTCTCACTGCTCTTACAGTAAAGAACCTTTGTCTATGGTGATGGTAGAACCTCCTCTCCTCTAGGCGTAGAGGATGTCCCCTTGTCCTGGTCACAGGCCTAGGTATAAAAAGATCTTTGGAGAGATCCTTGTACTGTCCGTTCAGGTATTTGTACATTGTAATGAGGTCTCCCCTCAGTCGTCTTTTTTCTAAACTGAATAATCCCAAATTTTGTAATCTGTCAGTGTATTCTAATCCCCCCATTCCCCTAATAATCCTGGTTGCTCTCCTTTGCACCTGTTCCAGCTCTATTATATCCTTTTTATACACTGGTGCCCAAAACTGTACACAATATTCCATGTGTGGTCTGACCAGGGATTTGTATAAGGGCAAAACTATGTCTTTATCATGAGAATCTATTCCTCTCTTGATACATCCCATTATTTTATTTGCTTTAGCAGCAGCCGCCTGGCTCTGGTCACTAAAATTAAGTTTACCATCCACCAATACCCCCAAGTCCTTTTCAGCTTCAGTTTTACTAAGTAATTGACGGTTTAGAACATAATTATACTTTTTGTTTCCATGGCCCAAGTGCATAACTTTACATTTATCTACATTAAACCTCATCAACCATTTCTCTGCCCATCCCTCAAGCTTCCACAAATCCCTCTGTAATGCTAAACTATCGACCTCAGTATTTATTACTTTACACAGCTTAGTATCATCTGCAAATATTGAAACTTGACTGTGTAAACCCACTACAAGGTCATTAATAAAAATATTAAAAAGAAGTGGCCCCAATACTGACCCCTGTGGCACTCCACTGGTAACATCAACCCAATCTGAGAATGTGCCATTAATGACCACCCTCTGTTTTCTATCACTAAGCCAATTACTTACCCAGATACACAGATTTTCTCCTATTCCCAGCAGTCTCATTTTGTATACCAACCTTTTATGTGGCACGGTGTCAAATGCCTTTGAGAAGTCCAGATATACAACATCCACAGCGTCCCCCAGATCCAGTCTTGAACTTACCTCCTCGTAGAAACCAATCAGATTAGTCTGACAGGACCGATCTCTCATAAACCCATGCTGACGCTGGGTTATAAGGTTGTGCACAGTGAGATACTCCAGGATAGCATCTTTAACAAACCCCTCAAATATTTTCCCCACCACAGCAGTTAGACTTACGGGTCTGTAGTTTCCAGGATCGCTATTTGATCCTTTTTTGTATATTGGTACCACATTTGCTATGCGCCATTCCTGTGGAACATAACCAGTCCTCAGTGAATCTTCAAATATTAAAAATAACGGTCTGTCTATCACGGTACATAATTCATGCAGAACCCGGGGGTGTATGCCATCTGGCCCCGGTGATTTATCTATCTTAGTGCTTGCGAGGCGGCGCCGTACCTCTTCCTGGGTTAAACTGTTGACATTATAAAAAGAATTAACATTATTCCTCATTGTGTCTTCCACCAGGGGATTTTCCTGGGTAAAGACAGTTGAGAAGGCGACATTCAGTAGATTGGCCCTTTCCTCATCTCCTTCCACCATGACCCCCATGTTATTTCTAAGGGGACCCACACTCTCTGTTTTTAGTTTCTTATCATTTATATACTTGAAAAATAATTTGGGATTATTTTTGCTCTCCCTGGCAATATTTCGCTCAGTCTCTATTTTTGCGGCCTTTATCTGCTTTTTACAGGATTTATTTTTCTCTCTATAATCCTGTAATGCCTCATCACTACCTTCACGTTTTAGCACCTTAAATGCTTTATCTTTCTCGCTTATTGCTTTCCTTACAAGACTAGTTAGCCACATAGGGTTTTTCTTGTTCCTTTTATGCTTTTTCCCATAAGGTATGTGTTTCTCACAGGACTTTTTCAGAATATATGAGAAAAAGTCCCATTTTTGGGGGGGGCTTTTGTCCTTGAGAGCATTATCTTCTCTTAGTTGCTGCAAATTTGCCCTCCTGAAGTTTAGAGTGTTGGTTGCCCCTTCACTAACGTGCTTAGTAAAGCGTAATACAAAATCAATGATATTATGATCACTATTCCCCAGGTTCCCCCCAACCTGTAGTTTTGATATCCTATCAGGTCTGTTGGTAAGGATAAGGTCCAGCAGTGCCCCCCCTCTTGTTGGCTCCAGGACTAGTTGCGACAGGTAATTGTCTTTTGTTGTTGACAAGAACCTGCTACCTTTGAAGGACCTGCAGGTTTCTGCCCCCCAGTCAATATCTGGGTAATTGAAGTCCCCCATGATAAGTACTTCCCTGCGCTTTGAAGCCGCATCCATTTCACTTATCAGCATTTCCTCTGCTGCCTCCATTATATTTGGAGCCTTATAACAAACCCCTAGTAATATTTTATTATTCTTTTTCCCTCCTCTTATCTCCACCCATAGGGACTCCACATTTGCGTTACTGATGTCATCTCGCAGGACGGGCTTGAGGCAAGAATTCACATATAAACAAACCCCTCCCCCTTTTTTATTTATACGATTTTTTCTAAAAAGACTATAACCATCTATAGTAACAGCCCAGTCATAGCTACTGTCCAGCCATGTCTCGCTGATACCCACTATATCATATTTCCGTTCCAACATCAAGAGTTCCAGTTCCTCCATTTTGTTTGTGAGGCTTCTGGCATTTGTGTACATACACTTTAGATGGTTTTCCCTGTCCGTATTCCTTTTGTCCTTATTCCCCAATCTCATTCCAGCCCCCCTTCCTCCCCCATGGACTATGACCCTTCCCAGCTCTCTATGTACACCGTCTATTTGCCCTGCATAAGTGTAATTGCCCTCCCCCCAGGTCTCTAGTTTAAACACTCCTCCAACCTTCTAGCCATTTTTTCCCCTAAAACAGCGGCCCCCTCCCCATTGAGGTGCAGCCATCCCTACTGTAGAGCCTGTAGCCCACAGAAAAGTCATCCCAGTTCTCCATGAACCCAAACCCCTCCTTCCTACACCAACTTTTGAGCCACTTATTTACCTCCTTGATCTCCCGCTGCCTTTCTGGTGTGGCACGTGGTACAGGCAGTATTTCGGAGAAAATAACCTTTGAGGTCCTTGCCCTGAGCTTATGGCCTAAATCTCTGAAATCATTTTTAAGGACCTTCCACCTACCTGTTACTTTGTCATTAGTGCCAATGTGTTCCTCACCAGCCCCTCCCAGTAATCCGTCAACCCGATCCGCAACATGCCGAACCCGAGCACCCGGCAAACAACACACTGTTCGGTATGCACGGTCTTTGTGACAGATTGCCCTGTGTGTTCCCCTAATAATGGAATCTCCCACTACCAGCACCTGTCTGACTTTGCCTTTGCTCCCATTACCCTTCTTACTGGAGCAGACATTCCCCTGGTTGCTAGCGGCCACATCTTTCTGCAGCATTGCTACCCCAGAGCTGATATCCCCCTCATCCGCCAGCCTGGCAAACTTATTGGGGTGCACCAGATCAGGACTAGACTCTCTACAACTCTTCCCTCTACCCCGCCTTCTACATGTTACCCAACTAGCTGCCCCCTCATTCTGCACCTCCATACTTCCCTCCCCACAACCATCTTCCCCAGAGAGTTTGTGCTCCAGGAGCAGCAAACTTCGTTCCATATTATCAATTGCCCGCAGCCTTGAAACTTGCTCATTTAGATCCAGAATCTGGGCTTCCAGATGAGCAATTTTCACACACCCCACACAGCAGTATTCCCCCTCGAACGGCTGTTCAAGGAAAGCATACATGGCACAGGATGTACACCTTGTAGCAATGCCACTTATGGAGTCCATAATTCTAATGGGGATTACAATATAAATATGCACAGAAAGAAGAATCTACAGTCAGAGTAACACAAAACACAGCAGTTACCTGCTAAAGCCCCTCAAACTTAAGTCCCTTAAACCTAAGTCACACTTATGACACTGCACACACTTGGGATCAGTGCACACTCGCTGCCAAGCTCACACACTCGCTTTGCTAATGCTTTTTTTTTAAAGTTATCGGCCACAAAAATCTGCAGAGCTCACTGCACAAGATCTGGCTGCAAACCTCATAGACTTTAAGCTCTTGTGTCACCCCCTCATCCTCATAGACTGTAAGCCCTTGTATCACCCCCTCATCCTCATAGACTGTAAGCTCTTGTGTCACCCCCTCATCCTCATAGACTGTAAGCTCTTGTCACCCCCTCATCCTCATAGACTGTAAGCTCTTGTGTCACCCCCTCATCCTCATAGACTGTAAGCTCTTGTGTCACCACTCATCCTCATAGACTGTAAGCCCTTGTGTCACCCCCTCATCCTCATAGACTGTAAGCTCTTGTGTCACCCCCTCATCCTCATAGACTGTAAGCTCTTGTATCATCCCCTCATCCTCATAGACTGTAAGCTCTTGTGTCACCCCCTCATCCTCATAGACTGTAAGCTCTTGTGTAACCCCCTCATCCTCATAGACTGTAAGCTCTTGTGTCACCCCCTCATCCTCATAGACTGTAAGCTCTTGTGTCATCCCCTCATCCTCATAGACTGTAAGCTCTTGTGTCACCCCCTCATCCTCATAGACTGTGAGCTCTTGTGTCATCCCCTCATCCTCATAGACTGCAATCTCTTGTGTCACCCCCTCATCCTCATAGACTGTAAGCTCTTGTGTCATCCCCTCCTCCTCATAGACTGTGAGCTCTTGTGTCACCCCCTCATCCTCAAATTATATTATTATTATAGGGCCTAACTTTGTGTGGGAAACCCCTTTAATGTTGTGCTCTGCATAGTGGCCAGAAGCCGTAACTGCAGGTGTGGTTCTCATTAACTTCTATAGGTGCCAACACTTGTGTTTATTCCAGGCCAAACAGCTGATTATTTTAATTTATATTTACCAACCGATCAGACATTGATGGCCTATCAATATCTATTCCCTGACAAACCCTTTGAAGGACATCTTCCATCAGATTTACTGACGGTAGATTTCCAAAGCTTATCCCTTTGTTTTCATGGTACCTGGCCCCTCCCACTGATCAGTTGATGTCACAGTTGGGGGGTGCGGCCAGGTGACATGGATCGGGCGTGCATATATTAGGCGCTCGCGTGATGTAGCTCAATCTTAAAGGGGTTGTCTGGCAGTTGAAACACATGACTGCTTTTATTCCCTTTAACTTTTAGCACCCATCCAGTGAATTTTGTGACTAATGGTTTATATTTTTGTAACCTATAGCCATACTTTCTCGCTATAAGGCGGCCGTACTACTTCACCTTCCTCCTGAACTCCACCCAAGACATGTTCAATCTGGTTAAGCTATACATGCATGTTTTCTTAAAGGGGAATTTCAGCCATTTTTCTATATATGGAAACCTTCCAGCAGCGTTAGGCCGTACTATAGTAGTCAGGGAGTATTGTCTTCTATTACAGAACTTTTTACGAGCACATTTTGGCAGCGGCCTCCATACACTCACATATTTTCTCTAATGCTTCGAGTCCCTCATGTCCCATATGACTTATATTGTCTGTGTAAATGTGAAATCTGGAAGCATCTTTTCACATCATTAATTTCATACCACATTAGTTTGTGTATACTGCTGTGTCATATCCAATATCATTATAATGCTATTTAGATGTAATAATCGATGCACAAAATTGACTTCCACAGAACGGATAGCGGCTGAGCTTTGTTACAGACGTGGCAGAAACTCAATGATATAGTTTCGCTATAGAACAGGCCAGAATCCTGATAACGTATACAGCACGGCCTGCGCACTACGACTCCTATCAGGGACAGCTGTTTTGCCTCTCCACTTTTGTCAATCCTTAAAGGGTTTGTCCACTTTAAGCACATTCCAGCAAATCATTGACATTGTTTGCGTAAAGTTAGGCAAATTTCCAATATACTTTCTGTAACAATTCTTTATGGTTTTCTAGATCTCTGCTTGCTGTCATGCAACAGGAAACTTTATTCTTGACTTCCTGTCGATAAACATTGGTCCATGGTCATGTGATATCACACAGGTGCACCGCTCGTTAGCATCACACAGCTCTGATAACACACAGTGACATAACGACATGCAGCTGCGTAACTTCATATGACCAGGGACGGCCATATTTATCTACAGGAAGTAAAGAATGAAGCTTCCTGTTGCATGACAGCAAGCAGAGATTTATAAAGAACGGAAGGAAAGGATAGAGAAAGTATTTTGGAATATTGTATAACCCTTTATTACAGAAACGTTATCAATTATTTGCTGGTATGTGAACAACCCCTTTAATGTCAGATTGCTGTACTCCGAGGCAGTTGATTGGCTGTAGCAGTCACATGATTGATGAACATGATGTACCCGTATATACTTGAGTATAAGCCGACCCAAGTATAAGCCGAGGCCCCTAATTTTACCACAAAAACCTGGTAAAACCTATATTTTTTTTTGGGGGGGGGGGTTTCAGCACATTTTTTTGCATAGCTAAAATGTAGACTTCCGAGATGGTGTAAGGACAGTGATCATGTAAACCGGTTACAGGTTACAGTTTAGTTTGTATGATATTAAATTTCCTTTTAGGTAACATATCAGTCAACTATATTCATCACAGAGAAAACTGTATCTCCAGTCTATTATTTGGGGAGCAGGTTAGATTAAGTTTTCTCCACAGCCGTGTTCCACTATTGAGATGCCGTCTGTTTAATTTCGGTGACATGGGACTTCATTATCCGCCTTACAAAATATGTGATTCTCTCCTTCTGTTCCGTGGAGTTCTCCTCGGATGCTCAAACTTTTGTGCAAAGGAAAAGATGTATTATTGAGATGTGTTAGTGAATATATTTGCAGCGTTACAGAGATTCCCATTGCTTCTAGACTCGGGAAGAAACATGATTTGACATTTCGGTATCCGACTGCAGAATTAGCAGCAGAATTCCCTACCCAACCCATCAAGAGTTGACCCAGTTGCTTCAAAGCGAAGCTTCCTAGCCTCAAGCGTTCCTCTTCCGAGCGCCCCAAGGGAAGTCTTGTTGCAAAAAAAATTACTGCAAACTTCTGTTCACAACCATTTTTAGGAACAAACTTTTTTTTTTCCCCGCTGTCCATATTTATATCCAACATTATAAATGTAAAAGACAGTAGCCCTTAAAGTAGACACGACACTGTAGTCCCAGTCATTGTAGTTGTTGTGTGGCTTTACCTTTTATAGAAAAAAAATATTACTTGATCTTAATATCAGGAAACCCCGTGTGGGGGACGATAAGGGGGGTTCAGATCAGGGGCGAGACCCTAGTAGACCATACATAAAGGTGTGCCTAACATTAACAGTGAATTTCCGACATCCTTTCAGTTACTTTAGACAACAAAAATCGGATAAAGCATAAACAAAAGTTATAGCTTCTAAAGATGCCCGAACATATTAGATTAACGCTGGGTTCACACCTGTTATTTGCCATACGTGAGTGTAATACATCGCCTGGGGACCCAAATACCACCTGAATGCGGGTGGAGGAGTGTACATGTTGAACAGGGTGTTCCCCTAATGATGTCACTGTCACCTAATATGGACAGTGACATCACCGGGACCTCCCCCCTGCTGAGTGAGGTATGCACTCTGTGGGTAGTGATGCAATACGCTGTATTCACTCCCCGTAGTCATCCATTTCCTCCACTGAGCGCATATGTCGCTCTTGCCGAAGGCGTAGCTTCCTACATCATTCCAGCCTGAATTATTTTACATACAGGAGGCAAAAACTATCCCTCCGTATGCCAGTATTTGTCTTGTAAGTGCATATGTCAGGTGCTTAGTGTATACAAAAAAAAAAAAAAGTGCTGTGAACGCACCCTAACATTAACCAAATCGGAACAACTTGGTTTGCAGACCAATTCTTTGATGTGCATAGCGTTGTCCTAACTCTCCCCTTAATTTGAAAGGTGAATTTTTTTGTTGGGTTTTTTTTTTTTTTTTGCTCCTATCATTTAGTTCTCTGGGGAGAAAAAAACAACACAAGAGGAGGTATCGGATGTGGGCTTATTCCCATCACCTCTTTTAGAACATATGAGCGCCAAGTATACAAGTGTATTGGACTGTAGATGAATAGCTCAACATTTGGCCGTCAGCCGTTGTAGGTGTATGGCCACTGTCATCTGGTGACATGCAGATGGATAAAGTTGTAGGGGTGACAGGTTTTCCTCCGTAATCTCTACAGACATAGAAGTAGGAGTTAGATTATACCTAAGGCTGGGGACACACATGGAGCGTGTTGGCGTTTTTGCAGCTTTTTGCCTAAACCAGGTTTTTATATTTAATTTGGTAACCATCGCAGAAAAACCTGCGTCAAAAACAAATCAAAAATTCTAAATCTATGGTAGAAATTTGTTTAAAATGTACGAATTGCCCAATGCTCCAGAATATTTGATCTGATAATCTCGTGAGAGTGTAACTGGTTTCTCCTCTCTGACCTTTAGTATTCGGGGCAGGTAGTTCTTCCCTCTGACTTTCACCATCCTGTCTATCAGTGGAGTTAGATGGGAGGTCATCTGTGGTCGCACATTGACCCCTCCTGACCCTCCAGTAAATGTTGTGATGGGATTGTTACACTTCAGACCATTTGCTTTCCTACGAAGGATCTGTGACAAGTCGTAGACCGGTCAGTGGGGGAATATTTGTAAAATATTTAAGACTCGAGTGAATGATAGCTGTCTGCGGACTCTTTTGGGAGACAGCTGTTACATGTGTAAACCATGGCCGCTCCTTGTCTACACTGATCATCTTCCTCAAGGCTTTTTACTGCACTCATTGATCCTTGGAACTAATTGAAAAAGATAATTGAAACATGGCCGGAGCCTCACGTTACACGGCCATGTGTTGCCATTACCAGGGGCCCAACCTTTGACCTGGCCTGCTCTCTTGAGGTTCACCATTACATTATGACCCCGGAGTCTATCCTGCCCTAAACCCCAGGAAAGAATCCCACCTTACTGTAAGCCCATTTATCATACACACCTTCTGTCTGTGCTGGCAAACATCCTAAAACATAGCTGGTAAATGTTTAATGAGGGAAGCTTCTTCATTAGTGGAGGATGTTAATAATTTACAAATGATGAAGAGCCTGGCGAGGTTTTGACATTGGCGTTCGGCGTACCTTGGTATTTCGTACAATAGCCTCTGAAAATGAATCCCTCCCGCACATGACTTCTGTTACCTCATTGTCTCAGTGTAAATGATATTCTCCGAGTACCTGCGAAGTGTCTGATAAAACTCCCTCCTTGCCAGTTTCTCTTCTCCATGAGGCAGAGCGCAACGGAACGCGAATGTATCTACGAGTATTTGTAATGATTTATTCAGGGGATGATGTGTTCTATTAATCAGGACACTTTATGCGCAATAACCCGGATTGTGTTGCAATTCTCCTGCCAAATACTCACAAGTTGTGCATCAGTGCAGGAGATACCTGCCGCCGATTTTATTTTTCATGGCGCCGTATATAATTCTAATGGAAGCCACCGAAAGGTTTAAAGAGCAGTTTGACTAAACATTACGGCAATGGCGGGATGACTGTGGGGAATAGTTCTTCTTCTTCTGTTCACAGCTCACATCTGTACATGTCAGATTGTTCCTTAGACCCACATACACAAGGTATATACCGGAATAGTGTCTTTCTTTTGGTCTACAGTATTGCTGGGTTGGCTTGTGTCCGCTCCAGAGAGATGATGCGCTCAGTTTTAGAGGGAGGTGCCTCTTTATGGATTGGGAGGGTTCCTGAATAGTGAATAATAGTCTATGTTCGAATCATAATCTGTTGGGTGGAGTTGACCACTAAGACCCAGCTAGACACGCCTCCTGTTTTTTTTTTTTTTTGTTTTTTTTTAAAGGGATGCAGATCGCGCTACAGGTTGCAAGTTTAGACACAAACTTGACCCTGTATCTAAAATTCCAACTAAGTATGAATACTTTCAAACAGAAACCCTATTGATGAGATTCTCCCACTTTAGACTTAAAGCAAACCTTTCAGCAGGAATGTGATTTTTACCTGATGACAGCTTCCAATAGCCTATGCTATGCTTATTTTAAGAATGCCTTTGTCAGTATTCTGAAACATTTTGGTTCTTTATAATAGTTTATATTACATTACCTGGCTCCCTGCCAGCATTGTGTGGTGAGACTTGGGAAAGGAGCAACTGTGACCTCTGTGTGCTTTTGTCTCAGTCTGCTCTCCTCTACACTCATGCAGCTCCCTCCCTTTCTCCATTACCTGTCATGTGCCTTAAACAGGCAGGGATAGGAGGGGAATGGTCTGGAGGAGTGGAAGAATGCATGAGGAGGCAGCCCCGGTACTCACCACACACTGCTGGCAGGGAGCCAGGTAATGTGAAATAAACTTATATAAGATACGGAAATGTTTCAGAATACTGACTAAGGCATTTTTAAAAATAAGCATAGCATAGGCTTTTTAAACCTGTCACCAGCCTAAAATCACAATCCTGGTGGCAGGTTTGCTTTAAAAAAAAAAAAAAAATAATAATAATAAAATTATTAAGCTATTGTTATAGCTATATGTGTTTTCGAAATGGGATCTTTAAAATGGCCTCCAATACCCTGCGTGTGTTACCCAACTATCGTGTTTGGCAAACTTGCCTATTTTTGAAGTGATATTTTCACCCTCCTTCGTTTACATAAATGAATAGGTTTCCATTACGTGATAAAAAAAAGCCACATAAGTCGCGTCACTTAACAATCCCAGCTTTACTTAAAAGAATTCACGTCAGAGGATTAAACACTTGCTGTACACTTACCCTGGCGTAGAGACTCTGTAATACCAAGCGTATCAAAAGTCAAGCTTCTTATTTCTAGTAATTTTGGATTTAGCTCCATAAATCCAAAACGACACTATTTTTACTCCCAAAAATCATCAATATGTATCGAAAAACTATGTCTGGTTTTCTTGTTGACCTGCTCTGTGTTGGAAGCTCTTACCAGTCAGCTCTCCACCCACTCCCCACCTGGCCCAATATAGCATTCTAGGAAGGTCAAACCACCAGGACTGGGCGGCATTGTTCCTCTTCCTTTTTTCCCCGTTGATTCGTAATTGCTTTGAACACCAAAAAATGATTACAGAAGATTATACCTTTTTGAAGGCAATCTCAGTATCCACTTCAATAAAAGCACACAGTGGGGAGAAGGTAGCGCGTCTTACTTTGCAATTACATACCTTGTTATACCTAATTTCCCAATGCCTAAATTGCCTTTTCCTCCTCCTATCTTAGCTCCTTCTAGTACAATTCCACACTCCCACAGCGAGCGGTAAAAATGTCTGCCAGATTATTTGTTTGGATTTTTTTTTTTGTTTTCCACTCTATAAAAAAAGACTTTTTTTTTTTTTTTTTTTAGTTCCTTGTCTTATCTTTGCTTGGATAGGCGAGGTAAATTCACACAAAATTGTTGTGCTGTCGCACCCCCTACAAGGAGGACTCGCGCAGAAACAAAAATTGGCACTTTTCTCTGCGCCGCGCTCCCACTGGGAGGTATTATTTGGAGTGAGCTAGCCTATCCAGCAATTTTAGGGTTAGGGTTTTTTTTTTTCACCCTTGATTGCACATAATGTCAGATTCTCATAAAGCCACTTTGGGGGGTGGGAGAAAAATCTATTGAAAGGTTTAAAATTATAGACATGTTTGATGGGAAATTAGATTGTCTAAAACATTGTCTAATACAGTCTAAAAGGTCTAGCAAAAAAAAAAAATCATAAAAATAAAATAATTATTCACTGTAACATTCTTAATGATTGTCTCATTTTAGAAGGATAAATATTACCACATTACGACTCCCATCCCCTGTCTTAGTGTGACGGCATAAAACATCTTTATGTTTTTTTTACATTGAACACTTTGCTTTGGCTTTTATGGTAATTAAAATAAAAATTATGATGGTAATCTTCTGCTTCAAAGGATCTGCAGAGAAAATAATAAAACACTTTTAAGATGCTGACTTACTGCCACTATTATCATATCAATAATCATATTTGTGTTCACATCTTACTTCCAGATAACGACGCTTGATCATTTCATTAAATTAATGTGATTTTTTTTTTTTTTACTCCACAAAATTAATTGCTGGTTGGGCTGGAATATGTTTGCATCACGTTCAATTATGAGTTCACGCATAGGTATAATAATACATTTTCTAAGGATTCAATTAATTTTGAGTTGTGAAAAATATTACAATCTGTCTTTGTAGTGTAGTGTCCTGCGGTGGCATTTTTACAGCTATAAATTTTTTAATACTTTTTGATTATTTAAATGTTAAATATATTTTATAAAGTATGTGTGTGTGTATTTATGTATGTTTTACTGTATTCATGTATGTGTGAATGTACTATAAGCATGTGTGTATGTATTTTCTATATGCATGTATGTGCATGTACATTCAGTGTGCATGTGTGTGTCTGAGAACAGAACTGTTCTAGTTGCCCATGGCAACCAATCAGAGCTCAGCTTCCATTTTCCACAGCTGTTTACAAAATGAAAGCTTAGCTCTGATTGGTTAACATGGACAATTAGAACAGTTATGCTGTCACACTTCTGATAAAGTTGTGTGTGTTTTTTGTGTGTATGGACTGTATGTCTGTGTGATCTACTGTATGCCTGTGTGTGTGTGTAATGTATGCCTGTGTGTGTGTGTAATGTATGCCTGCACGTGTACTGTATGCCTGTGCGTGTATGGTACTGTATGCCTGTGCGTGTCTGTACTGTATGCCTGTGCGCGTGTCTGTACTGTATGCCTGTGCGCGTGTCTGTACTGTATGCCTGTGTGCGTGTCTGTACTGTATGCCTGTTTGTGTGAGTGTACTGTATGCCTGTGTGTGTACTGTGTATGTGTACTGTATGCCTGTGTGTGTACTGTGTATGTGTACTGTATGCCTGTGTGTGTTCTGTATGCGTGTGTACTGTATGCCATTGTGTGTGTATACTGTATGTGTGTGTACTGTATGCCCGTGGGTGTGTGTACTGTATGCCCGTGGGTGTGTACTGTACTGTATGTACTTTATTATAACCATTCTTCCCTCATTTCTGTTTTATATTTTGTTAATGCCCAAAAAGGTAGTGTTCCTTCTATTTCTTTCTCATGTTTCTCAGCTACTCATTGAAGGTGCTGTGTCAAATATCTAGCATAAATACAAATAGATTTAGAATTTTTATCTGTGCTATAAATTTATAAATTTATAGCACAACAAAATTTACAATTATGAGAAGTTTAGATGCGTGGACTCCAGGTGTTTGTCTATTTTGTCTCATTTCTACTTTTCCTTTTAAAATAAAAAAAAGAGTTATTAGAAAGTCTACCTGTGCTCGGGATCTGTAATCTGCAAAGAAACCTGTTGAGAGCTATTTTGTTTTATCCCATGTGAGAAAATCAATCATGTCACAGCGCCAGTCCAAAACAGTGGACTGTCTGTGTAATGCAAGACAGGTCATCTACTCTACACTAGAGATGAGAATCCTGACTCCATCGAAATCTTTCTGTCAACTCGTAATTCTACATTATAGTTAAGGAAAATATGTTCTTTTCTAAACTTGAAAAACCCGAATGTCTCCATAAATGAAATAAGTTTAACTAAAACTTGAGTTTTGACTTTCTAAGAAGCTCCTCCAGTTCTACAGTTTTATTTATCAGATACTTCACTTCAAATGCTTTTCCCAAACTACTTTTTAATAAAATATCCATAGAATAGGATAGATTATATGAGCCCTACACCGTAGAGGAACTCTAAAGGTGCCCATACCCAATAATATCAATAATACTATACTAAGGATAGGTCTCAGATTGGTGGGGGTCCTACCCCCGGCACCACCACAGGTCAGTGGTTCTCCTCTAGAATTGATTAGGAGGCAAACATCTCTGCTCTCTGTGTAGTGGTTGGTCACCAGCACTCTACTTCTTATAGATAATAGCTGATGTGCAGTAATCCGGTCTGACCACTAAATGGAAGATGGAGCTGTCCGTTTCCTGTTCCATTCTGAGAACAGCTGATGTTTGGGTGGGATGAATGTAGCACCCCCACAAGTCGGTTGTTTATGACCTATCCTTAGAATAGGTCGGGTCCAGACATGGAGAATCAATTGTGAATGGGCATCTTTAGTATTCCTCGGTCTTGTAAACCTTGTGTATCTGAGCACTATCTCTCTTTCCGTGAAATAATAATGGTATAATACAATATTACAAAATGTATCTAGGTAACACCGTGCCCGTTGCTATAAATTCGGAAAATTTTTCCCCGCTCGTCCTTGCTCAGAGGGTAAATTTCCAATATAGACTGGATTTACCTGCCGTCACTTTAGGATAACGGCGCCGAATGTTGTTTTGCCTTCTCAATTAGCCGCCATGAAAATTTAATTCTAATTTCTTTTTTAACGTTAACTAAAATTGGTCTTCACTACCCATCGTCAGGTAACTGCAATGTTTTACACTTTGCAGCATCCCGCCTTGGAAATATCCGGCTTATTATTATGATCAATTTCGCAGTTTGCTTGGAAAACACACGGAATTTGTGCCGTTCCTGTGTCTCTGGAGGTGTGAAAATGCCCATATATCTCCTGGGTTTAGGGGGCATTGCAAAGAGCAGTTTAGTCATCGTGAAAAGAAGGAAAGCAGCGTCATGTGGTTCGGCTTTGAAGTGTAAATGAACCGGCGAGCGTCAAAGAGTTTAATGGCGGAACGTTCTGCAGGACATAATAGCGGACACTCGGGCTGACCTTGTTTTCTCTTGTTCTTATATAATCTCTGATATACGTATTATGGAAGCGGTTAAATTGTATATAATCTCCGGTAAATGAATGGCTGCCCCCAGTAGGGGAATATTGTAACACAGAATTATTTTCCATATAATATCGTTTGATCGGTCCATTGACCGCAACATTGAACACAGCAGTGCAGTCCTAGCAGGTTACACTTCGCTTGCTTCTGTTCTTGTTCCCTCCATTGCTTGAATAACATTAGTGCTGAAATTTAGGCACATAATAAGCTCCATGAATGGGTAGAAATGAATATAACTAAAATATATATTAGATCAATGTTTAGTGTTGTGTAACCGATGGATCAATGAACACTAAACATAGGGAGAAATGATCAAGTGTCTTGCCCGTGTTATCAACATTTCTGCATGTTCTTGAAGTCTTGTTGAAGACCTGCAGAGTATACAGGGTTTTTTTCATGTTCACTTTTAGTCTGATTTATGGGGTTGGGCTTAAAGGGATTTTACCAAGTTTGCATGTTATCCACTATCAACTATAACAATCAACAGGATAGGGAATAGCAAAGCAATCGGTTAGGGTCTCCCCAGCGATCGGGAAAACAGGAGTCTAACTAATGGTTGGAGCAGCAGGTTGTTCATGCATCCTACAGCTCCATTCAAAACGTATGGGACTGTCTGAAATTGCAGAGAACCAACATCTCTGACACTGACTTAGACTCTGAGAACCAGAGATACTCTGTGCTTGGCAATTTCTGAAACTCCAATGGTATTGAATTGCAGGATGTATACTCGTCCTAGTGAGGATAGGATCCCGATTCTCCAGATTGCTAGGGATTCTTGTTTTTATGATCTTGCATTCTTATAGCTTCACAGCTAGTAGTGTGCAATGATAGGGGATAACTTGCTGACTTGGTACAACCACTTTAAAGGGGCGTCGCTTCATGCTGCAAGGGCAGCGATGGAAACCTTCTGCTCCAGCCAGTTGTCTTGCAGTCACAGTGAAAAGAAAAATAGGGTGCATAGTTAATAGACTTGTAGATGTAGATAACATTTAGAGATAGAGATTGGGGAAAGAAGTGGCAAAGGGCTTATAGATTTAGAAAAGAATGGCATCTTTCTTACAAAAGTGCCAAGTCTATTTAACAAATACGAGTTGTAGAACATTTGTCACCTTTTAACGAACTTGGGACAAGCTTCTGACTGCTGGGTATCCAACAAAAATCCACAAGATCAAGAGAAAGGGGGTTATATGTACCTAAAGGTGCCCTACATGGCATCTATTCCTGGACAACCTGCTTGACTTTGGTTCATTTCAATTCAAATTTTGCAACTGCAACTCCACATTGATGGTGTGCACCAACACTTCATCATGTATGGTGCACTATGGACAAGCAGGACCAGAAGTTAAGCAGATGTTATCTTCGTCTGAATCTCCTGAATTTTTATTTTACTTGTTGATCACCTCACGCTCGGCCTATACGCACAAGTTGCCGTAACATCACTAGTCTCGTCTTTGAGACCAGAGCAAGGCTTAAGTGCCCGTGGCTTTGTATTGGCTGCTGTGCACAAAGCAGAATTTTCTACAATGTTATATTGCACATTATATGGATGAGGTTTTCTCTTGAAATCATATTACTTAGAAATGTCAATGGTTTGCATTTACCTTGACCCGATGCAGTGAAACATTCAAGTAAACAAGTTTAGACTGTGAACATGTGTGGAAAATAAAGCTCTTCAATACAGCGAGAAGGCGTAATGTAGGGAGCGCTTCACTAATCGCTGTCCTCCAGCTTTTTTCATTGTCAATCTCGCCTATTGTGAAGCCAAAAACTGATTTAACCGTAGAAGCTCAGACATGGACATTTTTTCCTGTTTTTGCCCTAGAATGCATTATATAAAGTTCTGTCTCCGGGCCTATGGTAGCGGGATATTGTATTAAGTGATCAAGACAACACAAACATGACTCCTTACTTTGGGAACAAAGACAACACTCAACCAGACCCCTTTTTCGTTTACAATGGTGAACAGAATTAATAGTTTTGATCTTAAAGCCCTTGAAGAGGACCTTTCACTGCCTCCACCAACTCCAACTTTTTGTATCATTTGGTAAGCTTTACTTTGCCGATTCTGGTGTATTTGGAATATAATCTTCAGCCTCCACCCTTCTTGACCAATCATTGCGATCAGGTCCAGCACCCAATATGCTAAAGGTGCTCTTCATGGTCAGGCGGGTGGATTCTGCAGAGCAACACAAAGATGCAAAGAGTTGAAGTTGGTGTAGGTCCAGAAAGCTTTACCAATAACTTGAATCTAAAATATTCAAGGCTAAGTCTTCAGAGAAAATCTCATCTCCTTTCATTATTTCAATTTACCGGGACGTTTGACATTTTCAAGCCTTTTGGCACAAGATTGTTTGGTTCGACCGAACCTTGAATCACAAAACTGAATTCGGTCTGACCGTTCACTTCATCGACTCGATGTTCATTTTGGAGTAAATCCTTTAAACATTTGCTGGACCAAACTTATTTGTGGCCAATGGGCTTCAGAGTATGAGTTGTCAGATACATTGCACAGAGTTGTGAAAAATATTTCTTCTATAATGAAAAGAATAAGAATATACTGTGACTATCCATTACTTTCCTCTTTGTAGTAGTCAAAAGGCAAAGTAATCTTATTGAGTCGTTTGATGTAGTCTAATCAAATCTATATCCTAAGCCCGGCAATGGCAAGAAACTTTTACCTATTGGTGCATATTTAAAACCGTTTTCTCAATTTTTATAGTTAATAATTTTATCATTATTAATTCAATGTCATAAAGTTGTAAAAAAATATCTCTTATTTTGAGTAATTTGTTTTGTTCTTAATGACAATGATATTTCTGATGCAATGCCGGGCTCTATTGGTTTGATACCACTGTAAAAGGACCGGGTGCCTAAAATATGCCTATGCCAATGAATAGTCTGGTCACTTCTGTTCCTTGAACAATCTCATTGAGTCTGTATTTCCGTTTACAGGTTCATCAAATCTTTAGGTTTACTTGGTTTATTTTTGTAACTATAGTTCATTACAGCAATTTCTCTCCCAATGTTCAAGCAATGTAGAGGAATTATACCGAAAGGCACTAATGAAATTTCCCAATTTTTTTTCAGCAATCGATCAACCCCAAGCAATCACGACCGGATACAGCGTCTTCGTCAGGAATTCCAGCAAGCCAGGCATGAAGACGATGTGGATGAACGCAGGCGTACATATAGTTTTGAACAACCTTGGGTGAGTGTCTTACTACATCCATTAGCTATTCATCAATAGGATCCTACTCCTTGGTGTCATACAACCAGCTCATGACCTTTCAACCCGTGTCCTTATTCTCACAGCATGTGTCCATTATGGATAATTTAATTTCATATCTGGCCTCACCATCTGCCTAGTTATTTAAGTGATATCAGATTGCCTTGTTTTTTCGCCGTATCCAATTGTGTTTATTTTGCAATGAAGCAAATCCAAAAGTCATGGATGTGCGAGTATAATGAGCCGTAAGAATTTCAGTTTTCCAGAAATTAAAAATATCTCTACTGAGAAATGCAAACAGTAAAAAAAAAATTTTTACTTTTTGACGCCCCTCTTTGTTTCATTATATTTTTGTTTTTTGGAACAGTGGTTTAGATCTACGTTAGTCTACGTTATTCATTATCTTCCTTCCTCTAAATTGGGCATATTGGGACCGGCTGTCATCCCCTTGCCTGTATATTAAAATGTATGTGCAGAGACCTGAATGTGCCCTTCTGAAGACCTACTCCGGCCCTCATTTATCGTGGTCACTCAGTTGTAATTGACGGTCGTCTTTCAATAGACCCGGGAAGACCATTGTTAATGGCTTATAGTAACAGTCCCTTTGTGAGTTACTAATGAATGAAAACCTTTTCACTTTATGACATGCCGATTCCCTCAATCCAGAGTTGCCCATAGACAAAACACCCCCAGGCTTTTTTGACTTCTTTCCAGATTGGTTGCTTATTAGTAAAATAAAAAAATACACAAAACCTAAGAGTAACCCATGGAAAACCTGTCAAAAATGTCACCTTCCAAGTCAGATTCCACTAATAGTCAGTCAGTCATATATAAGATACTGTAGTTGAAAATCTAGATTTTTTTTTTAAATATTTTGGGCCACCTACCTAATCTTCTTATTAATGAAGGAGTAAATTCATATTAGCCATCAAAATGTCATATGTTGGGGTTGCTTGAAGGGCTACTGTTTCTTCTTGTTTGAGACCTCAAGATGGCATAGGAAATCTTCTAGCTCAAATCATTTTTCCTGGGTTAAAAATTATGCAGATAAGTGCTGCTTATAGAATAACCATTTTTTTCTCCTTTTGGAGGTAGTTACCCTATAAGTCAATGTCCAGACCTTGTGTTAGCAAAACCTCCTCTCCAAAAGAGAAGTATTGATTAACTGCTGAGTTGGGGTTCTTTTCCTTCATGGATTGGTAGGTGATAGACTTCTAGGGTTCTTTTTCTTTATGTGGAGACCATCCTGTTTGGAGGCCTGTCAATGTTTCCTGGGAGGGAAGCGGTTAAAGGGGTTGTCCGAGAGATATTAAAAATACAGTCATGTGTCCCCACAACAGCAGAGTGCATGGGGCCTACCGTATCTTCATTCATGTAGCAAGGACTGTTAAAGGGTCAGCCATTGATTTTTAGAATAGATACTCCCAATAGGTGGCACTGAAGGAACAGCTTTCATCCTTCTGAAAGAGAACTATCCTGCTTCACCTTCTCCTAGAGTTGAGTTTGGGATCACAGTCCTGGCACCACCGCTAGTTTTGAGATATTTCATTGACTTATAGCCCTATATAAAGTTGCAGCTATTCAGCTTCTGTCCGGTGTCATCAGAGTAATGTAGTCTATAAAAGTCATCTCATCTACAAATTGCATGTGTTGTAAGTTTGCAAAGTTAAAGAGCCAATAAAATGTGCCTATTATTATTGATCATCTTACATTTAGGTGATTCTTGACCTTTAACTTAGTTGTCGCTTCTCTTAGATCCTGCAGGATGTCTTATGCATGACAATGGCCTAGGTGAACTTGATACGCCAGAAGCAGGAGAGCAGATGAGATATAATATATCTTGGTATTAGTTTTATGTCTGACACGGTCAGGTTTATAATTTCTCCTGGTGACTGGAAATATCTTTGTATCAGCCGCTCACATCTGTGCCATATGCCTTGATAGAGCTGGGGCGGAATGTCCTTGGAGTTCTCTCCGATCCTCGGTACAGCAGATATTTCTGCTTTTTTTCTGCTCTCTTGCGAGTTATTCACGCGGTGAGAGCTACGTCATTGTAATGCTACAGTTTGGACTTCAAGATTCTGAAAAATGGAAACCAAAACCCTATGAGGTCCATGACCGGAGTGAGGAGCAAAATTCCCAGCCTCCCGATTCCACCAACGCTTCTGCCATCCGTACACCATCAATGACGCCTGTGGTGAACCTCTTGGCGTTTACAGGACACACTGTGGCCAATCGTTAGCTTTGTTGGCCATTGGTGATGTAGAACAAGCGACGTTGAGGCAATTGAACATACTGGGTCCAATTACTGAGACATTTCCGTAGCAGGTGGCAGAAGCAAAAATGGAGCCAGAGTAGGGTAGGTACACTTCATTTTCTACCTCATAGCACTTGTTGAAGACCAAACTGATGAGAAGTTTGATCACTAAGTAGTTAAATAAAAGCCCTTGTAGAAGTGGCAGCGCAGCTCTGGGCTCCGATACTTGTTGAGCAGATGTCTGTTTTCCAGTGCCGTGTTGGAGAATGCAAGCGATATCATTTACATACTTAACATTCAGACTTCAAATAATACTTTCGCTGAGCAGATGGCCGTCCTTCTGAATGGGAACCTTAAAACAGATATTATCTTTGTTATTTTTAACCACTTTTATGCTGGATGAATAAAGCCACCAAACAGATATAAGTTGTAATGAAATGGTTTGCATACAAAGGTAAGCTGCACCTCAGATGTGACGGGAGAACAGGTGGTAACGTTTCACTCTGTAGATTTAGATCCTGGCATGTGCTTCACAGAGTGATTCATCTCCGTCATGTGTAACTGAGGGCTCTGCTGCCGAGAACAGCTTTAAGATGATCTAACCAAAGCACACGGCATACTGTACATCTCACTGTATGAAGACCAGAGCCAGCTGTGACCTCTTAGAAGCCATATATGTGTTAGCCTTCTATGCGTCATACCTTGTTGCCAAAGATGCAGAGAAGATCAAAGTTTCTGAAAATTCCAGAGAGGGTCACATGATATCTAAAGTATAAGTGAAAGGATTTCCATGATGGTAAAAATGACTGAATGAAATTAGGAAAAATGGTGCCACCCTTGGATGAGGTATTGCAACCCAACTGAAAAATGGGTCCTAGCTGAAATACAAATAAAATGATAAAATGATGGTAATGATAGAGATGCAGGTATCTTATATGATCGCAGACACCTGTATGGAGGGCTATAAATAATTTTAATCAACTATATGCAGGGCTGTATATGATCTTAATCTCTAGGTGCAGGTCTGCACATGAGTCACGTGGTTCAGTTACAGGGTCAAACATGATTCTACCGATTTTGGGTTACATATTATTCCAAGGATCTAGATGTAGGTTCATACATGATTTGAAGCATTTTGACGTAGGGTCGTAAAGATTTCCAAGGATCTTGATGAGGGGTCATGCAGAATTCCAAGGATCTTGGTGAGGGTCATGCAGGATTCCAAGGATCTCAATGTGGGGTCATGCAGGATTCCAAAGATCTCAATATGGGGTCATGCAGGATTCCAAGGATCTCAATGTGGGGTCATGCATGATTCCAAGGATCTTGATGAGGGTCATGCAGGATTCCAAAGATCTCAATATGGGGTCATGCAGGATTTCAGGTATCGCAAAGTGGGATCATGCAGGATTCCAAGGATGTCGATTAGGGTCATGCAGGATTACATGGACCTTGATGAGGGTCATGGAGGATTCCAAGGTTCTCAATGTGGGGTCATGCAGGATTACAAGGAAATTGATAAGGGACATGCAGGATTACTAGGATCTTAAAGGGGTTTTCCCACAAAAAAAAAAGTTAGACCCTATCCCGGGATTCCTGCTGATCAGTCGGGGTCTCAGTGCTCAGTCGCTCCAGCAGATTAATGGAGCTGCTCCATTAATCTCTATGGAGCTGACGGAAATTGCCAAACGCCACACTAACCAATCTTCGTCTTTCTCCATAGAGATTAATGAAGCAGGACGGTCATGCGCGGCCGTCTGCTCCATTAATCTGGTGAAACAACGAAGGACCCCTGGTTTTCGCGATCTGCGGGGGTCTCAGCACAGAGACACCCACTGATCAGCAAGTTAGGCCTTATCCCGTGGATAGGGACGACCTTTTCTTCATGGGAAACCCCCTTTAATATGGAGCCTTGCAGGTTTCCAAAGATCTAGTTGCAAGGTCTAGATGCTAAGTATGATTCCAAGGATCTAGATAATGTGGTAACCCATTGTCATGATTAGTGTGGGTCCCAGCAGTCATCTTGTGAATAGGGGATAGATGTTGATTCTGGGCACCAGACCTTTTAATGAATGGGCTGAACAAGTAGGGAATATTTAGAGCCAGCAACATGTTGGGTTATTTCTAATACTTCTGATGTCCTAATGAGTTAATGAGCCCTCGAAGCATGATATCCATGTATATAGTAATTACTACCATACGAAGGATCATATCGATGTATATAGGAATTTCTTTGCACCAGTCTACATGCAGCCAGCACCGTTTACTCTTTTTGTAAGTGTTAAAAATGGAAAAACTTTTGCTAAATTACTGAAATCCATAGTTATCGGGGGAGGGGAATACTTCTCTTTCCATTGCCATTTATAAAAATTCTGCTGTCATTTAAAACTGCATGAAAATAGGAGAATTTCCTCTAGAGTTCAGTAACTTGGTACAAAGAATAACCTTCCCGGATTTAAGTGGCTATAGTGCATTTTGGGGGGTGCGCATTCTTTGAAGATCTCACTTTGTGGCAGCAGTTACTGGGGCAGTCATTCATTTCAAGGCTTCCTGCAAGAGTCATAATGCCCTTCAGAGAATTGCTTTCAATTTTCATCTTGTGTACCACACGGGGGGTACACAGAAGTCTTGCATTCTGTCTGAATTAATACATCTGCTACCCATTGCTGCGCTGGCTTTTAATAATGTAAAAAAAAAAGTTGCATGTTCCTCTTAGCAACCTTAAAATGTAAGATGGAAACACATTCAAGGACATCTCCTGAGCTATTGAATTACAGGGTTGTAATTTTGATGCACAATGGCTGGAATTCAATTCCTTGTACTGAATATATCATATAATTATATATTTCCAATTAGTCCCGGTACTGCTTTGTAAACGCTCGGGTGACATTGTGCGCTCGCTAAGATTTATAGAACTGGTATTTATGCAGAAACGTTCAATGGCTCGAGCACACTAACCAAGTAAGCAAGTACTATGAAGGGCCTTGAAAAGCTCAGTATTTTAGACAACGGTTGGGTACAGAGCACCCGTACTACGCTTTAGTAATCTAAATAGAAGATGTTCTTGACCTCCAACATGTGATATGTTCTTTCGACCACATTGATGAGAATGAGGCTTGAATATCTGTCTTAATTGAAAGAGATTTGAGAGACGGACCAGATGAACCTTCATTGGGCTCCTGCTCTGAATCACTTATTCTCCACAAAAGTTCAGAAGAAGACAACTCTTTTTGGAGCTGACTTTGGAGTCGGTCAATAATCTCTAGGGTTATTCTCAAAAATAGACCATCTTGAGATGCCACAGGTCATTTTACATTGGTAGAGTCAAGGAATCCAAGCCCGACCCAGCAGGACAATAAGTTTATTCTTTTCAGCTGGACATGCCAGATTTTTCCAACCATTCGTGTTGCTGAGACATCTTCCAAGTCATCCCTTATTCTCGTCAACTTGTATCACTCCATGAGCCATCTTCTTGCCATTATTGATAATGGCGTTCTGTAGACATTCTTCAGGTCAAGTTTTCTTTTCATGGCAACAATTTCTACGGTTCTCTTCCTTCCCCTAGAAATTTTCCTCCTTACAATCACAACCAGATGAGACCTGCGCTATCTTGATGGATTGACCGCTTCTATTTAGTAATTACACCTTGTGCTGTTTGTGCAGGTGCATGGATATGCTGGGCATTGGACCACTTTACATTATAGTTAGGTAATAGACCGAAACGTTGTATGAAAACAACCAAAATGTCCATTGTAAAGCGTAGGCCACAATGAGGAGCCAACACAACAAAGATGTAACAAAAGTTACATCAATATTATATAGTAAAATATTACACACCACACAATATAATGATCAAATCCTCCAACCACTAGACTTCATTCTGTCCGATCAACACTAAGAACCCTTTTCTGTCCCAAAAAAGATCGATCCAGCTATTCAACAATTTGCATTTCTTGTTGATGTCATCTCTTCGGAGATGGAAACCGAGTAAAAGGTTAATGATCAAAAAATTGTACAAATAATTGATCATATAGTCCAAACACCTTCCCCCTAATCAATTAATTTGCTTATCTCAAAGGACCTTAATAGCTATGGTAATGGTAAAGTTCTATTTGTTTTGCATTGTTGGCTTTATATCACTTTAGATTTATGATCACTACTGGTGGGAAAGTGGTTTACTTGACTGGTTCACCAAATGTGATGGCCCTTAAGTGCGTGGTGGTTTTGTTACGATAAGGATCACTACTGAAAATTGGTCTGATTGGTTTCTGTTCTATTTTCTCACTCCTTTACCAGTAAACCTGTTCAGATCTTCAAAAAGTTTCATGTGACTTTAATTAGATGAGGCCTTCTAGAATGTCTGATATTTGTTTACGACCCTCCCCCCAGTCTAAACAAAAGTCAGGAGCGCGCCTCGCCAGAGTAGCCTTCATGGACTTGTCAAATTGTTTGACATTCCTTGTCAAACACAACGTGTGAATGTCCTCTACTAGGACAACATCCATCCATGTAATGGCATGAACTACATACAAACAAACAGCCTTGCCCTATCTTTGTGTTTTGCTTGAAAATCACTTTTCACACTCCTTGTTTTTCTCCAGCCAAACAACACGACGTATAATCAGAGCGGACGGCACTCCGTGTCTGTGGAAGTACAGATGCAAAGGCAGAGACAGGAGGAGCGGGAGAGCTTCCAGCAAGCCCAACGCCAGTACAGTTCATTACCCAGGTAACATGGCTCCATTACCCCCATCATTCATGGTAGAATAATGGATTGTTTTCAGGCAGTGAAGTCGTTTCTCCACAGACTACTTGGCACATCACTATGAACCAGCACCCATAAATCTGAGTGACACCCACCCCCCACCCCTACACCTTGTGGCCTTGAATACAGAGTTGGTTCGTCTACGTTATGGGATATTGTCAAGTCATAGACTACTCAGCCTCACTGTGTGTTTCCCAAATATTTTGGGAATCATTGGCTTTCCTTTAATACAGTAAATATATTGCTCTTAAATGTCCTTTATTTTAGGTTTAACCTTTTGGTGCAGTGTATGAGCATTGTTGGGTTAGGTCTGGTTGGTTTTTAGGAGTTTACCAGTAAACCAGTATTCCTTCAAATTTAGCTTAGGCGCCTAATCTTTGTCCCTTTGTTTAACCTAGCCATTGTACTTGAAGTAAAGCAAGTGTTTTTCTGAACTAGAAAATATTGATGACCTTGCTTAAAGGAAACCTTTCAGTTAAACAATCCAACACTAATTAAAGATATCTTACAGCAGAACAACAGTTCTTAAAGTTGACTCGTCATCTAGGACATTCTCCTCTTCGGCTGAGTACTCCACTGAGCTGTGTGTAACTCACTGAAGTGAATTCCCGAGGGAGAGGGGAAAGAGGGAGCTGATTCCTCTTTAGTGAGTTACACACAGTCAATGTGTCTCTCATTCCTAATGAAAGGGGAGGATGAGGTAGCTGAGCGGAGTTGAGAGAAAGCACGCCCCTTGTCAATCAGGAAGGTGGAGGTGCGACTGAGTTTAGAGAGCAAGATTATGCATAGATTGTAGGTCAACTTTATGAACCGACTGTGGAGCTTTTCCAGGCATGGGGAGGAACAATATAGGGATAGTTGTACAGCTGTATAATAGCAGTTATGTATGTTTAGTCAGTGTGGTTTAGATTAACTGACAGATTTCCTTTAAGGATTTGCTCATCAATTTCAGATTATTGGTGGTCTGGCACCCTGCACTGATGAGCTTTTCTCTGATAAACAGTGAATGGAACAGGAATCAGACAGCGCCACTGTCTGTGTAGCGGCTGAATCGAGATAAGGTCAGTGCAGCCTAACTCCCATTGGAATAAATGGAAGCCGATCTGCCGTAATCTCGCTGACCACTACAAAGAGAGTGAAGCTGTCTGGATAGGATCTAATCTTTGGATATGTTATCAACATTCTAATCCTGGAACCGTTACAGCTAAAAATGTATCATTCCTCTTCTGTAGTTATGGTCTCAGCTAATACATATTCATAACCATTCATGAAACTTGCACAGAACTGCCTGACCCTAAGTCACATCTCCAGCTCCAGCTCTAAGACCGGTGAACCGAGGATTTCTTTTAATAAGCTTTAAGCTTTTTTTTTTTTTCTCAAAGCCAAACGTACAAAGGTCATAAGGACGACTATGTGACTACAGATTCTGATCTACAGTCAGAAAATGCATGTGCGTGCATCGAGAGAGGGATTTAACCGGCTCTCATTTTGTTTTTAAAAATGGGATCTTCCTTTAATAAGAGTCCGGAAATATGCGTTTCTGGAGCATAAATTTTCCTTTTTGAAGCAGCATTACATTGCGATTCGTCACCGCCAGCGAGCCTTTGATCTGAAAAGTTGTTCAATTACGCTAAACTTTTCCTAGCAGCCACTCATAGGGAAGGAAAGACGGGAACGTAAATGTGTGCATTGTGCTGAGCCATAAGATGCATGGCTGGAGGTAGCCGCTGACCGCGGAGATACAGGAACAGCTGTTCTTAAAGGTTTAATGCAAGCGGAGAGAGACAGAGTTATGCTAGGGATGCATTCTGTCACACGTATAAGCATATTACTGCAGAATTAGCTAGAATACGTTCTTTTGCTTTTCCATCTTAAAGGGCTATTCCAATGATTCTTAGATATACTCAAGATAACAAAATAACACATTCTCTAATTCAATGTTATTAACAAAAATACAGCATTTCTCAGATAGAAGTCCAACCATTCTCTACCTCTATCAGTCCTGGTGTATACAATTTTGTTTGCCCCGGCATCCGCCTGGGATTATACACATGAATAGCTTCTCCTGTCTGCATGCTGCAGTACTCTCTGCATCCAGCCTCTCCTCCATCCATTGCAAGACCATCTCAGACACTGACATTTCCTGCTAGTGATGGGAATTATAGCACTTTTTAGCAATCTGGCTCATTAGGCTCCACTGATAAAGAAGAGTCGGCTCTTCTAGCTCCTGAACGGCTCCCTATTATATGTATAGTAGGGATCCACAGTCCAGCCAGTCACCCCACTCCACACCACTTGTGTCGGGTTAGAGGGGCATGGTGAGCCAGTTAGGGGCGGGGTAAAGTGAGACAATCCCATCGTTCACGTAAAATAGCCAGCTCATTTCTGAACGACACATCACTTATTCCTGCCAGCAAGCAGCAGTGTGCATAGACTTGCTCTACAAGATAGAGATTAGGTCTTTATCCAGGGGAGGCACTGTGTGTGTTATAGCTGAGATGTAGCAGAGCTGACAGTGTGTATCCTCTCTTTTTCTATGTGTCTGATTCTTCAGAAGCTAAATAAAAGTGTAGCTAAACCCTGCACCCTGAGAATCTAAGCACATTGTCAACACACTGTATCTCATAGCACAGAGGAATCGTGAAGTGTCTGCTTAGAGTCCCCGTCCACACTCTGGAATCTTACACTGACCATCACAGAGTGATAGGAGCTAAAACAGCAATAAAATTGAGTAAAATTGTAAAGTAATGGATTAGCTTTATTGTCTAAACATTCTCAGGGACGTAACTAGGGGAGGAAGACTTCTGAATAGGGTCCCCCCCTTTTTTCTAAAATAGAATTGTACGTATTTGCTTACACATGTGAGTTACAATCACACATTTATAATACTTAAATATACAAATATTTATATACATACACTATATACACACACTATACATACACCATATAATAATTCTTTATATAGCACCTACAGATTAAGCAGCGCTGCACAGAGCTTGCCAAATCGGTCCTCGTCTCCATAGGGTACACAATCTTATCAACCTATCAGTATGTTTTTGGAGTGTGGGAGAAAACCGGAGGACCCAGAGGTAATCCAAGCAAACACAGAGAGAACATACAAACTCTTTGCAGATGTTGACTATGGCGGGACTTGAGCCCAGGACCCCAGTGTTGCAGGGCTGTAGTGCTGCCCACCCATGCAACATATACACACACATACAGTATATACACACTATATATACATACATACACCCATGCATCATATACACAAACATATAGTATATATACAACATATAGACTTACAGCATATGCACCCATACAGTATATACACACATGTAGTATATAGACTCCAATTACACACACTGCTATGGCTGCTACCCCTGTTGGTAAGCCCCTGCCTTTGGATACAGCAGTTTTTCCTCTATTGCACATTTGTTCTGTATTACACATTAGGCAATATTTGTGGCTTTGCTTTCCAGGCAAACTTGGCATTAGTCATGGAACATTTATTTCAAAATAATTTCATTAATATGGTGTGATTAATTGTCTTGCGCTGGCAACCTGCTCCGTGTCAGTGTATTTCCTTTTTATACATTGCCTTTTATGCCAACGAAATCCATAAGTCGTATTTGAAGCGTTTCTAGCGGCTGCAATCGCTGAGCAGTAAATCTGGAGGCAGCCGGACTCTAGATCACGCCGCTCATTAAACCCCAGGGCCTGAGCTGTTTTCTTATATCGCATACAGTAATGAAAATATATTGATATTATACTTGGATGAGATGAGCGGCTGATCCGATTCCAATTAGTAATATGATGATCGAAGGGCCCCGGCTTTAATGAAAATTCAGTAATGCTCTGTGATCCCAAATTAAATTAAAGGATATCAATGGGAATGCAATGAGAGCTAGAACTTTGCTTCTTCACTATTAAAATCATCTTAACCACTTTGCTTGTAATGTTTGGGTCTTGGTGGGTATGAAACCTCACGGAGCGATTTTTTTAATTTTCCCCCTCAGAATTATATATATATGTGGTTTAAGCAGAAATAAATTGTATATTACCACACAACGTTATGATACAGCAACAGTTGTTTGGAAATTTTTGTCCAATGGTCCTCTGAAAATGTGATGTCTAAAACACGGCCTACGAGGTAATAAAGCAAGAAGACTTAAAGGACATCTGCCATTAAATTAGCGGTCCTACAATTTATGCTCGTCACCTCTAGGGGATGATGAGCCCGTTTCCGGCTAAATCTTGAGGGTCGGTATAATGTAGAAAAGAAGGTTTTAAAAATATGCAAATTAACCGGAGGTGCTCTTACTTGCGTCACCTGAGCGCCTCATGGCTCCTCCGCTGCTTAATATATTCATACCATTAATATTCACCCCTCCCACCACTTGCTCTGGCCAGACAGCCGGGCACGTCATCCGGCTGTCTGGAAATCTACCTTGTCCAGCTGGAAGGTTTGCAGTGCGGCTCTGCAAGGTATCCATGCACGAGATTTCCAGACAGCCGGATGAAGTAGGGGAGAATATTAATGAACCGGGTGGCGTACATAAATTAATTAGCATAGGAGCACTCAGGTGATGTGAGCCTGAGCGCCTCAAGCTAATTTGCACCATCATACGCACCCTTCGGATGTAGCTGAAAAGGGGCTCATCATCCCCTAGAGGTAATGTGCATACGTTATAGGACAGTCTATCACCGAAAAACTGGTGGTGGATGTCTTTTAAAGGAACACTCCAGTGCTTATTTATTGAATTATATCATTTGTAGGGCCTGAAGGGAGGAGCAAAGGTCTAGGAATACATTAGATATTAACCTGGCTCCACCTTTCAGGTCCTGCACCATGTAGTATTCAATGAATTAGCTTTGAATGGAGTGTTTATTCCAACATCGATGATATTGGGCAAGTCTCTGACTAGAATTCTGAGAAGAGTGTAGGTTGGTCAGCTCCCTCTTCTTCGTGGGACAGTTTTGTGACAACCTACAATTGCCTAACTAACCTCACTGACCATGTCAGCCTTTGTCACTATTAAACTTCTAGTGGAGATGCAGCCATCATCATCAGGGATACATTGATTTATGGGCTTGGTCATAACGACTGAGATCCCTTCATAGAAGTCGTTGGGATTATCTTGTTGCTTTCAAAGAGGTGGTCTGAAAATTGAAAATGCTCAACAATCTATAGGATAGGTTATAGATGAATTTAAAGTTACAATCACAAGAATGGGCTTCCTGTTGGCAACCTCCGTTCATGGTTTTTGGAAATGCTGGAGATAGGCAAGAGTTGAAGTCTGTTGCCTTTTGCAGTCACATACGTTCCTGTGGAGTGTTGGCATGTATACTCCATCACTCCATTATTCAAAGGGGGACATAGGCCTCTAGTTTTCATTATCAGTAGGATCTCTAGAAGTAAGGAACTTGTGATCTATCGTATGGTTTTAGTCCTAGGAGAACCCCTTTCATTTCGGTTGACGCCACAGAGCTGTGATAACCAATCTTACTGCTATTGTCTTCTGGTAGAGTCTTGACCAGAATCTAGAAAATATTGGTGTAAATGTGTCTATGTAAAGTCCGTGAACCTAAGGCCCGTTCCACACTTGCGAGTGCTGCCTGAATCTCCCAGCCCGAACGCTGCAAACTGGAACTGACATGACATGCTGAGTTCAGTCCCGGTTTGCAGTGTTGGGGCCGGGAGATTCAGGCAGCACTGGCAAGTGTAAACTAATTCACAATAATGATACTATGGCTACGTTGTGTGTGATATGTCAATGTGATACATGTTCATGCCAGCACCATCAGATCTCACCTTCTAATAATGCACCTGCAATTATTTTACTAGGTGCCCTTGCCCGGTTTGGAGGTTTGCTCTTGGATTACTGGGCAGGTAGTCATCTGTGTGTAGGCAGCATCTTCCCATCCTCTCCATGATCTTCACCCTCTGAAGTTAGCTTGGTGACCATTCCTATAGATAACCATTACATGGCCCACAGTGTTACCTGTAGAAGATGAAGGTCACTATGACACAACTAACAGTGCCCTACGATGGGGGTGAAAGGAATTCAATTTCTTATAGACTTTATTTTAGTTTTTATTTTGAATCGATGTAGTTTCCACCCTTGTGGATTGAAGGATCTGGTGTCATTTTTGGAAGCCAGGACTTCACTATCAGTTTTCACTATAACTTTGACTATATATAGCAACCCAATAGTTTTTTTTTTTTTTTAACTACCAGTAAGAGTCGCGGTTGTTTCATAGACTGACCTTCATAGAACGGAAAGGTTTTTGGCATCCGCTGTGCTTTGCATATCTCCAGGCAGTAACTTCAATGACCTCGTGTCTACTGAAGTTCTCAAACAACTCAGTTTCCTACAGTACTGAAACTTAATGTAGCTTGGCACAGCGTGTAGAGCCAGCCCAGACACTACTGTCAGGAATACCACTTGTAAGGGAAATGCCAGCAACAAGGGAGTAGTGCTGGAGGTGGACGAATGGAAAGTAATCCATCAGACACGATGAAGGACAGGAACCAAGTAGAATCGGCCCAGTAGTTGCCAGTGAAGCCTCTTTGAAATGTGTCACCTTGGCAGCGAAAATGCTCGATTACTTTAGTCACGGCTGCCTAAAAAATTTTTCTGAAGATTTTGTTACCTGTAACAAAGACAGAGCCATGTAGATTATACTTGGTACACTTATTCTAATTAACCTGCTATGTGGCCCCAATCCCGAAGAACCCCTATGTGTTGTGGTATCTACATGGTGCCACCACATGCCACCTTCCATATTATGGAAATTTTAGAGACTCATATTATAAGCCAGCTAAATATTAATGACCTATCCTTGGGATAGGCCATTACCATCAAATCCTGGCACTACTGCCCAGTCATCTGATGGACATAACCGCATTGCACCAGAAATATTATCTCCATATACTTTCTAGTGCCCAAAGTTCTTCAAGCTCATTGAGTGAGGCAATATGTTTCCCATTGTGTAGAGTTGTGCTAGTATTGGTGAACTGTGACCTACCCTTATGTTTGGTCCTCAGTTTTATATTCTATATTTTTGTTAGATTTTTGATACATAGATTCATTACAATCTCTTTAGTCTAATTATGTGTGGTCCTCCTGGTGTTATCATACCGCTAGGTGTTGCCCAGTGAAGAGATGTTCCTTTTATTGTCCTTGTGTTGTCCATGTGTTCTATAGGTCATTTGTTGTGCTTGTACATTTGACATATTACGTTACCCTTGTTGTATATAGTAACATTTTGTGCTTCCGTGGTGTATGTGTCATGTCCAGCATCGGCCTATACAAACCCGTTCTTCAACTCATACATACATCTAATTTGTTGTTTGTATTTGTCCAGGCAAAGTAGGAAGAATCCCAGTTCTGTGTCTCAAGACTCATGGGACCAAGTGTATGCACCTGGAGAAGGTTTTCAGAGTGCCAAGGAGAATCCCAGGTATTCCAGTTATCAGGGATCGCGGAACGGTTACATGGGCGGACACGGCTTTAACGCCAGAGTTATGATGGAAGCTCAAGAACTTCTCAGGCAGGAACAGAGACGAAAGGAACAGCAGCTGAAAAAGAAAGTGCCCTCGGATGCAGCAAATAATTATGACTCTTACAAGAAGGTCTCTGATCCCAACTACGCCCAAGCTAAAGGTCCTTTCCGCCAGGACGTACCACCATCTCCGTCTCAGGTAGCGCGGCTCAACAGATTACCACCGGAACAGGGAAGACCGTTTTACTCCTGAGGGACAATGAACACTAAATAAATAAAAAATAGGCAATAACAGATATTTTCCTGAAAGACTTTGTATTATTTTTTAACTGGACGGTACTACGGTGCATATCATGTTTGTTTCAGTGCCTTTCGCATTTTTGGGCAACGTAACGGTGGACCTCTTCTCTGCCCTTGTTCTCTTGGACTGAAGTGATCAGTACATGGAAGGATGTTTCACGATAAGACAATCACAGATGATGATTACGTTGGCCCCCGAAAATCATAACGTTCAGCTAATTTTCAAGAGTCTGCCATGCCGCGCTAGAGTCTTTTATTTTGCTATGCATTTTTTTTACTGACCTAATATATTGTGGGGGACGGAACGAGTTGGTTTGTACTCAATGGTTTCTTTTACTTTTTTTTTTTTATACTTATGTTGGATGGTTTACTAAAGTATTATTTCTGTGTTATCAGGACAACTCATCATTGGTCATGTAACCTTTTGACACTACTTATGTTGCTTTTTGTTGTTGTTTTTAATCATGCATAGACCTAATACTGGTGTTTTTTTGATTTATTTAATGTATGTGATGTTATCACTGTCTTTAATGCCTTTCATCTCAAGAGACATTTGTAAAAAAAAAACTAAGAAAGTAAGAATTGTTCCTTTTACCACTAAAGATGCAATCCCTATTGAAAATATATCAGTTGTAGGAATGTCGATGAAATGTTTAGATCACAAATGGTTTGTTTTTTTGTTTTTTTTTTAAATTCCTGTAGTCTCGTTGTTTTACAGGTCTTATGAATTTACTGCAGTCATCACCCAAGTTTCAACTATTCTCCCAACTCAAGATCTTATGAAGGACTTATTAATGTGGACATGTTAGGTGTCCTCCTGGTCTCCTTCTAGTTCTTGATTTGTGAAGGACCTCCCAGACCCTTAAGTCCTTGACAATAGGTATTTTTGTCCTGAAATAAATATCTTGCTGGATAAGTCTTCTTACAACTGAAGTAGATGAAGTCTAAGTCATCCACCTTCGATTTACTATTTCTCCTTACCTACCCAAACATCTCCATAGTTATTTTCGACAATTGGACATCTGATTTTATATGGAGAGTAGAACAATCCATTGCTAGACATCTGCGGTGGTGACTTATCATCTTTCAGAAAATCTGTGATGTTGAAATATATCCTGCATTGTCCTACGACATCTGTTGATGGAGCGTCGGGAAAATCTCCATATACATTAGATGGTTCAAAATTATGGACCAGGAAAGTCCACAAGACAATAGAGGTGTGAATTTGGGTTGTAAGTGGATGGATGGTAGCCAGTGCTTAGTAGATTTCAGTTTGTACCTGTATTTATCCACATGTCTCAGTTTCATTTGGTTGTGACAAAATGGCCGCCTCCCTGAAAGTCCTTTCATGCCCAAACAGATTGAGAGAAAGGTTTACTACAGAACAAAGGGAAAACTATAGGAAAACAATGTTAACTTTGTACCAAGGGTAGACAATGCTGTCCTGCGCTTCCATATGCCCTACATAATGTGTTGACAATGTGTGAATGAATGGAGAAGACTGTTACACAGTGTTATGAATCTTGCCAGAAGCACAGAATGAAGCATTGGAGACTTGGTGGATATTAAGGACCTATCTTATATTTTCTAATAACTGTAAAACATGCTCAGTGAGATTTACACTGTTAGAGGAAGTTGCTCCTCACTTACCCAACTTACCTGCCCTATACAGCTATCCTGATACTGCCCCATGCCTCAGCCTATAGTGTATCTTCTGAAGAGGTGGGAGACTTTATTTCCCAGGAGAAAACCTCTTGCCGTTTTGTTGGCTGCTCACGTCACATCAGGTTCTCATGTTAAAAATATTTGGCTTTGATGTCTATATTATAGACCGGTCCCATGTATATCAAGTTGGTGAAAACCCAACACAAAGTATTCTGGAATATATTTTATGGCAGGTAGTTGTTTGTAAAGTTACCTAATCCTACCTGGTATCGGGCCTACATCATAAGGTTTTATTTTAGTAACCTGCTCCTCCTTTATACAAGAAAGGTCTTTGGGACATCTAGGACTTTGGAATAGAAATATGTTCACCCAGAGGTGGCCATACACATTACATAAATGTCTACTGAACCCATTGATTGAAGGGTTGGCCAACTTTTCTTCTGGAGGCCTCCTAACTCTTCTTCGTGGGATTCCTGACTCTTCTGGGGGCCTCCTAACTCTTCTTAGTGGGATTCCTGACTCTTCTGGAGGCCTCCTAACTCTTCTTCGTGGGTTTCCCAACTTTTCTCCTGGAGGTTTCCCACCTCTTCACCAGATCATCTTGTTCCAACTTGACTTCAGTTGCTGCCAGAGGAATCTAGAAGTTTCTTATTCCCCTTTCCTAAAGCAGATATTGGAGAGTCAGGCAGAACAGATACCAGCCACATGACAATTTAGCTAACAGTTTTCTAACATGTATGGCCACCATGTTTGGTGATCTTTCCATGTATGGTCAACTTTAACCACATCTTCTCATGGGCAAACTTCTACCTCCAGCCTCTCCTTTCCATGCCCTTTTCCTCACCTTTGCCCTCCCTACGGCTACGTCTGGTCTAATATCACCCCAACAGTCCCCAACCACTTAAAGTGATTTCTTGTTGCTTTAAGCAGTTACAAATATTGATTTTCCTTCTCCTCATAATAACACCCATTCCTCATCCTGCCATAGTTCTATCATCCAGCTTCTCCATACCGGTTGTCCATCACCTTCCAATGCCGGGAAATGCTGTATTTGGTTCGGTGGCTTTGCCGATACTTCATTTGGAGACATTTAGCCTGTGGGTATTAGACATTGGATGCACAAAACTGTTAGATGCTACAATAGATCAGGTCAGGGGGGGGGGGGGGGTAACACCACAAATTTTCCTTCTGGACTCACTGTGACTATTTCCTATACAAGGAATCGGGATCTTAACCACTGTAATAGGCCGGAGGATCTTCTACGACTGTGGATAGGAGTGAAAGTTGTGTATAGAAAATTCTATTCCATCTCCAAGATGTATCTGGACTGTGACGGCCCAGACAAAGCGACGGATGTGGAAATCGGAATCTGGTGATGTCTTCAGACTTTTTCCACGGTTTCTCTGTTCTTATGCTGATAATCCAATGTAATATTGTTTTCTATGTTGTATCCGATTTCTTTGAGAACTTTCTAAGGGAATCAAAGTCTTTCTGTCAATCTGTTTGACAAACAATCTGTTACATGACACGTCCTGTGTAAACCCCTCGCAACAAGTGCCTATAAATCCTTTCCTGAACATGGAAACCGAGCTGAACATATCACGTCTGAAAAGATTGGGGGGGGGGGGAATAAAAATCTAAAAAATAAAAATCATGCATAATAATGAATATAGACCTAATAACATTTGGCTACTGACACCGGTCACACACATGAGCTTGTTTTAATAAAAATGTAAAAAAGAAAATGATAAAAATAAAACCCTGTATATCTGGAGTCAAGCACATGTAACTGTCTATCAGAGGTTTTTGTTATTGTATACAGTGTTTCGATGAGAACTAATGTAAGCACAGTGATACGGGATGACGAACGCTCCTTTTTACCAGGATCATGGGAAAAGAGCGGCATTTCGCCTTATACTTGTATATAAGTCATTAGAATAAAATTCATTTCTTGTCCTAGTCTGGTCCTCCTGTTACTTCATTGTTATTGGCCAAGTTATACTGTAACATTGAACAGGCAGTGGAATCTATAGGAGTGTAATGTATATATTGTATATTGTGTTGTGTACTATCTGGTTCAATATATAATTTGCTTAGCTCTTTCTGTAACATGCTGCCTGCAGATAGGACACTTTGTACAATCTACTGAGCTCCTCCTGCTCTATAACATGCTGCCTGCAGATAGGGCACTATATACAATCTGCTCAGCTCCTCCTGCTCTATAACATGCTGCCTGCAAATAGGACACAGTATACAATCTGCTCAGTTTATCCTGCTCTCTATAACATGGTGCCTGCAGATAGGACACTATGTACAATCAGCTCAGCTCCTCCTGCTCTATAACATGCTGCCTGCAAATAGGACACTATGTACAATCTGCTCAGCTCCTCCTGCTCTATAACATGCTGCCTGCAGATAGGACACTATGTACAATCTGCTCCGCTCCTCCTGCTCTATAACATGCTGCATGCAGATAGGACACTACAGGCGGTCCCCTACTTAAGGACACCCGACTTAGAAACGACCCCTAGTTAAAGACGGACCCCTCTGCCCACTGTGATCTCCGGTGAAGCTCTCTGGATGTTACTATAGTCCCAGACTGCAATGATCAGCTGTAAGGTGTCTGTAATGAAGCTTTATTGATAATCCTTGCTCCCATTTCAGCAGAAAATGTTTAAACTCCAATTATCACTGGGGCCAATTTTTTTTTTTTGGATCTACAATTATAAAATATACAGTTTCGACTTACATACAAATTCAACTTAAGAACAAACCTCCGGGACCCTATCTTGTACGTAACCCGGGGACTGCCTGTATGTACAAGCTGCTCAGCTCCTCCTGCTCTGTAACATGCTGCCTGCAGATAGGACACTACGTACAATCTGCTCAGCAACTCCTGCTCTATAACATGCTGCCTGTACATGGTGATAGGTCCTATTTGAAGAATTCATAAAAACAAACCATAACTTTGGCCGCGGCTCTCATTGGGTCACCAGGGAGATCCATGTTTGCCTGTAATCCCTTCGTCAGTCTTAGTTACTTCACTCCCCGCTAGACGGGAGGATTGCAGTGTTTCTACCTGTGAATAATACAGGTGTAGGACATGACAGCACCATGAGACTCATTACATAGTAATAGTGTTCTATGCATCTGTTCACACACAGCAACAATCCGCTACTAAACCCCTCACCTAATATAGTACAGACACAATGGAGATTACTCGGAGAGAAGCTTTGTCTCACCTTGGTGCACACACAATGAGAGGTTGGATGTGGAGGAGTCGGCACAGAAATGTTCCAGGGGAGAAGAGGTTCAGCCTTGGAGGCAGCAGAGGAGCCTCTCGGGAAGAAGATAAAATGGAATTTCATGGGTTTCTAGCGGCAACTGGAAAGCGTCAATGGAGGAGAGAACAAAGCCGAGGCTGAGAGCGTCCGCGCTGCAGTCGGGTGGAATCCATATTTTTTTCATTGTTTGGTTTTGTTTTTTGATGAGGGTAAAGTTCTCCGTGCGGCTTCTCCTCTCACTATCATTGATGTCGACGTGACGGAAGCGTAAACCGCAGCCCTGAGATTACAGGAGGAAAACCACCGCCACATTAAAGGGATAAAACAATGAAGGTTCAGCATCCGCCTGCAGTTTATTTACTACTAGAGCAAAGATGTGGTGGGAAAAGTCATTGTCATTGTCATCTACTCGGCATAAATCAATAGTCCAGTGTGAGGACTGATCCAGCTCCGGGCCGCTGCTGCTTCTATCCAGAACTCGTCGCTGTAATTGGTTTCTATCATTCTCTCTTTTACATTAAATCTTATCCATTTCACATACTCCAAAATCATATGTAAATGAGCTGAGAAGAGTCACTTTTAGATGCCGGAGGAGTCTCACTTCAGATGTCCCTATCTTGGGCTCTATAGTACCCAGAACTAGAGATGAGCGAACCTGATGTTCAAGTTTGGGTTTGTCCGCATGACCCAGACATTGTTATATTGGCAGCCGAACAACCAATCCGGTAAATGGCCGTGGCTAATTTTGGCCAATCATAGCCATGACTAGTTGTTAGGGGCATCCATTTACCAAGCTGGCTGCTTGGTCGGTAATATGTCTGGTTCAGGTGGACAAACCCAAGCTTGAACGTTGGGTCCACTCATCTCTACCCAGAATCACTGTCATTGTCAGAAACATCATCCAGCTTGTGGTTCTGTGTCTTATAAAACGAGAGATACAGAAAATTAAACATTCCCGACTATGAAATTAAAGAGAACCTGTCGTGTAAATTAACCCACCCAAAATAAATACTTCATTAAAAACTGTGAGTAAAAAGCATCGCCCTTATCCTTAAATGATTCCTTTCCATGACTGCAATGTTAAAAATTAGTTTTGTAAACTTTTAAGGAACTTACCAGTGAGGCTCTATGGGAACCCGTCACTAGCAGTATATGTGCAAATGTGGTGACAGGTTCCCTTCAACTGTTATGTATATGACTTTATTTTCTAGTACAGGCAGTCCCCGGGTTACATACAAGATAGGGTCCGGAGGTTTGTTCTTAAGTTGAATTTGTATGTAAGTCGGAACTGTATATTTTATAATTGAAGTTCTAGACAAATTTTTTTCTTTTGTCCCAGTGAATTGGAGTTTCAAAATTTTTGCTATAATTGGACCAAGGATTATCAATAAAGCTTCATTACAGGCACCTTACAGCTGATCATTGCAGTCTGGGACTATGGTAAAGCATCCAGAGAGCTTCACCAGAGGTCACAGTGGCCAGAGGGGTCCGTCTGTAACTATGAGTTGTCCTTAAGTAGGGGACCACCTGTAATATTCAAGGAGGAGTCCCCTGTCTTCAAGGGCGGGATCGGCTCCAGGTTTCAGTAGGCCCCTGGGTGACAGAGCCTCAGGGGGCCCCTTTGTGGTGAACTCACGTGCGGCATTAAAAATTCAGAAACTAAAATATTCCCTAGTTTATCATCCCATACAGCCCACTCATGGTTATTTTATATAAAGCCCCCCTCGCACTTGCCTGGGTATGCCCAATGCTGGCGCCGGCCCTGTTCAAGGACCTTGAAGAAGCTCATCCATTACTTTCTCTGACCACCATGATGTGTGTATCTCATGTTATTTATTGGCTAATGCCCATCCTGCTACTGCGCAGATGCGGAAGTCTGACCAAATAAGATGAACCAATAAAAGCCAAGTGTAACGGAAAGGAAACCCCCTCCTACACGAGATAAATACACTGTAGTTCAATAATAAATGAAATGGGTGTCCTAGAGCTAAAAAAAACTAAAATGTGGCCGGGATAGGGCTGATTAAAACAACAAACATGTACTTACCTCCACAGTCCTTCCCGGTGCCCCGCACTGCCATCTCTTTGGGCCTGAGATGGCAGCTTCTGGTCAACCGAAGTTGCCGGCCACACTCACTCGTTTCCATAACTTAGGGCAGGGACAGGTGGGGGCGGTCGACCAAAAGCTCTACTGGGCGCAGCTTCCATGCCCCTGCAAATAAACAGGAGCACGGCACAGCGAGACAACAATGCTGCACATCAGAAGGGACCACAGAGGTAAGTAAAGCAGTCCCTGGGTTACATACAAGATAGGTTCTGTAGGTTTGTTAAGTTGAATTTGTATGTAAGTCAGAACTGTATACTTTATAATTGTAACCCCAGACAGAACTTTTTTGGTCTCTGTGACAATTAGATTTTAAAAATGTTGGATTGTCATAAGAATCAGGATTAACACTAAAGCTTCATTACAGACGCCTGTGATAACTGTTACAGCTGTTTATTGTAGCTTAGGCTAAAGTACATACAGCACAAAATTCACAACGTGAATGAATAAGAAAAAATATGAACTATATGAAACAATATAGTCTTTATTAATACGTATACAGAGACATTAAGGTGGCACAACAATGGAAATAGATTAAAAACAGAGAAGCAGTGCATGTAATCATAGAATAATGTATAAGACAAGTATAAATCAGAGGTGGAAGGGTAATACAAACATTGGCAGACAAGAGAGCAATGGTAAGTAGCACAGAGTATCTGTGCAACAATGCAGACTACAAATCTAAGCCATAATTACCATACCACGAATGTGACTATGCACTGCCCGACCCCGACACGTGTTTCGCAAAAGGCTTTTTCAATGGGAGTGGACTATATTGTTTCATATAGTTCATATTTTTTCTTATTCATTCACGTTGTGAATTTTGTGCTGTATGGTATTTTGAGCGGGGATAACGCCTATGCACATTACCTATACTGCCCATATCCCCTAACTCTATACTACAGTGTGATTTAGGCTAAAGTACAGTAAATGACCAACCTCCCGAAGTCTGTTTGTAACTAGGGGTCGTCTGTAAGTTGGGTGTTCTTAAGTAGGGGACTGCCCGTACATTTTATTGTTTTAATCAACCCCATACCGGCCACATAGCTCTATATATATGTGTGTATTTGATTTGGAGCAGAGATTAATACACTGAGGGAGGCAGACGTTTGATCCATAACAAGCTACCTTTATCTCTAGTTCTGTAACACAGAGAATCAGAGTCCTGGTGATGTTTTGGAAGATCACATTTTTAGTTTTATAATGACACCCTGGTTCTAATTTCTAAAGAGCCCACGAAAAAAGGTATCTGAAGTGAAGCCCCCCCCCCCCTCCCCTCCTTCAGCCTGAGGAAAAAAGTGACTGTTCTCAGCTAATTTGTTTATGATTTTAAATATTTTTTTCAATAGGAAAAAGGGCAAATTTGAAAATGTTTCTCAAAATACTTTTGCTAAGTCCGAGAACACAAGATCCACAGCATCTCCTCTGTCCCAGCTTTTGCTCATCTCTTTATAAGAAAATATAAAACATTTTGTGCAGAAGACATGCAGGCTTGGCACAGCTGAGCATGCAGGTGTATGCGAGTGCCTATTGTGTCCTGTATATCAAGTGTTGAGATAAAACTTGGAAAACGCGGGACATGGGACTTCCTCTTGGCTCCAGGACAATGGCCACTATGTGTTTTCTTGAAGTGTGGGAAATGTTGAAGGAAACTCAAAAAAATAAGGAAATTCAGAGCGTGTGTCGCACCGAGCCGAGGGGGGTAAATAAATGTTTGGATACACGACAATGTGTGAACACGTTGATGTAGTGGAGGAAATCCTGCACTTGTGTTTGCTCTGTGTGTGTATGGGGCCTCCCGGAAGTGTTAGTATAATAATACACCGCAGTGTTAGGACTATGCACTATATCTGAGGATTGCATGTTATACACGGTTCCTCTTGGCAGGAGGCTTAGGTTGGATGGTGCCCCCCATTATTAGGAAATCAGGTTACACTTGCCTTTAAGACTTATTTGTGTCTCACAGTTCAAGTTCTTGGAGTCATACATCATGTGTTACATTTCTGTATAAGGGCTTGTTTTTTTGCTTGACAGTTGTATTTTTTATTTTGGTGCACAACTTACAGCCCCTCCCCACCCCCTCCAGTATGACCACCAGGCTACGGCCATGCAGGCATATGTCCGTGTGTATGTAGCCAAACTTTTATTTTTCATTTGGGTAGTTACAGCACATCTACCACCAGGATGAAGGATTGTTAACCAAGGATCTGTTGCTTTAAAAATTATGCAAATATACCTGAGGGGCTCAAGGCTCCGTAGCTGTTATTTGAGTCCAGAGCCCCTCAGGCTTATTTGTATAATTTTTAAAGCCTTTTTTTCATAAAAACAAGGACATAAGAAGCTACAAGAACAACAAATCCTACCAGAGGGGGCACACATCAGTATGTGAGTGTGCTTGTTTTACAAATCTTCATCCTGGTAGTAGATTTCCTTTAAATAAAAAAAAAATAAAAAAAAGTCCTCACTATTGCCTTTGATGTGCCCAAACTGTACTTTGATCTGTCTAAAAACAGAATATCCTGATAAAACTTAGTTGGTGCCGACCCTTGCATCATCCTCTCCAGACAGTCTACTTGAGGAGGAACTTCTGTTGCTTTCTGTAGACCACCTGGATCACAGGGAAGGTCCCTAGTAGGTCCATTTCACCCAATAGTGCCAGAGCAACAAGAATTATAAAGTGTTTTCCTGCACTTGGGGATCTGGGTCTGTGTTCTGGTTATTGGAGGTCCAGATTAGACGTGTGCACCTTGTGCTTATGTTGTGGAGATTGGGGCCCGACTTCCTAGAAGTACTAGGATTCCGATCCCTACCAAACAGCATGTGGATAGGGAATGTCTATGAGAACTTGGGTGATTCATACAGAGATATGCAGAATGTTTGTTCATAGTCTGAATATCAAATACCTAGAGATACAACAACTTCACAGAATTAGAAGATTCCTCACATGATGGACTTTCAGAAGAACTTGCCATCAGCCTTGTATTACACCTCCAGTCATGGAGTCTTTGTAGGAGTCTCCATTCCACCAATTCCTGCTCCTATTCCATACTTTAGAAGTTCTTTCATCTCCAGACGAGAGACGTTTCGCGGTGATATTCCCTTTGTCTTGTAGTTTCTGTAGCCCACTGTCTGAGAAAAGCACCTAAAGGAGACAAGTGTCTGAGGAGGCCTCGCCATGTCTTTGTGCATTACCTTTGATAGTCGTAATGATGTAAGAACCGGCCCACAAGCCATTCCTGTTCATTATCTCCATACATTCTGTGGCCATTAGGGCTGGGGAGGGGGGACGCTCAGTAAGGGGTCTTCATGAGATACGTCAGGTTTTGTTTGAGAAGGTGGAAGCCTGACAGATACTTCCTCCAGGCCATAACTGATTGAGTTTTCCAGCCCAGGACTAAGGAACTTGATGTGACATGGCTGTCAGGTTTCAGGACAGACCCTGACTGGCTCCTCTTCATTGTCCTTGAGGACATTCATCATTATGGAGGCCACTGAGAAGTCATTTATCTGTCACTTAGGCCTATATTAACACATTCACTTCTGACTTATTCAAGGGACCTAAACTTCCTGCTAAATTTCCTGGCTGAGCCTAAAATAAGCCTCACATTATATGTCCCAGTCCCAGGAACTGTCTGTGGGGGAACGTCTCTCATCTTATAGGGGAATGTTCACATGTGACAGATTTCTCTATGTGTAAATCTCTCATACAAATGGATTTCAACAAGTTCTGTTCATATAACCGGGAGTCACAGAAATGTATAAGATAATTCCTGACTTGTAACAGGAAGAAACATTGTAGATCCATACCCACAGCCGCAGCTCTGTAGGGTCTGTAGCAGTGATGGCGAACCCATTGGAGATCGAGCGCCCAAAATGAGACCCAAAAAAACACTACTTTTCCCAAAGTGCCAACACGGCAATTTAGGCAGTAATAAACTTATTGCTACCAGAATTTTTTAGCTCAAATCGGACCCTGTGCACACCTTCTAACTCTTCAGACGGGAACAAGCAGGCAAACCCTTATCTGCTGTACAGTACAGGCAGCCCCTTATCTCCTGTACAGTACAGGCAGCCCCTTATCTCCTGTACAGTACAGGCAGCCCCTTATCTCCTGTACAGTACTGGCAGCCAAACAAAGTAATGGCTCAGCCAGGCTCCAGGCAATGCGTTTAGCGTCCTTTATTTATTCATTGAAAAATGCAACATCCACGATGTGGGGAAATAGAAACAGCTTACGCGTTTCGGACGGATTGACCGTCCTTAGTCATAGCTAACACATAGTATCCTAACAAACATTTGCAACATCCCCCACCGGGGCCTAGCCCTTGAGGTGAGGCCTGGAGACAGCCGGGGCCCGCTGTACCGGAGTGGCTGGCGGTTGCGGCCCAAGCACGCTATTGTCACGGTGCTTGGTACGGGGGAACTGGAGGGCTGTCCTACAGCCTGGCAGGTCTCCAGCAGGGTGGTGTTGGCAAGAAATGATGAGGGAGCGGCTGCTATAGCGGATCTCCCTGGGACAACCCCTTAATGTCCCGAGTGTGAGTCTCTGGGTGATGGACAGGGTGCCGGTGATGAGGGTAGTTGTAGTAGCAGGGACCAGACGGAGACAGAGGTTGAAGAAAACAACTTACAGTTCGTTTATTGCAACCGGCAGGAACTGCAGAAAACGTGTCTTTAACAGGTGGAGTACTGGAGAGGTATTTGGAGGGAGCCACAGGATGTAGTTCACCAGCCTGGATGGGGAGGGCAGGCTGGGAGGCAGCTGTGTCCTAGAGGATGCTTCAGCTCGGTCCTGGATCTCTTCAGGTATCACCCTTGAAGGTAGGATGATACCCCTTTCCTCACTACCCTAGCTCTAGTCTAATCTTCCACTTCAGGCAGGGGCTAGGCTCTTCCTGCACTGGTCTGGTATGCTAGAGTCTCTGAGCTGCTGCTCAGCTAACTACTCTCTGCTTGCGTCCTGCAGACCCAGAGGGCCTGACTAGGACCGGTCTATTCTCCCTTCTGGGAGAGACTGCTCTCTTCTCTCTCTTGGGAGAGACTTCTCTAGAACATTCCTGGCCAGAGGTTTTATTACCTCCCTTTGGTCAGGTGGTGGCTGCTCCTCCAATTACCTCTCAGTGCACAGAGACAGGATGTAACACAGACATTGGTTGACATAATTACATCTCAGATTAACATCTGCCTTGCCAGGCAGGATTAACCACTGCAATTTCCCCTTGATCCTATAAGGACCATGTAGTGTAATGTGGTGTTATCTACAGGTGGGACGTATTCGCAAGCACTACCTCGCCATTGCATCGGCGAGGGTGTTGCATACCCCGGGGGCAATTGAAAGAGCCGCCCTCGGCTCGACTACAGTTGTTTTGGGGCACAGAGGGGGCTAAGGGCACTTCTGGGAAGTGCAGGCTGTGTGAGGTGTAGGGACAAACCGCCCATGGTCCTGGAGACAGGCACCTGGGTTGGTGTCGGACTAAGACAAAAATATGTAAGAGCTGTATGACAGTTGGTCGCTGACGCCATTAAACCGAACTGTACAGTAGGAAAGGTGTGGTGTCATGTCCTGTAATCCACTCCTTGCACCAAGGCCTGTATATTTGTTTGATCAACGCTTCTTCCCTGGCGGCAATTATATGGTGTCTATCTGCATTGCATGAGCATATGCGACACGAGTACCTCCTGACTGACAACCTTACCCATGTATGAGTGGCATCCAGGTGCTATCTGTGTAACACCCCCGGTCCCCTAAAGACCCGCAGTTTACGGACTACCCCCATGTGCAAACCTCAGTTTGAGGGATCAGGTAGCGGTCAGTGTTTTACACAAAAGACGGTCCGACACAGCCACACTACAACCTGAAAAGCCTATGAAAGGGTTAATGCATACTACTGGCATATATTGACAGTGTGCAAATATTTTTGTAAACTCACATTGGCTTAGCAGCCCAATGGGTACACATCTTGAACGTTACAAACGTTACAGAAGTAGATAGGCTACTCAGAGTAGCACGATAGTAAATGTCTCTTTCCTGTAAAGAAAAGGCATAAAAAGTGCAAGCAGAATGTCCGTACCTAAAAAGGAAGGCATTAAGTGCAAAATAATAGTCAATAGACATAGCAACTTTTCCCTGGTAGTATCTGGCAAAAGTCTCACAGAAGGTCTCTACTGACAAAGTCCATCTTCTGGGTACAGCCCTTGATGTGGGGGAAAAGTGCAGTAGAAGCAAAGGGTCTCCTCTATGTGTAGAGGGACAGAGTCCTTTGAAGAAATCTCTGCTGGGGCAGAGGAAGGGTGCTATCATAGCACATGACAGTGTATAATCTCTTGACTGAGATAAATAAGGGTAAGAGTCTCAGGACTGTCTCTGGCTCTTTGGGGAAAGTGGAAAAATATAAACAATATGTACAAAGTACCTGGAGAGGGCTACAGCCCTTCAGGGATTAGTCAGTATCGCTGGGTTCAGCAAAGACAGGATCCAGCTCCTGCAGGGAATCCTGTGCATCCTCAGCGGGAGTAGGTACCGGCTGGGGACACCCGGTGGCAGCAGTGGGTACTGCAGGTGCAGCAACATCCTCCGGACCTTCAGGGGGACGAGCGCTGTCGCCCGGGGTGTCGGCCGTTCCAGCCGGGGGCTCAACTGAGCCAGGGACCACAGAGGGGTCCAGGAAAAAATAAACGGAGCCCAGCGGCCGCGCCGCGGCTCCTTCCAGCTCCGGTTCTTCCGGGGCCGGGTCATCACCCCATTGGTAACCGGCAAGGGGAGATGCGGGCCTAGATGGAACCTCCGGACAAGGTTCGCTAGCCGGGATGTCTTCTCCCACAGAAGAGCCGCGGGACCTGGCAATGCTCCCGGCAGGGGAACTGGTGGGGGTGGCGCCCTGTATCATGCCCGGCCCATGGATGGCAATGGGACCCGTACTCACAATTACTGTGGATGGGGCATTCACGTGGGTGACCGCCCGGGGACTTGCAGCCGAGGAAGAAGAGGTGTTCGGAGACTCCGGCCACTCGTCGTCCTCATACCAGTCGTCCTGCGGGAAGTAGCGGTCCTCGTCGGAATCGGGGATCCGGATCACGCCAGCCGCCCAGGGTCCTCGAGGTCCTTCCTGCAGGGAGAACTCGATGCACTCTCCCGGCTTCAGGTTGTGCAGGCTCTCCGGCAGATCAGGTCTCTTGACGGACCGGCGGGGTATAAATACTTCCCGTCCGGTGTAGTCCTGGGTGGCGAAGCCATAGCCCTTCCGCTTGTCAAAGAACCGGACCATGCCGGTGGTGCGATTCTTCTCGACCCAAGCTCCCGCTGTGGATCTGCCGGCCATATACCGCTGGGCCTCCTTCTCTCGGCGTCGCTGGTCCGAGACAGCGTCTCGGAGTCGCCGACGGGCGGCCTCACCTCGGCCTTGAGGCTGCGGAGGTTTCGGTGCTGGGGCTCGTGGCTCCGGTTCAGGTTCGGATCTCCTTGGACGACAGGTAGGTGCCGGAACAGGAGCAGGAACCACCGGAGGGTCAGGAACCACTACAGCGGGGCTAGCAGGCCGCGCAGCAGGAGTAGTAGGCCTCGGAGCAGGTGGAGCGGCCACACTAGGCCCAGGCGTTGGCTCAGCAGGAGTCGGGGCCTCCCCACGTGGCGCCTCCACGTGGACCCGCGGTACCGGGATGGTAGCCGGGATAGGGACGAGGAACCGCCCGGGTGGGATTTGGTACTGCGTCACCGTTTGGTAGCATGTCCTGGTGACGAAGGCCCGAGTCAATCCTCGGTGCAGCCGATGTCCAGCGGAGGGTCTTCGGACGGGCTGCGCAGAGACCACCACCATAGTCTCTAAGACCTCATAAAACTCCGGACGCTCCACAGGAGGGAAAGGCGGATGACCCCACATGGCGTTGTCCTCTCTGTCCAAAGTCCACTCCAGTTCTGGCGCTTCTCTGAGGCAGGGCAGGAAGTCCGCCTCGAGCCAGTGGGAGGAGTCCGAGTCCTTCCCGCCAAGAGCTGTGGCGGGTTCTAATTTTTCCTGCGCCACAGGAGGCGGGGTTCGCGCGCTTCGCGCGTGGGTGGAGCTTGATGCGTCATCTGGGTTTCCCGCCAGTGAAGGTTTTGGCGGGCTGGAATTATTTGCTGTGCCACAGTTTCTGAGGTAAAAATCTTCAGGCGCGGCAGCGCCGGATGTAGCAGAGCTGGTACAGTTCTTGCCAGGATTAACCTCTGGAGTGCGGGAGCGGCGCTCGACAGCACGTGGCAGCAGTATAACACAGTTCATTCCAGAAACACACAAGTCCTTGGGCCTAAACCCGGATGTCAGCAGGGTTAGGCAGCACAGTCTTTTAATAAAGGAAAGTCTTTAATGCCGTAATAAGGCACAGAAGTATCAATCCTGTTCGTGACGCCACTTGCAACATCCCCCACCGGGGCCTAGCCCTTGAGGTGAGGCCTGGAGACAGCCGGGGCCCGCTGTACCGGAGTGGCTGGCGGTTGCGGCCCAAGCACGCTATTGTCACGGTGCTTGGTACGGGGGAACCGGAGGGCTGTCCTACAGCCTGGCAGGTCTCCAGCAGGGTGGTGTTGGCAAGAAATGATGAGGGAGCGGCTGCTATAGCGGATCTCCCTGGGGCAACCCCTTAATGTCCCGAGTGTGAGTCTCTGGGTGATGGACAGGGTGCCGGTGATGAGGGTAGTTGTAGTAGCAGGGACCAGACGGAGACAGAGGTTGAAGAAAACAACTTACAGTTCGTTTATTGCAACCGGCAGGAACTGCAGAAAACGTGTCTTTAACAGGTGGAGTACTGGAGAGGTATTTGGAGGGAGCCACAGGATGTAGTTCACCAGCCTGGATGGGGAGGGCAGGCTGGGAGGCAGCTGTGTCCTAGAGGATGCTTCAGCTCGGTCCTGGATCTCTTCAGGTATCACCCTTGAAGGTAGGATGATACCCCTTTCCTCACTACCCTAGCTCTAGTCTAATCTTCCACTTCAGGCAGGGGCTAGGCTCTTCCTGCACTGGTCTGGTATGCTAGAGTCTCTGAGCTGCTGCTCAGCTAACTACTCTCTGCTTGCGTCCTGCAGACCCAGAGGGCCTGACTAGGACCGGTCTATTCTCCCTTCTGGGAGAGACTGCTCTCTTCTCTCTCTTGGGAGAGACTTCTCTAGAACATTCCTGGCCAGAGGTTTTATTACCTCCCTTTGGTCAGGTGGTGGCTGCTCCTCCAATTACCTCTCAGTGCACAGAGACAGGATGTAACACAGACATTGGTTGACATAATTACATCTCAGATTAACATCTGCCTTGCCAGGCAGGATTAACCACTGCAATTTCCCCTTGATCCTATAAGGACCATGTAGTGTAATGTGGTGTTATCTACAGGTGGGACGTATTCGCAAGCACTACCTCGCCATTGCATCGGCGAGGGTGTTGCACATTAAATACTAAAAACAACCCCTAAAACCACGCCCCAACCGGAAGTTGGGCGTGGTTTTAGGGGTTGTTTTTAGTATTTAATGTTTGTTAGGATACTATGTGTTAGCTATGACTAAGGACGGTCAATCCGTCCGAAACGCGTAAGCTGTTTCTGTTTCTCCACATCGTGGATGTTGCATTTTTCAATGAATAAATAAAGGACGCTAAACGCATTGCCTGGAGCCTGGCTGAGCCATTACTTTGTTTGCCTGCATATCTTACCCCAGCAGAGGGGAGGCCGTGCCTCGCTCGGCATGTCCTGAACGGGAGGTGAGCTGGTTTTCCTGCTTAGTTTTCACAGTACAGGCAGCCCCTTATCTCCTGTGCAGGCAGCCCCTTATCTCCTGTGCAGGCAGCCCCTTATCTTCCTCTCCAACAGACTCTGCTCTAGATCCTCAGAGCAGGACCGAGGTGAAGCCTAACAGTGAGCCTCAGCCAATCAGTATCCTGCGTCTCTTAGCTCCTCCCCCGGCTGTGCAGCAGGTTAGGCAGTGCTGTGTATGGGTTTGTCTGCTGTACAATGTGTGACCCGCTCATCAGTGATGGAGGAGGAGACTGCAGCTGCTGCCAGGTGGGTGAGAGGTAGGTGCTCCTATATGATGTCAGTGGGTGAGAGGTAGGTGCTCCCATATGATATGAGTGGGTGAGAGGTAGGTGGTTCTGTGTAATATTAGTGGATGGGTGAGAGGTAGGTGCTCCTATATGATATGAGTGGGTGAGAGGTAGGTGCTCCTATATGAGTGAGGTGTAGGTGGTTCTGTGTGATATAAGTAGGGGGGTAGGTGATGCTACATGACATGAGTGGGGGTGGGTGAGGGGTAGGTGACCCCCTACAGTAACCCACACTGATACTGGTCCACTTTAGGCAATAGTCAGAGTGCTCCCCAGTAGCCCTCAGTGTCCCCCCTGTAGTGCGGCGGCTCCCACTCTTCTCTCTCCTGTACGTTGTGGCTCTGTTACACTGCGCTGCGCATGTGCCCTGCTGTCAGGAGAGGAGCCGGGTATACGGAGCAGGCCGGATAACACGATGCACCTTATGGGTGACACCGGATTCTGTGTGTTACTGTCCATTCCTTTTCCTTATTATTTCCTGTGTATTATTGGCCATGGACCTTGTGGCAGGAATTTACCGCCGTTCCCATAGTGACTATATCAGGCAGAAGCGTCCTATAGCAGCCCACCAGGGCCAATCCTGCTCCACAGGTTATGTGCCTGCATTATGGCTTCTCCTGGGGCCTAGGACTGATTACTTACAACTGCTGAATGTCTTTGGCTGCGTCTCCACACTGCGCCCCTGAGATTGGAGTCGTCTTTCACCTCAAAATCTATACCAAAAAATGCTCAACATTACAGGATGATGATATTGGTTTCCTGCGGCCCTCCTATCACCCACACTGTGATTTTAGGTTAATTTTGAACACAAGAAACAAAAGAACGACACAGACATTGAGAATATGTATAAAGTACGTAAAGTTTATTATAAGTTATGAGTGTATTTTATGTGCAGGTGACCCCCATCACTCACCAGGAGCGGACAGCGACACTCAGGGCAGGAAAACTCCCAGTGGAGGAAACCTGCAGGGAAACCATGGCCGCCGTCCTGCCCTTCCTCTGTGCATACTAAGGGCGGTCGCCTCTAGAACATAAGGTTCAGTGTGTGTAGTAATATTATGTGTGTGTATAGTGTGTAGTGATATTATGTGTGTGTATAGTGTGTAGTGATATTATGTGTGTGTGTAGTGATATTATGTGTGTGTATAGTGTGTAGTGATATTATGTGTGTATAGTGATTATATGTAGTGATATTATGTGTGTGTATAGTGATTGATTGTGTGTGTAGCATGGTGTATGTAAGTAGTGATATTATGTGTGTGTATAGTGATTGTGTGTAGTGATGTTGTGTGTGTATAGTGATTATATGTAGTGATATGTGTGTACTGTGATTGTGTGTAGTGATATTATGTGTGTGTATAGTGATTATGTGTAGTGATGTTGTGTTTGTGTATAGTGATTGTGTGTAGTGATATTATGTGTGTACTGTGATTGTGTGTAGTGATATTATGTGTGTATAGTGATTATATGTAGTGATATTATGTGTGTATATAGTGATTATATGTAGTGATATTATGTGTGTATATAGTGATTATATGTAGTGATATTATGTGTGTATATAGTGATTATATGTAGTGATATTATGTGTGTATAGTGATTATATGTAGTGATATTATGTGTGTACAGTGATTGTGTGTAGTGATGTGTGTGTATAGTGTGTAGTGATGTGTGTGTAGCATGGTGTATGTAAGTTGTGATATTGTGTGTGTGTACAGTGATTGTGTGTAGTGATATTATGTGTGTGTACAGTGATTATATGTAGTGATATTATGTGTGTGTGTATAGTGTGTAGTGGTGTGTGTGTAGCATGGTGTATGTAAGTTGTGATATTGTGTGTGTATTGTGTGTAGTGATGTTTGTGCATTACCTCCTCATCCAGGGTTTTCCTTTGTCCTTGGGTCCTCAGGTTCCTCCTCCTTGGATGGGTGCAGAGTGGTGACATACAGCGAGCAGGGTGGAGGGGTGATCCAGGGGCCTCTGATGACAAATTCTTGTGGATCCCTCCGGCACCAGTGCACGGCCCGGCTGTGATGGTCTTTCCTGTCTCGCTTCCATGCCCAATGGTCGGGGTCCTGTGCCATAACCAGATCACATGTTTCCTTACCAACCCAAGCTGGGAATCCCATACGTCTCAGCAGCTCGTCCCGTCTCCTCGGCAGGTGGTCCTTCTTCCCGATCCAGGTCAATCCAGAAGCCCAGAGGGACATCTCACGGTGGAAATCCAGGTCTTCTTCCAGCTGGTTACCTAAAAACCTGGAAGAACAGATGATAAGATTATCCAGTAAGATGGTGATTAATGATCTATCCTGCAGTGCGCATCGGTCATCAATATCCTGGACACAAATCATTTACTATATTAAAAGAAAAGAAAACTTACAGACGGGGAAGGAATAAGTGCGATATTCCTCAGTGCGGAGCTCGGCTCTCCGGAAATACTCCAGGGCGATGGCGAGGAGGTGGGGGAGGAGAAGGAGCATTAGACAATGGTAATAGAGTTATTACCTACAGTATATACACCTATCTATATCCTGTATACTATGTATCCTGATGTTACTGATTCCTTCCCCTACTTCCCTCTGTATAATAATGATACCTTGTCCGACATCCGGAGGCAGCTGTCCCTGTCTAGGAATCTCCTGATGAACTCATCCTCTACGAACAATGGAAATAAGGTTATATCTGTTCCATCTATTTCACAAATGTTCCAATGTCTTACCTAATATCCAAAAAAAATGTAAACTTAAATACCGTGAGGCTGATTTATTAAAACTCGGGAATTGTATTCCAATCTTAATAATACAGGATCCAGTGTGTGACACAGGATTCCCATTTGAGCTATCACCTGTTCCAGTATTCTGTAGCTGTCAGTCACCACTAGGGGGAGCTCAGTGCTACTAACTCAGAACAATATAAACTGTTACAATCTCTTCCTGCACTGAGCTCCCCCTGCAGGTGCCTCTAGAATATTGCAGCAGGTCTCTGTTGGGATGAAGGAGTTTAGCGCCCTCCCCCCGCCTTCCCTCTGTGTCACATTGGGGCAGGCTTAGTGCCACGGGGGGCGGGGGGATGTATAATGTCAGTATGTTATGTGTGCTGTGCTTGTCGGATGTGGGGGCAGAGGCAGCCACAAATTTACAGCTGGATATTTAACCCATTAAATCTTGTACAATGGCCTCGGCTCTCCGCATCAGACATAGGATTTTACTGAGGAGGGTGAAGAAGGCCGTCCGTTCTTCTGGCAGTGGCCGGTGTCCGTCTTCTTCTTCTTGGTCTCCTTCGGGCTGTCGGGCCGTGCACTGTGACAGAAGAGAGACATAGGAAAGTATCAGGACTTATATACTATAATTTTCTTTCGGGAATATTGTAAGGAGTTATAAATGGTTGTGATATTATTTTCCATAACCAGAGCCACGTTATCCATTACATTCATCTGATATTTCCGCTCAGCTCTAGTGACATTGAGCTGTAATACCAGATACAGCCAGTGGAGGAATGTGGCGCTGTTTCTGAGAAATAATCCACATCAGTGACATGGAGATGGAGTCTCTGATACTTACGACTCCTGATTGTAAAGATCAATCAGTTCTCTCTTTCTCTTCCTCATGGCCTCTCCCGGGGACTGTGAAGAGAAGGAATCCAGGAATATGTGCGGATATGTGGATGTCTACGACTATTCTTGTATAACATGTCGGCTATAAGTGTAATGATGGTACATGTTTTCACAAATTTATCAACAAATATTAAAATCTATTCTTTTTACCAGTTTCTTATTTTTCCCCCATATTAATCCTTAGATTTATTAATAGAATTATAATTTTTCTAATATTTTTAATTTTGCTCACACATTATTATTATGTAATAACATATCCACAATGTCAGGTGTCAAAGGTGCGGCTATTTCAGCCAATGGGCTGCATGAAACTTTGGCTACTTACTGTGAATATTTTATCAAGCCAGTCATTATAAGGGGAATTCAAGGAACTTCAAGGTCTTTTTGTGAAACCTTCTAAAAAGTCACATCAGACTTGTAGAAAATATCATGGAGAGAGCCCAGTTTTATATTTTTTTGTTTCTACTACATGGTGCTGTTGCTACAAAATTTTACAATAGGTCCTGTCCACCCATGTGTTTTAGATGTCTCCATAACTAGTGGTGTACCTCGGAGAAAGACCCTGCGGATACTATGAGGCCTGTGGATCCAGGGGGCCATTCCATGTACAGGCCTGCCGAAAGCTTAGCCGGCGAAGTTTTCCTTCTCTTTTGTGTCATGTTGCTTCCATCATTAATTTTTCAGATGATCCAGACTGAGACGTCGCCTCTTGATATCTGAGGATCAGATCAATTTTCTTATCCGTCCATAATGCAAATTTGGGCCTCATCCACATGGCCTTGTGCTTGGCCGGACCTGATCCCAACATAACACACGGCTGGGCGGATATGGGAGTGAGGGTCCTTCACCCCTTTCCACTGAAAACTATGCGTCCGGCAGCTACTTCGTAGTCTGGGTGCCATAGACTTCTATTGTACAAATTGTGGCCAGATCACGGCGACAATTACGGCCGAGTGATCGGGGCCTGATACAGATTTATAGCATTGGCACCTCTCATAGAGGTTCCCTATTGGCTGATTGTTCCTGCTTCCTTCTCATCCCCCGTTGTCAGCGCTAGATTTTCGGCTTCTTATTCCCTACATATGGACACAGATGGGGAAGTGGCGCTTATTATGCAAACTAGAAAGACATGGGAGCAGATTTACTAACCCGGTCCTGCCGCAATCCCGCAGTGCGTTGTCCGACGAGGATTTGTAGAGCTGTGCCAAGATCAAATGCTGAGGAATCTGTCACAAGTGAGTGATCCGCCCCATACAGTAGGGACTATTTATAGCATCCCCTTCATGTCCTGGCAAGGCTCACCCCGAATGTCTTATTGTCTCGTTACCTCCCTGAACCCTGTGCATAAGTGTGGAATATTCTAAACAGGGTTAGAAGATTTTCCGATAAACATTTTCCCGGAAAGGATCTTTCCCGGTAATTACTGAATGATGAAGGGTTCTAGTGAATCCTTATAAAGTTATTTCAGGGATATTGCGCCTCATATTGTATTTGGGAATGTAACCAAATATCTATTGATGAAATGTAGGAAATGAATCTTCCGTTTACTGTATACAGCTCCAATGCACATTCTTTTTTTTGGTACACCTTTAAACATTGGGGCAGATTTACTTACCCGGTCCATTCGCGATCCAGCGGCGCGTTCTCTGCGCTGGATTCGGGTCCGGCCGGGATTCATTAAGGTAGTTCCTCCGCCGTCCACCAGGTGGCGCTGAAAAGCACCGGAACGCACTGGAGTTCACCAAGCCGGGCTGAGTGAAGGTAAGTGCAAGCTCCGCGACAGATTTTTTTTTTTTTAAATGCGGCGGTTTTTCCGAATCCGTCGGGTTTTCGTTCGACCACAGCCCCCGATATCCATCGCGTGCATGCCACCGCCGATGCGCCACAATCCGATTGCGTGCGCCAAAACCCCGGGGAAATTCAGGGGAAATCGGCGCAAATCGGAAATATTCGGGTAACATGTCGGGAAAACGCGAATCGGGCCCTTAGTAAATGACCGCCATTGGGCGTGCAACACACTTCTGTCGGATTTTGCATGATAAATGTGTTGCACGATCGAATGAGCACCGGAACGCCCCTTTAGTGCAGAAATTTGTGTCGCATGAAGAATAGTGCAGCTGCAACTCAAATGGGTCACGTGTGACACAATTGTGGTGCAGACACTTCATAAATACCGGTGATAGCAGTTTGCAGGAGAAAGAACGTGCAAAGTCCAACAGAAAACTGGCGCAAGGTCCTTAGTAAATCTGGCCCATGGGAGACATGTTTGGCTGTTAACCCCAATCTGTGTGACCCACCATAAAAGTCCTGTTTTATGCACCAAAATTTACATTAATTTAGCTTCTTGCAGGCCCATGATAAAATCCTTAAACCGATTGATCCTTAAACCAAGTCAGCTGCTTTTACCTTATAAAGCTGCAAACAGTGTTAAGTACTGGCCCAGGAAATCTGTTTAGTGTTTGTTGCTAGTGGCATTAGGACAGTGATGTTTATTTCAGTATTGTAGCTGGACTTTAAGCACTCGAGTGTCAGATCTCACAGCACAGCCCCACCATTCTGCTCTGAATAAGTGCTGTAGCAGGCTTCTGGTTAGATATTAAAGTTTAGGGGATATTCTGGGGAGAAGTTTGAATACACAGCAGTGTGAGGACTCTTTCCTCAGTGCTCCAGCTACAATCCTGCTGATGTAAATATTAACACAGTTTTCACAGTCCTGCTGCTACTAACAACACACACAATGTATGGTTTCACAGTAGACAGATCTCTGGGGCTAATACCTAACACTGTTTGCAGCTTTGTATGGTCAAAACTACTGAGTATTCGGATTTTAGCAGATTTTAGCATGCTGTGCTTTGTATAGTAGAAGGTTAAACATTTCCCAATGTACTTTTTGCAACAATTACTTCATTTTGAAGCTCAGATCCAGGACTGATCCTTGTCCCCATGGAATGAGAGCAAACTTGCCATAAGTCAGAACTTTTCAAAGATAATTCCACTATATTTACCCTCTTATAACCCCAAATTGTTGTGTAATTTTAGCCCATAATAGTCATTCCCTATCAAGTTGTGTCAGGACCAAAATTTTCCAGATTTTTTTTTTAATCAATAATAATAACTTTTGGCTAAAACAAAAATTTCCCCTCTCACATTCCACAGTGTATTAGGCATCTAGAGGGGAAAACTCCAGAGGCGACACATGGAATATTCTCCCAGAGGGACATAAAACACAAATCTGAATTAAATATTTGACATTCATCTCCAGTCTGTTCTGAATTAACTACTTAAAAAAATAAATCGGTTCTGAATTTTGAGTCTAAATTTCCCTAAATTACGTGTAATGGATCTGTGGCTTTAATGCCAAATAAAGCTGTGGTTTTTGGATTTATAGCTCCCAACTACATTTGTTTTATTGCTTCCCTCCAGAATTTATTTTTTCCCCATTTCCCTTGAAGTGCGTATAATTTACATTACAATTTCAATGAAATGTAGCAATAATATTTATCCAAATACAACAGGACACATTCGGAGGCACAGCAGGTGCACGTAATTGAAAAGTTCCTCCGGTGAATATGAAATGAGTGCAATAAAGCGCCACTATGTTGTAGAAGGCGCGCGGCGGAGGTGACATCATCACGCTACGGAAAATCTATTACTAGCACATGTGTCAGGGCACGAGTCTCCTCCGTGTCACATATTGCTCTCTCTGTGCGGTCTTGTGTCCTCGGATACATAGACATAAGTCTCTATAGTCTTATCAGAAGGACAGAAATGCTACTACAGGTGGTCCCCGACTTAAGGACACCCGACTTACAGACGACCCCTAGTTACAGACGAACCCCTCTGCCCACTGTGACCTCTGGTGAAGCTCTCTGGATGTTACTATAGTCCAGGCTGCAATGATCAGCTGTAAAGTGTCTGTAATGAAGCTTTATGGATAATCCTTGGTCCCATTACAGCAAAAAAATTTTGATACTCCAATTGTCACTGGGGCCAAAAAATTTTTTGCCTAGATCTACAATTATAAAATATACAGTTTTGACTTATATACAAATTCAATTTAAGAACGAACCTACGGAACCTATCTTGCACGTTACCCGGGGACTGCCTGTACTCCGTATAGAGGGAAGAAAGTTCCCATTTGCAGTAAAATAAATGGCCAGTCCTAATAATGGCCCAGATGTAGCAGTGAAAAAAACTTATTTATCAGATCAGAATCATAAGTGGAACGTGAAGACAAGAGAGTAAAAAATTTTAGAAACCTAAACCGAATAAAGCGTAAATTCCAATGTAAGAAAACCTGTCTCCAGCTTTGGAGTGTTATAGGCAAGGTCAGTTTTATAGACCTGTCCTTATCTACTTTATGTGACATCTTGCTTCCCAGAAAGTCACATTTAAAATAAGATGCAAATTCCAGGTCTAAAAAAATCAAGCTCTGCCTGTTGCCCGTCAGCTAGGCCTCCCCTCCCCCTGACATCAGCTCCACCACCTACAGAAATCTGTGCAGATAAATCATTAGCGCATGCGTAATGAAGTCAGGTCTACATCCCCGGCCTCATCTCTTTACTGCGCATGCGCCAGGATTGTTCGATACTAGTCCTGTGCTGTTCTTTTACACTTAAAGAGAACCTGTCAGGGAAACTTCTGATCCTTGGGTTAGTGACCCAGATTGCTTTGGAGTATTTTTAAGAGATTGTTTAAAAAAAACAAACTTTATACTCACCTAGTCCTTTGGCACAGGGGTGTAACTACAGGGGTAGCAGACATAGCAGCTGCTATGGGGCCCGCAATGTCAGGGGGCCCCGGCATCTGACCTGCTACAGGTGTCCTTGCTTCATTTCAAAAATTTTTTGTTTATCAGCGTTATCGAGCATACTAAACTTTATAGATGTAGTGTATGTTTTTATTACTATACATCAATAATGGAGGTAACTACAGTGAAAACATCCCACAATAATGCATAGTATGTTATTCCTGTGGGCCGAAAGGGTCATTATGTCATGCGAACAATGGGGGAACCATATATAGTCCTTTAAGAAACTACTTTAGTCAATCGCCTTGTACAGGATCCTCTTTGCCTTGTGATGTGTTAATCGCTGTCTCAGCCTTGGGTACAGAGGGGTTTGGAGAACAGAAATGTAGGGAAGAGGGTGCAATAACTGTGGCCTATCTAACACTACACTGTAATAGGCCCACAGAACACTTATAGTGTATAGTGGGACAGATTCATTATGGATTCTCCGACAATGTAGAAGGCACAGAAATCTTCCTCTCTGTCCTGATGCCACTTTGGGTTTGGAAGGGCGTGAATGCCCCGAGCACCAGAAAACTGAACAGAAAACCTTGCCAGATCAGACCTGGTATAAGACCCAAACTAGCAGAGTTTGCGCCCTTATCTACTAAGAGGTTGGAACCTTTCAGTAGACTTTGGCGCTGGAGAGCCGGCCAGGGCGAATTTTAAGATTGGCTCCAGTCTTAAAGAGGTTTTCCCCACAAAGGAAAGTTAGGCCCTATCCATGGGTTAGGGCCTAACTTGCTGATCAGTGGGGGTTTCAGTGCTGAGACCTCCGCAGATCGCGGAAACGAGGAGTCCATCTGACTAATGGAGCAGATGGCCGCGCATGACCGTTCTGCTCCATTAATCTCTATGGACGGAAATTGCCAAGCGCAGCACTCACCGATCTCAGTCAACTCGAAAGAGATTTATGGAGCAGAACGGTCATGCGCGGCCGTCTGGTTCATTAATCTGACGGAGCGATGACAGACGTCCCCTCGTTTTTGCGATCTGCGAGGGTCTCAGCACTGAGACCCCCAATGATCAGACCCCAATTTCCTTTGTGGGAAAACCCCTTTTACAAATTTCCCCCAATGACTCCACATCATACATTATATGATGCACTTAGTATAGTTTGTGTTATTATAGGGTCTATATACTGTATATATCGTATCCCTGTAGAGATGTCTATAGGACATTATCTAATTAACCCTTAATTTATTTTCCATTGAGAGAACCGAAAAGGTGCATATAAAAAAAAAGTTAGAACAAAAAAGTTACTTCATATCTAATCTCGAAGGAATAAGGATAAAAATGGAGTTTGAATGGTTTCGTGAAAACTGCGAACACCGAAAATAGCGACTGTAATAGACGCCTGAATCTGTATGAACGATGAACTTCACTGGCATTGACTTTCCACGCAGAAGTAAAAGGAGAAGTAGCTTCAGCTGTCATCCTGATGTCAGAAGAAATGTAATTATAACAATTTAATTTTTCTTAACAATCATTTCTTTTTTACAGGCAAATCCCTTCTGATTGCAGTCATGCTACGGAGAAGTTGAGTGGATAGTAGGCAGTAATGATTTACCCGGGATTGACAGATCTCCTATAATGAAGTCAGTAATTCTCCGATGGTACTGTATCGCCTTAAAGTAGATGTGGCGGCAGAGATTTTTGCTCTAAATCCATATTATTTTTCTAAATTCTTTCCCTACAAAAGAGCAAGAGACGAAAAATGGATCCAGAACTTAACCTGATTCTTCCCCATGTCCCCCTACATATAGGAGACACTTGAAAAAATATCCTTTATATTCAATGGCTCACAGATGACAATTGTATTACATATGTTCTCCAATCCTCCCAGACCACAATGTAGGCTTCTTCCAGCCAAGGCTTTGGGGAAGACCTAGCTGCTGCAACTCTCTGCTCTCCCTTCCCATCTCCTTAAAGTTTTTATATAAACTGACAACTTAATGAGCATCTGTCCGCCTATGGTAGTGAGGTGGAATTTAGAATGGTGGAATTTAACTACAGTGGTAGCAGCCATGGCAGCTCCTATGGGGCCTGCAGTGTCGCGGGGACCCAATATCCGATCTCATAGTATATAAGGCCGGAAAAAGACGCAAGTCCATCAAGTCTATTAAGAATTAAATAAATGTTTTATCCCCATAACACGTGATATTTTTGCTCTCCAGAAAGGCATCCAGGCCTCTCTCATGTACATAGAGTCCGCCATAACAACCTCCTGCGGCAGAGAGTTCCATAGTCTCACTCTTACAGATCTAACACTAAAGAATGGAGGATGTGCACCATTATATACATATTATACTGCACTTTGTTTCGCATGTTATGTTTGTGATTACATTGTCAGCAGAATACAAACCATTGTAAAAACCTCCCAGGAGGATCATCTCATGAATTCTGTGGATAGCGGCCGAGCTATTGACGCTCTTTTCGAGCCCATAGCTGGGGATGGTAACAGTAGCTCCACACATCTATCTCAAATCTCTACTCAGAACGCCTGACTCTGTAGAAAGCAGACGACAAAGATCTCGACAATTGCTCATTCGTGGATTTAGAAGTCTGATTGCTCGAATAATTTTCTCATCTTCATGCAGAACTTTTTTTTTTTTTTTATGTTGACTAAAATATTACTAATCTAATTTCCTATTAAAAAACTCATTTCCAGCATTGCAGAGCTAAAAGGTGCTACCATGCATTTAGTCCTCAATTTACATACAACAAAATCCTGTAATCCAACGGGGGCTTTCACACAAGGGCGACCGCAGGCAATTACATAGGAAAGAGAATATTCAAGAGCGATGGTTTTCTCTTGCTTTATTCTAACTCGCATCACTATATTATTTCTTTATAAGGACAGGGTATTCCAAAAATAAAGGTTGAAAGTTTTAGGGTTTTTTTCGTTATTTTTGAACAGTCCGTTTAGGTTTCTAGGGGGGATTCATCAAGGCTTCTGTGTCCTGGTGTACAAGCACCGAAATAGGCGCAATTCCCAGGGAACGGCCGCATATTGTTTCTATTTACCCTTTTATGCCACGTCCACACTAAGTGGTCGTGGAAGGGCATGAGGTGGAGTGTACCCGGAAATGGAGTGGACCGACACAGGGTGTTCCTGCCTGTCTCAGGCTATTGCACATTTCTAGGGCAGGCCAGACCTCGCGTATGACTGCCTGTTGGCACAACCCTGTCAGATTTATATGGTGTGTATGATATATCCCTCCATATGAGTCTATAGAGAAGGTCATTGAAAAAGTGGGGGTAAAAACAAGCATGAATTCATATTTCTTATGTTGTAATGTAATAAGGACCACATAAATATTTCTCACGCATTTTCAACATCTTTGGAGAATTCAAAATTGTAAATGGGTGTCACCAGTTGGGTTATGTAGGTGCACACCCCCTTTACAAAAGTCAATTGCCAACCCCCAATTATTACTAATTATTATTTATAAATTTATAATAAATATATTTATTAACTATTATTTATAAATTGTTATAAGGAATAAAAGAGCAACACCACAAGAAAATAATCTAATGGTAACAAGACTTTGGTCACAGTGTGTTCAGAGTTCAGTCCAAGGGCAATGCAATAATGTGATTTTTTTTTTTTGTAACTATAATTAAAAAAAAAAAATCTTTCATCTGCTTCCTAGAAACTTGTGCAGGAATAACAGACCACATTAGGATGCCTGGTAGTGCAGTCAGTTTTACATTACGCACCTATAGACTTCAATTGGCCTTTTTTTTGTCAGAATTACAGTAGGACATGTTCAACTTTTAGCTCAATGTATCGTAACACAGACAAGCGTCATGTCTGAATCAAACAAAATACCAGCTATGTGCCAGGGTCAGGGTTTCTTGGTAGTCCAATGCGATGTGCCTCCGTATGGCCCACTAAGCCACTCACCTTGCCGGCTTCCAGCCGTGTCTCCCGTGGAGGCAGGGATGCATGCGCACCGGCTATGCAAAATTTCAAGGGTCAGTGTGCCGTTAATTGGTGCTGGCCAGCAGCCTTCCTTGATAAATTCCCAGCCCCTTCCAGATCTTTGTGCCTCATAGCCTTAGAGAAAGCTTGTTTGATGCCCTGTGCGATTATCCTGATTTCCCATTGTGACCTCAATTCCGTTCCTGACTTCGCTCCTGTGCTGCCCGTCCTGACCTTCTGCTCTGACTCTGATTCTTGGCTGCCTGTCTCAACCTCCTTGTCTGTCCCCGACCACGAGTGCCTTACGATTCTGTACGCCACCAGACAAGGTCACGCCTGTGGAACGACCTGGTGGTACCACGCCGTGGAAAGTCCAATCTGCTTTGCTGCAGACTCTGGTGAAAACCTGGTAGCACTTAGACTCTGGTTCCAGGTGTCGGCTTACGTCATCGTCCGTGGTGGTACAGAGGATCCACTACCCCTGGTGCCTGACAATGACTCACATGTGAAACCCTTATGGGCAATGGCTTTACTAATCAATAAATATTATTAATGTCACAACCGCTTTAAGTGGTGCCTTTTCCTGGACCTATTGTAATCCAAATGCAGTTTACATATCAGACCCATACCGGTGGTGCCAGTACTGTGGTTAACACAGACAGTATGTTTGTCCATGGCCTTAACATTTCACATTCAAAAGTGAGAAAGTGCAATATATTCTTCACTAACATTGTGTAGGTTCTGTGATGACACTGCCCTATCTAAATGAAACTGCATTTTCTACACAGTCCAACATTACTTTATTACTGTGTTATATGCAATAATATTTGTTGGTAAGTTGCGACTCCCCGGGCCTGGTCCTGAGTTGTGGTGGCTGTAGTATGGAGGGTGCAGTAGGCCGTGCTAATGAAGCAGTATGCTGAAGAAAGTGTACAATTTTCCCCATGACTTGCCTTGCGCTGGCTCCTGATTGGGATGTCACCGTGTACTTTGCATTACCTATCTTGCATGAAACAACTTTCTGTGTCTGTCACTCTACACGTGTTCCTTCCACATTGCTGAGTCCATTTGCGTTGCCACAGTGTGCTGGGCCGCAGCCGAGCTTCATCCTTCCCTGCCTGGAAGATCCCAAATTATTTTAATAAATGGAAAATTGGATTTTTCTGCAGAATGACAGATGCAAATGAGTCTTACAGAGAATTTTTCTATGTACATATAAGACCTAGTGTACAAGGTGTCGGTATTTGGTCATTGTTTTAGTATAAGCTAATCATTTGCTAAAATGTAATGTACAGGCAGTCCCCGGGTTATGTACAAGATAGGTTCCGAAGGTTTGTTCTTAAGTTGAAACTGTATATTTTAGAATTGTAGTTCAAGGCAAATTTTTTTTTCCCCAGTGACAATTGGAGTTTTAAAATTTTTTGCTGTAATGGGAACAAGGATTATCAATAAAGCTTCATTACAGACACCTTACAGCTGATCATTGCAGCCTGGGACTAAAGTAACATCCAGAGAGCTTCACCAGAGGTCACAGTGGGCAAAGGGGTCCGTCTGTAACTAGGGGTCATCTGTAAGTTGGGCGTCCTTAAGTAGGGGACCGCCTGTAATGTCATCGCTTTTCCAGAACCATAGGAGGATTTGGTCTACGACCCTTAGGGTCACTCCAATGGTTCAAAGAAGGTTTTGCTCTTTTCACAATTTGACTAAATACAGTATAATTTGTGAAAAAGGCCACATCAGTATTATTCTGATCCAGTGCGGCAGACAAACAATTTAGTTCTAATTTTGAAACACTTTAAAATAGGACTGGTACCATATTTAGGTTTACTTTGCACCCAAATTTTGGTGTAACTGTGGTGCTTATTGTAGCATCTAGAGTTCAATCCTACATATTTGAAAATATTCACCAGATACATAGTGTCCTATCTGCAGGCAGCATGTTATAGAGCAGGAGGAGCTGAGAAGATTGTACATAGTGTCCTATCTGCAGGCAGCATGTTATAGAGCAGGAGGAGCTGAGAAGATTGTACATAGTGTCCTATCTGTAGGCAGCATGTTATACAGCAGGAGGAGCTGAGCAGATTGTACATAGTGTCCTATCTGCAGGCAGCATGTTATAGAGCAGGAGGAGATGAGTAATTTGTGCATAGTGTCCTATCTGCAGGCAGCATGTTATAGAGCAGGATGAGCTGAGCAAATTGTACATAGTGTCCTATCTGCAGGCAGCATGTTATAGAGCAGGAGGAGATGAGTAATTTGTACATAGTGTCCTATCTGCAGGCAGCATGTTATAGAGCAGGAGGAGATGAGTAATTTGTACATAGTGTCCTATCTGCAGGCAATACGTTATAGAGATGATTTTGCTGAGCAGATTCCGCATACTGTAGTTTCCTATATGGAGGCAGCATGTTATCGAGCAAGACACACTTCTACTGCCATTTACCAATATGCAAGAAGCCCCTCTATTTTCTTGTGATCTGTGGGGATCCTTGCATTCTGTCATTGACTTAAATGATCCCTTTAAATGTCTTTTCTGAAATCACAAGGAAAGGTCACCTTATTTTTCAGGATTGGCGCCAGTGGCTTTCTTATCTATGGGTGGTACCTTGCATTGTAGGAAATAGCTTTTTATTAGGTTCCCAAATACAATCCCTAACCGGGACCTTTCCTAATGAGAATGTTAATTTTAGGATTGAAGAACCAAAAGACAGAAGAATTATTTTCTCCATAATCGCCTAGAAATATATGTCTGTGCTGAGGGATAATCTGAATATTACAGCTAAAATAAATTGGTTTCCCATCGTTTATCTTCTGAAGCCACTTTGGACTTAACAAATCCATGTCTGTGAGATTGGAAATATTTGAGGGTCTTCTCACACTAATGACACAGCGCTGATAACTCCCAGTATTTCTGGATCAAATGTTTGCATTTAATCCGCAGAGACATGAATGTGCTGAACATACACAAGAGGTTCATTAAGGCCTTTTCCGGGACATGGATAATGGGGATCTGTCTATATGTTATGTATAGAGGGGCAATTAAGGCTGATTTGTACAAGACCAAGTATGTCTGACCCTCCAGCCTTCACCGGTGTAATCCATTTAATCTTACTTAATCATGTGCTGTGCCATCATACAATAACACATTCACCAGCAGTGATCCCTTTCAACCTTCGTCGCCTGCTTTACTTTCAAGTAGATACGGCTGAACTTGGACATTGTGCAACTTTATCCCCTATTAACTTGTCTGCAGACATCTCAGACTGAGAACAACGCTCCATTATTGGCCACAATTTTACTTTGTGGATAAACCAATGTTTTCTTGACTCCTCAAGAATTTATGAAAATTGACTGTCAAAAACATAGGAAGTGTAACCTGTTTTGGCTCCCATTGTCATTGTCACTTTCGGTTTCCAATCTTTTACCTGGGTGAAGGTTACGGGGGTCGAAGGACCTGCTTTGGCCAATGAAAGGTTTCCTCAGACCATGTGGAGACCACTTGTTCCGACATGGGAGGCCACTCATTTCGTTATGTCCAGGTCTGAGCCTGTGACCCCTTGAAATTTCTGGCCAGATGCGGGGGCAAAAAAAACAGAAGTACCAGAGTAACACAAGATCCAGCAGCCGAGGCAGGGTAAGTACGATTCGATTTTTGGCCACTCCTGCCGCGGCCCACATAGGCGTTTTGCAGAAATTCCCTGAAAAACCCCTTAAATTTGTTGCCTTGATGTTAAAATAAGGGCACAGCCATACACATAACATGAAGGTCAACCCAAGCAGAGTATCATGATGAGACTAATGCATATTGGATGTCCGAGGCCGATGTCCAAACTTGGCCACATTTCAGCTTTGTTATGGAAGATCTTTGTGTGCTCTGAGCGGAATGAAAATATATCAGAACGTGACACTTTTTTGATCACACTATACAATATGTCGGACGTTACCGGGACATACCACGGGAGATAAAGATAAAGTTAAACTAGATACTGTAGATTAGTGTATTATAAGGCCCCAGAGATTCAAAGTGATAGCCAGACTGTCTCAGCTGACTGTATAGGCGAACGGTACAGAAAATATATGCCAAAAATTAGCACAAAGTGTTGTAACTTAGGTCATGCCAACTTTTAACCACACCATGGCTCTTTCTCAATAAGCAACATCCTTTTGTGTTAATCTTCGTCAATGTGCTTATAACACTTATAAAACGATAGCCTGACAGCTGCAGGAACATTCTGGACGGCACGGTGGATGATTGAGTAGCACTTCTGCCTTGCAGCGCTGGGTCCGAATCCCAGCCAGGTCAACATTTGCAAAGAGTTTGTATGTTCTCTCTGTGTTTGCGTGGGTTTCCTCCGGGTCCTCTGGTTTCCTCCCACACTCCAAAACATACTGGTAGATTGTGAGACCCATGGGGACAGGTACCAAGCGCTGCGTAATCTGTGTGCGCTATATAAATAAAGAATTATTATTATTGTGCCAGGTCGCGGAGGTCGCCCTGGGACCTGGACCAGTTAGACTGTTACCTTGGCCGAACACAATCCAGCCAGTGACCTTGGACCAGAACCAGTTAGACTGATACCTTGGCCAAACACAATCCAGATAGTGACCTTGGACCAGGACCAGTTAAGCCCCTTCTACACTTGCGAGTGTGATGCGATGAACTCGCATCACACTCGCAACGCGTGCTGTCCGAACAACACAAACCGGAACTGAACTGACATGCTGAGTTCAGCTCCAGTTTGCAGCGTTTGGTGCAGGGGATCTGGGCAGCACGCGTTGTAAGGGTGATGCTAGTTCATCACACCACACTAGCAAGTGTGTAACGGGCCTTAGACTGTTACCTTGGCCTGTTGCCTCTGTCGAGTTGGTGTTCTGAGATAAAGGAACAGTGAGTTGATGTTTCACATCCCTTGTCTCCGTGTGATCCCTGGAAGCCACATAAAAGGGCCTCCCCTCTACCATCTACCCGGGGATCCTCACACACACATACACCGGGAGTGCCCTAGGGTGAACTGTTTTCATCCACCTACACCATCTCCCTCTTTCTTGCAACCCACCTATCGGACACCTGCCTGGCGTGAATGAGTTCCACTTGAATCAAGCGTCTGTGACCCAATCGAGCACTAGGCCACGCTCAGCCATCCACTCAGGCACCAAGGGAATCCAGCTGCCCCCAGCCAAATGCCCAGGCCCCTGTGGGGTGATGTTGTAAATGTCAGGATAAATACAACCCACATGAACTGGTTTTACTTGGTGATTTTGGAAGAAGTAGACCCCTGTTTACTAGTCCTTGTAGTTTCTCCATTTACAAGGTAAAGAATAAGAACACTGATTCAGTGACCTCAAAGCGGAGATGAGATTTCTGATGAAATCCTGATCCCATTTAAGGCACTTATGTGTAGGAGTACAGCTTTTACCACAATTCTTTCTACATGTATGTAAAGTGGACTATACAATAAATGTAAGTCATCTCCACATAACATCCCATTACTCACCTACTCCCGAGCTATGACTCACATACATTACATGCCGCACAAAACCCAGTAACAAAGGCGGCTGAATCACCTCTGTGCGCCCAATAAATAACCAGATACATACGCAGGCAATGGAATATTTATTTTTAGCCACAGTATTCAACATTTTAGCATCTTTATTATACACAAAATAATGATGAAAGAATAGCCCCCTGCTGCATTATGACATGAGAGGAGTCATTTCTATAGGTGGGATTTCATACGCCGTGCATTACTGATCATTATACAAGCCGCCAGCACAAATGAGTCTGTTCCATTATCAACACTATTTCTCTGAATACTAAAAGTTTTTAAGAGGAACACATTACCGGACTTCAATGGATGTGAATATCAGAAGCTCAGAGCTTACTTATTAATTGTAGTTAACATCAAAGCTTCATTCTCTGCCAGGAATAGAGTGGATAGCAGTGACATGGCTGCTTTGTCATCATTAGAGCCCTGTGAGTACACATATTATACAAGCCATGGTGGCCCTTTAAAAAGCCAGCCTTACTGCCCTTATACACAATCCTGGTCATCAGAGGGGCCTAACTAGGAGAGGCAGGGTCCCATAGTAACCTCTACCCCCTCAGAAAATGTACATGTTTGTATACTCACACATTTATACACATACACACATGTATACACTTTTACACACATAAACACATTTATACACTCATGCGCACACATTTATGCAATGATATATACATTTATACACAAGTCTGTCTCAGTAGCTGACGACCACATGGGGGAAGTAGATGTCTGGAATTAGAGATAAGAAATCCCAATTCCTGTCGTTCTGGTATCCCCTCCCTTTCCCTCCAAATTTCTTATCTGAGTTGTAGGCTCAGGTGTGTAATGTGGAAGATGTGCACTGTGATATACATATTATGCTGTACAATGTGCTGCATAATATGTATATAATGGTACACATCCTCCATTCTTTAGTATGTCAGGTTAGATGCTGGGGCCCCCTGACACTGTGGGTCCGGTAACAGCCACTATGGCTGTTACCGCTGTAGTTACACTCCTGCTGGTCAGGTTGTTCCATATACTACATTTACCGATGGCCATCCGCTTGTGACTACTTCTGTTCAGAGTACAATACAGGAGGATTATGTGAGACTGTTATGAAACTCTACCTCTTTTGTAGGTCAGGTAAACCAATGATGCGACGGGGGAATTTATCAAGAGCTGACATCTCATGCTCTTGATGTCCCCCCTGCTTGTCACACTGTATATACCATGAGACTCTGTCTTCCTAGTATAACCAGCGCACGACCATGTATCTAGATGAATTCTAAAACAGGACCTGTATGAATGAGATTTGCGTTGTAGCGTACACCAGAATTTGGCGCAGGCTATTGTTAATTTGACAATGCAGTGTATCCCCTACCCTTGAGCAACCAAAGCATGCACCCCGACATGGTACACTCTGACCACTCCCTGCCCATTTTTCGTGGAGGTGGCGTAAGAATTGTGATTTTTTTTTTCATAGCTTGTACACTGGTGGACTAGGAGAGTATTCATCCCATTCCTCCCTGGTTCCCCTAATCTGTCTGTTGAACTTACATCCCAAGACTGTGTGGGCTAAACTCCAGGTCACTGACAAGACGTTGTTCTTAGTGGAGGAGGGCTTGCCCATGTCTTACAAGGAGTAAGAGAAGTATATAAAATATAGAAAAGTCCTTATAAGAGAAGTATATAAAACAATGGAGGAACATAGAACAGTATGGAGTCCACCAGGTATGCTTAATTTTCAAAGTCAATTTGTTGGCTATGATCAGGAGAGCAACAATTGTCAAAATAACCAGATTGGGCCATGCTTATTTAGTTCTGGGCCATAGGAGGAGAAAATGTGCTTCAGCCATGTTTTCTGTGGAAAATACAAGTCAGTTATGGAGAAATTCCTGCTTTACTTATGTGGTGTCTGGAAACTACTTGATATTGGACTATAGACAGAAAATATATAGCTGAAAACACTCCGGGTCGAGTAAAATGGTGCTTTATTTTCATTAAGGTGGCTTGTACCGGGGTTATTACCACTGAGGAGCTCAGATTGTACGTTTCAGGAGGAGAATTCTCTGCATCCTGCGAGAAGTAGGCTTTCATCAGATCAATATCTATATATGACCTATTGTTTGTCATCACTCTCCTGTTTAATAGGGCAACAGCCTAATACATCAAGAGAGAAAAAATGGCATAAAGAAGAGGCACTTTGAGGCCAGACGGCTGTGAGAGTGCTGCGCCTGACTTTGGGAAGAAAAATAGCAGTATTTTGGTTAATGCAAGAGCAAAAACTTTACTTACTTGAATATAAAGTAATATTTCTGGGAAACACAGCGCTGGTGGCGTGACACTTGACATATGAGTGCGGCGCTCATAAAATCATAACCACTGGTGAGATACAATATGCCATTTATATATGTCTTCAGCCTATCAAGTACGCTGAAAGTTTCTTTAAGTGGCAGACATATTGTGCGCTGCCAAGCCAGAGATTGCATTAAGATCCCGCTCGCCATGGTCAGTGTTTTATCTCACCGGGCCACGCTAAATGTAGTCTAATGGAGCCGCATGATGTAGTCATCTGCTCTCCAATCCCTCCAGACCATGGTTACTCATCTATTTTAGGAAGAAGGTTTTTGGATATTATCTGAAACAAAAAATATTAACATCAAGTGCTTCACACTATGGGGGGCATTCACTATGCTTTCTACACCAGTTTTATAGCATGTAAAAAAAATATTCCTAACATTTTTATTGGTTTTCCTTCTCTGCACAACACTTTTTCCGAAATTGGGCACAATAGGGAGCGGGTCAATGCACCAGCCGGCTGTAATTACAGTAGTCTTCAATAGAAAAGCGCCCGACATTACATTTCTTTCTGGTGGCGCAGCACACTTTCAGATACCGGATCCAGAGGCAGGACAAAACATTCAATTAACAATCTTAATAAATTCCCTTATATCTGCATATGTGGATAATACTGACTGTGTATTTATACACTTTGTGCACCCAGTGCAAAGGTTACAAAGATGTAGGGAAAACCAATTATACAGGATAGGAGTAGTAATATTGTGCTGTGCCTATATATGTATGATAGGACATGTAGTACTGTGCCATTCCCATGTACAGTCATGGCCAAAAGTTTTGAGAATGATACAAATGTTAATTTTTACAAAGTCTACTGCATCAGGTTTCATAATGGCAATCTGCATATACTCCAGAATGTTATAAAGAGTGATCAGCTTAACAGCAATTAATTGCAAAGTCAATATTTGCCTAGAAAATGAACTTTTTCCCCCAAAACACATTTCAACTTCATTGCAGGCCTTAAAAGGAGCAGCTAACATGGTTTCAGTGATTGCTCCAGTAACACAGCTGTAGGTGTCGATGAGGACAGGGCTGGAGATCAATCTGTCATGATTAAGTAAGAATCACACCACTGGACACTTTAAAAGGAGGCTGGTGCTTGGCATCATTGTTTCTCTTCTGTTAACCATGGTTATCTCTAAAGAAACACGTGCAGTCATCAATGCACTGCACAAAACTGGCCTAACAGGGAAGAGTATCGCAGCTAGAAAGATTGCACCTCAGTCACCAATCTATCGCATCATCAAGGAATTCAAGGAGAGAGGTTCCATTATTGCCAAAAAGGCTCCAGGGCGCCCACGAAGGACCAGCAAGTGCCAGGAGCGTCTCTTACAAGTGTTTCAGCTTGGGTATGGGGCTACCAGCAGTGCAGAGCTTGCTCAGGAATGGCAGCAGGCAGGTGTGAGTGCATCTTCTCTCCAGAAAAAACATCAGGGACAGACTGATATCCTGTAAAAGGTACAGGGGGTGGACTGCTGAGGACTGGGGTAAAGTCATTTTCTCTGATGAATCCCCTTTACGATTGTTTGGAACATCTGGAAAACAGCTTGTTGGGAGAAGACAAGGTGAGCGATACCACCAGTCTTGTCTCATGCCACCTGTAAAGCATCCTGCAACCATTCATGGGGTTGCTTCTCAGCCAAGGGAATTGCCTCTCTCACAGTCTTGCCTAAAAACACATCCATGAATAAAGAATGGGACCAGAATGTCCCCCAAGAGCAACTTCTCCCAACCGTCCAAGAGCAGTTTGGTGATCAACAATGCCTTTTCCAGCGTGATGGACACCTTGCCATAAAGCAAAGGTGATAACTAAATGGCTCAGGGAACAAAACATAGAGATTTTGGGTCCATGGCCAATCATGATGGTCAATCATCAAGAGACGGATGGACAAACAAAAACCATCAAATTGTGACAAAATGCAAGCATTGATTGTGCAGGAATGGACGGCTATCAGTCAGGATTTGGTCCAGAAGGTGATTGAGAGCTGCCAGGGAGAATTGCAGAGGTCCTGAAGAAGAAGGGTCAACACTGCAGATACTGACTTTCTGCAGTAACTCATTCTAGCTGTCAATAAAATCTTTTGTTACTCATAATATGATTGTACTTGTATTTCTGTATGTGGTAAAAACATCTGACAAACACACATAAAAACAGAGGGAAAATATAATATTTGTGTCATTCTCAAAACTTATGGCCATGACTGTATACTGGATATGAAAAGTAGTACTGCGCTGTGCCCATATATACAGGACATGAGATGTATACTGTGCCATTCCCATATTTACGTGATAGGAGCAGTAGTACTGTACTGTGCCCTTACATAAAGGATAGGAGTAGTAATACTGTGCCGTTCCCACATATACAGGATATGAAAAGTAGTACTTTACAGTGCCCCTATATAGGACGAGTAGTACTATGCAGTGCCCATATATACAGTATAGAAGAAGTAATACTGTGCGGTGCCCACATATAGAGGATAGGAGAAGTAGTTCCGTGCTCATATATACAGGATAGGAGTAGTAGTACTGATCTGTGCCCATATATACAGGACAGGAGTAGTAGTACTGTGCTGTGCCCATATACAGGACAGGAGTATTAGTACTGTGCTGTGCCCATATATACAGGATAGGAGTAGTAGTTTTGTGCTGTGCCCATATATACAGGATAGGAGTAGTAGTCCTGTGTAGTGCCCATATATACAGGACAGGAGTAGTATTGTTGTGCTGTGCCTATATATACAGGATAGGAGTAGTAGTCCTGTGCAGTGCCCATATATACAGGATAGGAGTAGTAGTACTGTGCTGTGCCCATATATACAGGACAGGAGTAGTAGTCCAGTGCAGTGTCCATATATACAGGATAGGAGTAGTAGTACTGTGCTGTGCCCATATATACAGGATAGGAGTAGTAGTCCTGTGCAGTGCCCATATATACAGGACAGGATTAGTAGTCCTGTGCAGTGTCCATATATACAGGACAGGAGTAGTAGTCCTGTGCAGTGCCCATATATACAGGACAGGAGTAGTAGTCCTGTGCAGTGTCCATATATACAGGACAGGAGTAGTAGTCCTGTGCAGTGCCCATATATACAGGACAGGAGTAGTATTCTTGTGCTGTGCCTATATATACAGAAGAGGAAAATTAGTACTGTATGTGTCCATATAGGATTTAGCTAATTTACAGTTGCCATAAATCATGAGAATAAAGTCATCATGTTCTCTCATTTGTATTTGTAATGACATTTCTGCTTATTCATCTACCGAATTCTGTAACATTTCAGAAATAATTTTGGTCCTGGCTTATAATTGACTTTTTTTTTTACCCTTTATGAGAGTGACTCATTCAATCAGACTGTACAGACCAGAGTCTTAATGGCCTGTGGAACATTACATTTGTTTGTATGATGAATCTGCCGAACTTTCCATCCTCTGGAAGCGTGTGACGTGATCTGCTCACTGACGTGTTATAGGCATATGTTTACTATAAGAGAACGAGGGATTACAGATAGGTCAGTATTTTATACTCATGTACAGGAACAATGGGAACAGGACATATCTAAATACCCATTAAGTAATGGGTAAGGGGCATAACTTTTAGGCTGCGCCTGGAACACGGCTGCCATAAGAGATCAATGGCAAGTTTTTCCAATGGGAAGTTGGTTATGTAGCATTAGAGAAGAATATCTCTAGTGGTTCAAAAGTTATCAGCACAGAAAGTTACAACTGAGACAATTCTGGTCATGCTACATGACCACATTCCCATTGGGAAAATTTGCCTTTCATCCAATATAGACAGTGTTGGACTGGGTTCCATGGCCCCACCAGATAATTTACGCTGGCGGCCACCCTCCAACAACTTTTAGAAAACAGACTCTAGTAGCCTTGTCTTCTGCTGTACCTCTGGGGGCCCACCGGAGGATCCTCTGGTACTCTGGTGGGCCAGTCCGACACTGAATATAGTAGCTTTCAAGATGGCGGCCATGTTCCGGACATAGCCTTAAAGTTAGGCCCTCTCAACCATTACTTGCTGTGGTATATTTTGTTATTTTTTTTAGAGTGGGGGGTGAAATTTGAGGTTGAGTCAAATGTAAGACCCTTTCCCTATGGCCTTATCGTAGCTGTGGGGCATTTTCAAAGGGAAATATGTCACGGTTGTTTAGGGAGCAATCCTGGAGGCTTTGTTTATAGAAATGGGTTCTTGGGTAGAATTAATCATAGTAGGGCACCCCTCATTGTTGGCATTATGTAATACCAGTAACTGCAGAGTAGGAGACCGAGGGGGATATAGCATGCTTATAGGTGTGGAGTTTTGGTACTGATTGGGATATATGAAATACCGTATACACTCGAGTATAAGACGACCCAAGTATAAGCCGAGGCCCCTAATTTTACCACAAAAACCTGGTAAAACCTATATTCTTTTTACTCGAGTATAAGCTGAGTTTAAGTTTTCAGCACATTTTTTTGTGCTGAAAAACTAGGCTTATACTCGAGTATTTTTTTTCCCTTTGGTTCAAATTTGGACTGTCCCTTTGCTAGACGGGCCCCTAGACCCTGCATGAGTGATGGATAGCAAAGAGTCACTTCATATTAGGCATAAAATATATCAAAAATTCTATAAAAGGGCAAAGTTTGGCAAGTAAGGAGTCTGCGAATGGGAGACAAGCACAGTGGTGGGCCTCTAGAAAGGATTTTACTGCTGGGCCCTAGAAAACATAGAGTCCAACATTGCCAAAAATTAACTTGAACCTCGAGCAGGTAACACCTAAGTTGTCTCCTTTGTGCCACCATAGTTCTGCAAGTTTTTTTGAACACAAACAACAGCATAGAAAATACACTGTATAGCTGAGAGGACCTCATGTACTTTCATTAGCGAATATCCAGAACCATGACCTGGATAATATCATTGGTCTAATTTTCTCTTGATGAAACTTTTTGTAATATGATGCAGCAAGATGCAGACATTTTACTTCTGTTTGTCCAAACGTTTCCACAGAACAAAAGCAGACATTTACCCCATAAACTACATCCCATTTTTCAGCCAATTTAACATGTGCAAAGTTACAGTTCAATAGGTCCCTCCAGCCCGGCCTGATGATAGAATTGTTTTTCATGGGCTTCTCCAGGACCATATAATTTGAAACTTCTCTACTGAGACCGGGCTCTGTTTTTCTACCGCGCTACATTATGATATAAGACACAACACAGATGTGAGGGAGGAAGAAACAATAAAGTTTCATGTTCAAATTTATGAGCTCGGAATATGCCTTCATTTCTCCTCACAGACCTGCTACATGTTAAAGAAAACAGATCCCAGCGGACGTCTTGTTAATGAAGCATCAATAATGAATCTGGTCATAAATAATCCACACTAACAAAGTATCCCAGCTTAGACGGAGATATATGCAATGTGTGGAAGACACCTAATAGGTCAAGAAACATAATATACCAATTAATATGATTAAGAGAAACCATAATTAAAAATGAAACGTAATCACTTTTTCAATAGGAAAAGTGATGTACAATTTTCCAATATACTTTTTGTAATAATTCCTCATGGTTTTCTAGATCTCTGCTTGCTGTCATATAACAGGAAGTTTCATTGTTTACTTCCTGTCGGCGGAAACCTGATGCCTGGTCGTGTGATGTCACACGGCTGCGCGGATCATTATATCCATGTGATGTCACACAGGTGCATGGCTCATTATATCGCAGGTTATGTGATGTTACATAGGTGAGGGCTTATTATATCCCTGGTCATGTGATGTCACACAGGTACACGGCTCATTATATCCATGTGATGTCACACAGGTGCACAGCTTGTTATGTGCCAGGTCATGTGATGTTATAAAGGTGAGGGCTTATTATATCCCTGATCATGTGATGTCACACTGGTGACTGCTTGTTATATCACACAGCTCTGATTACTCTTTGTCATATAAGGAGCTGTGCACCTGTTTGACGTCACATGACCAGGGATATAATGAGCCATGCACCTGTGTGACATCACATGACCAGGGATATAACAAGCTGTGCACCAGTTTGACATCACATGACTAGGGATATAATGAGCCGTGCACCTGTATGACATCACATGACCAGGGACTGTTTTTTATTCACAGGAAGTAAACAATGAAGCTTCCTGTTGAATAAATAAGCAGAGATTTAGAAAAATGTGAGAAATTGATACAGAAAGTGTATTGATAAAAAACATACAAACAATATCAATTATTTAGAGAAAGTGAACAACTGATTTCCCGATTTTGGATTTTCAGCACCACAAATTTCGAAAAAATCTAATTTTACACTTTATCCAATTCCATTCAATTGTCTGTAATAAGCCTGTAGCTTCCGGGCCATGTCACTATAACGCTAACATAGCAGCACATAATAATACACCAAGATGAGCTTTACACAAAATAAAACCGTAGCAGCTTGAGTACCAGGAAGTATTATCTAGATATTCGCGCTTCATGCTGTGCCCCGTTCTGTTTTCTCTCTGCACATTCTCTGTAGGAGACTCTCTCAGCACAGTTAGTTTTCGTGATGACACCCAACTCCATACATATCCTGTTATGAAGTATCTCCTGTTCTCCAGAGAGAAGCTGTCACTGCTGTCATGTCCTCTCTGTATCTCGAAGGCAACGCTCCAGTACTTTTCTATCTGTGCTAAAGCCAATATTTAAAATTTTATAACTTAATACATTACATAATAACAGGTCATTATGATTAGTTATGTCCATCACTGTAGTTTTTGTTATGTTTTTTGAGGATTTTTTTTTAATTTAATACTCTTATAAATTCTTCTTTACAATCTTCTTTAAAAATCCCAATATAGTCTTAAATTGCTTGATTATAGGCAGGGCTCTCATCAAGGGAGTACTGCTGTCATGGCGCTACCAAAAGGAAATTTGGTTCCAGAACCCCCTTTCTTTGCACTTAATACTCAATGTGGCCAGTACAGAACAGTCCAGTACTAAACTATTGATCACTAAAATAATCAATTGTGCTGGTGTCTCTAATACACAGGTACAGTTGTTTATAGTTGTGGTATATATTATTTAGGAAGACGGTGTTGTTACCCAGTTGACACTCTGCCGTAAGTGGCTATCATATTTTTAGGGGCACAGTGTGGAAATGTGATACAAGGAGATAACTGCGGATAAATTCAGCAGTAATAAGTCATGGCTGGGAGAAGTTGTCATGAAGTTGTGGACTGGAAGGATTATAATCATCACATATTGCCACATCTGCCTCAGGACTGTAATCTCTAGGTAACCTCATTGTATAAGACAATGATATTTATGTAACAAGCTGGACAATAGTAAATGTAAACTGGTATTCTGCCTGATGTCAGCCCTGATCACAGTGATCATACATTGCAATACGTCTTTTATAGTGTACAGTATTTAAAAGGAATAAACTAATGGCAGACCTGGAAGACCGTACTTAGAACTACAACTTAATTATGTTGCAGAGGTGCCAATGGGTTGTCAGAGGGTACAACCTTCTGTGGCTTAGTAGCTCTGCCATATTAATCAGTCTCCTGGACACTGTTGACATCAATATACTCTGCAGTATTTTAGATCTGGACAGCTTGGTTAGTTGTGGTATATATTATTTAGGAGCACGGTGTTGTTATCCAGTTGACACTCTACTGTAAGTGACTATTATATTTTTAGGGGCACAGTGTGGAGATGTGATACAAGGAGCTGTGGGCAACCGATGACAAATTCAGCAGTAATTAGTCACGACTGGAAGAAGTTGTCATGAAGTTGTGGACTGGAAGGATTATAATCGTCACATATTGCCACATCTGCCTCAGGACTGTAGTCTTTAGTTAGAGAGGTTGTACTTAGGACTACAACTTAATTATGTTGCAAAGGTGCCAATGGGTTGTCAGAGGTTACAACCTGCTGTGGCTTAGTAGCTGTGCCATTTTAATCAGTCTCCTGGACACTGTTCACATCAATATACTCTGCAGTATTTTAGATCTGATTCTGAATTAAAACAACCGGTTTTACAGATATGGATCAGCACAGTCCCCCCCCCCCCCCCACGCACATTGCTCTTCCCATGCAGATACTAGTCGTTGTTTCTAACGAGTCTAATGATATACAAGCAACCCCCAGCCGCACTAGTTAATTATATTGTTTATTCCATTCAATTACTGCTTTTCGGTAGTGCATTATCTTGTTTTTTTTTTATCCCTAGACTTGTCTTGGATCACATTGATTTTCTCATGCTCTGCTCAGCACATACAGAACTGAAACATGTCCGACCTCATTTGGCCAAACTCGGTATCAGAGGATTATTCCTTTCTGGCTTTTATTCTGATGTTCCCGAAATCTGACATGCATTTTAACTTCCCTCCTCATGATTATTTTATCTCTACTAATCAGAAACATCTTTCATCTTCCATACAGGCAAGGACACTGCTTTGGAGAATCTCTGTTTTTCTATGCACTGATCAAGAATTTTGTCTATTTTTGTCTCTTTTTTGGCTAATGTCTTATATATTCATGAGTTAAAATATTCATAGAAAACAATTGGTCGTGTTACTAAGATAATATACACAGAATATTTATCTTGATGAATCAGAGTAACCCCCAACTGAGAAGACTCCTGTGTAGGCCTCAGTTATAGGATCTCGGTGGAATTCGCTTGGACCTTTACTTATGGAAATGATAAATCAACCATTGTTCGTACTTTCTCTTTCTTCCCAGTTATAATGAATCTTGAGATTAAATTGATTCTCAAACCGTCTTTGGATTTATTATAAGAGACTATAAACTTTTTGTAGTTGTCATGAGAACTTGTGTGGGTTTTTATGACCTTCCGCATAAAAAAGAGTTTTCCCACAATAAAAAAAGATATGTCATAATTTACTCTTTGTGGACGGCTGACTGCTAGGACCCCCACTGATGAGTAAATATGTGTATTTCACATAAAAAAGAGAATTATTTTTGTAACAATGTGGGAGATTTATCAGGACTTGTTCACCAGTTTTCTAAAATATAGGCCCTCAAATAGTCACATTTCCTTGTGCATGACCAGAAATTGTGACTATTTACCTCTCTTATGCCACCTCCACACCAATTTGACATGGAGGGAAGTGAAGGGGGCTGTGCCCGTCAGTCCTGTTTCTTGCTATAGCTTGCACGATTCTATGCCAGGCAGGACTGAGCGTAGAACTTTCACGCCAGCTTCATGCACCGGCCATGGGCAAGTTATATAAACTGCTAGCTCACGGCCCCATTACATGTTTATGTTTATGAGATCTAATTCCCCTATTTTATTAGAAGCTACTGAGAGGCTACTTTTGGGCAGACATCTTAGTGAGACATCACTGACTTTTGGACATGCCTGTATGATGACCTTGAATACATTTTTCTAAGTGGACAGGTTGAAGGGTTCGACTATTGGACTGAGAGAACTACGATGACCAAAAAGCACGGAAGATCTTTTGATCTTCCCAAAACGACGAAGCTACAACTGTTGTGCTGCCCACCATCCAGACACAGGTGGTCACATCATCTGGAGCATAGGAGGAGTAAATTTGGAGTCATGGTGGTCATCAGGTGTCTTGGCACCTTCATCTAGACTTCTACGTCCATGTCTTCATGCCCAACTTTATGTTATCTTGTATCCAGGCTAAAGGCAGCCCAAAACCGTCGTTGAACATTTGTACATTTCCCCAATAGTTCTCACTCTAATATTCTAAATACTTACATATATCATCACTACACAGAGAAAGTTTCATTCGGTTTCAAAAATTCCTTTTTGGTGCGTTATTTTATTAATGAGAAATGTTTTTTTTCTGAAGTTCCATTGAGATGACCGAGAAAGTTGCAGAAATTTCCTCTTGTGACCTTAATACGAAGGTGCTGACTACTCTGTTCCCTAGGAGCTAACAGGCCTGAGCAGATGCTATTCATTACTCTGTATAGGAAAATTACTATGGTCAATTACAGAAAATGGAGATGGCTTTAAATTATGTCGTATTCATGGGAAACCTACACCGGAAATTAATCCCAGCATTTTCTATAATTGTACTCCCACCTTAGATACAGCTAAGGTTTTTGCTGTTGACAAATTGACAAGATGCAGCACAATGTTCTCAATGTACTGCAAAAATGTCATGAATAAAGTGCACAGATAATACATTTCATGGAATTGTGGGAGATTGAACTTCTATGACCTGTGCATGGCATATGGTCATTTTATAAGGAGGATATTATGTACCTTTCCAAATATTATAATATTTACCATGCGCTTGAATGCAACTTATGTACCAGTTTTATCAACTTTCTTGTTCTCTGAGGGTTTCAGTAGTCGATCAACCTATCTCCATGCTGCTCCTTGGTAGGAAAACAATGTATTATTAGCCGGGATCTAACAAACAGCATCTCTGGTGATCATCCAGTTGAAGTGTTCTCAGTATTGTGTGAGTCTCACTGTCACTTCAAAGGTCTGTGACCATCAGTGAATTATAATGGCCCCTATTTACTAAGAACAGTGCAGTGTGTACTATGTGCAGTTGCCTGTGTAGTGTGCAGGGGGCGCCAGATTCAGGATTTCTGGTGCCCACTGCACTGCTCCAAGAGAGTACACAATTTTTTTTGGTGCACCTTTCACATGAAGAGAAGGTATGAAAAGGTTCTCCTGAGTGCCCGAAAACCTTTTCCTACCTTCTCTTCATTTGCTGTTAGACGTTTACCGGCTCGGCTTTGGAGGAGCAATGATTGTCTTCATCTGCCCCCCCCCTCCTCTCCTGAGCACCTGTGGCGCATGGTCCGACTGTGCACCGAAATGACAATTTTAGTCTGGTATAGTACAACGTGCGCCACAACGATGTCTCAACACTTCTTATCTGTACAAGCAGTTTGACCTGAAAAGAACCTGCAAAGTCTGATGGTCTTCCGCACAATCATGTCCTTATCAGCCAGAACGCAAAATGGACAATCCATGAGACACTTATTGAAGGGGCTGGAATGTATATATCTATATCAGTTAGTGCATTAAAAAAGCATATAATGTATAATGTACATGCATATCATAGTTGCTTCCTTCTCATACTGTGCTGTGCTGCTCCGTCCTGGTGGAGCACTTCTCCTGCCATGATTTACTGCTGAAAAATATACCAGCCTTCTGACTACAGATCCCTTTAGCACATCTCCACACTGCGCTCCTAAAGATAGCTCAGTGACCTACAGTATATTTTTTATATGGCACAAAATCACTTAATTAATATATTTACAGCATCAGCACTCCATATGCAGTGCCAGCACCATCTTATTAACATGCAGCACATACTATCTCTGTCTCAGTAATTATTAGTCACTGCACGCTGCTTGCTGGCAGGAAGTCCCTGTGTCTGAGCTCGTCTTGTAATGCAGGGGGGAGGGGGAGGCAGAGAGCACTGCAATGTGCAGACAAGAGAAGCTATTCATGAGAAGAATCTGACCTTAGTCTGAAGATTACAGTCATATTCAGGGACAACCAAAATTGTGTACATACTTCATCAGGACTGAAAGAGACAGGTTGGACTTATACCTGTGAAATGCTGTATTTTTGTTAATAACAGTGAATTAGAGAAGGTGTTATTTTGTTATCATGAATATATTTAAGAATCTTGTTTTTGTGGCAATACCCCTTTAATCCACCATTGCTTTGTGCTGCATGACCTGAACATATTGCCAGATTGGCAGCCAAACAGCCAATCTGGCCAATTGATACCCCAACTAACTAGCCATGGCTAGCAATGTCCCCCTGCCAATCATGGCTAGTAGCTAGCAGAGTCAGTTTGCCAGTTTGACTGTTCGGCTGCCTATATGTCCAGATTCTGTGGGACAAACCCGAAAGGAAATCTTGGGTTGGCTCACCTCTGCTTATGATGTCACGTATATAAGTCACGAGGCCTGTTCAGTTCAGTCTCATTTAAGTGACTCATTTAAGATTTCCTGCTCCAGGGCTGGAAAACAGGTGGTTTTCTATGGTTTCATGGCATTTGTGTTGCTGTAGTTGTTTTATTGTTTATTATGCATGAATAAATTTATGAGCAAGAAGATGTCAGTGAGATTTAAAGGACGCTGCATATCTTTCCGAACATGCTGTTTTTTGACACACCATAATTACAGAACAGCTGCTTGATGCCCCGTTATAAATACTTTATCATAAGGAAATAATAATCTATTAATTAGCATCATCTTGTTGTTTCCTTACGAATAAATTACACTTTACAACCACAAAGTCCAATGAGTGATGTCTCGAATCTTAACTGCGTGAGACGGAGTGAATCGGCGCTCTCGCCTCATACGGAAACACATTTTTTTTTCAGTCCGGTTCCAAACAAACAACAGGAGCAAATCTTTGCATTTAGTTTGATATTTACTTCCAAAGAGCAAGAGAACAATGGGGTGTGATCCTGCTCACAGGAAAGTTCATGCAGGGTTTCGAGCAATATTAAAGAAGAAATCAACTCCTTGCAAATGTCAAGATGGTTCTATGTACTCAGAATTTTTTATTCTTATTGGGAACCAACATATCCCTGCAAAAGTTTCAATCAAACTTGTTTTTATTTTATGTAATTCTTTATGTTCCTCTTTTAAGAATTATCTGTTCTTTATCCAATACTTCAAGATGGGTGCAGAAGTGTCACAAGGGGGGTCATTTACTAAGGGCCCGATTCGGGTTTTTTGCGACGGGTTAACCGAATTTTTCCGTTTTGCGCCGATTTTCCCTGTACTGCCCCAGGATTTCGGCACACGCGATCGGATTGTGGCGCATCGGCGCCGGCACGCACGCAACTTAAATCAGGGGGCGTGGCCGTGAAAAAACCCGACGGATTCGGAAAAAACGCTGCATTTAAAAAAAAAGGGTCGCTCGACACGCGCTTACCTTCATCCAGGATGGTTTGGTGAACTCCAGTGCGTTCCGATGCTCTTCAGCGCAGCAGCGACACCTGATGGACGTCGGAAGAACTGCCTTAGTGAATCCCGGCCGGACCCGAATCCACCGCAGAGAATGCGCCGCTGGATCGCGAATGGACCGGGTAAGTAAATCTGCCCCATGGTGTTGTATATGGTCACAGGTCATGTTATTGTAAATTCCAAATTTGTACTGCTTGATGGGTTCTGCAAGCCCCGTGTTGGTAGAAGGTCAGAAGCATTTACTGTGCCTTGAAACCTCTTTAATCTTCGTGATTAACATAACACTTCTCTACTTCCTCCTGCAACTCCTACGATAGAACGTCTTGTCTATTTTCGCCAAATCCGTTATTTCTCTGTCAACTCCCTCATAATCCGGTTTCTATCACTCCGTTGAAACTGCTCTTTCTACAACTCTTTCCTAGTTCTTCAGGATCTCTCTGCAGCATTTGATATTGTAGACCGCCATGTCCTCTCCAGGATGCCTCACTCTAGTAGTCTGAAGGACACTGCGCTCTCTTGGTTAACCTCCTATTCTCATTGTATAGCTTTTTGGATTTCTCTCCTCTTCTACTTGCTGTCAGGGTTTCTCAAGGCCTTGTCCTTGGTCCTTTTCTCTCTTCCGACTACACAGCCCCCATTTGGGGGCAGATTTGGCTTTCAGTACCATGCTCATGATACTCAACTATTTACTTCTTCACATAAAATCATCCCTGCTTTACTGCAGAACACCAGTGATTGTTAGTCTTTTGTCTCTAACATCATGTCCTCTTTCTATCTGAAACCGAGGAAACTCTGACACTTTCATTTTTGTCTGTCGTCTCAACATAACTCCAACCTCTCCTTTGCGCAGTATATTCAATCACTTGCATGCTCTTGCTGCATGCACTTCAAAAACATTTCTAGAATCTGCTCTTTCCTGACTATGGAAACCTCTGAAACCCTAATTGTTGCCCTGATTCACCCTTGTCATGATTACTGGCACTCCTTACTTCCTCACTTCAGCCACGACGTATGTCCAGCCAAAAAGTACGTCGGGGCTGGCGTCATCCCAATGACCTCCCAGCAACTGTTACTATTAACATGGGTAGGTGTCTTGTTTTTTCCTGCTTTTATATACAAATTGAGCACTTGCTTGTGAACAGGCATTGACAACATTTTAGTCCCTCCTTTAGCTACTTTATATAGTCACCATTGTTTGTCTGTGCAATACACCAATGTGATAATACATATGATGTTTTGTTGGTTGTCTGGGATGATGTCTGAGCTCCACAGCTGTGGTGTTGTGGCTATTTTACCTGTGATTGTCTCTGTTATACCATTTTAATGGATACATTTACTAATTATTTATATATATTTTAATATGATTTCGGTGTTGGCTAGTTTATATATTGGGATGTGCTCCATCTGAAACAACTCATTTCTGGATGAGCCCCACCAATCAAGTACTCATGGCCTGTTCTATGGATAGGTAATCATTACTTTAACCGGTTAAGGACCGGGCCCTTTCCTGTTTTTTCATTTCAATTTTTCACTCCCCACCATAAAAAATCTATAATTTTTTTATTTTTACACGTAAAGAGCTGTGTGACAGCTTGTTTTCTGCATAACAAATTGCACTTCATAGTGATGGTATTGAATATTTCATGCCATGTACTGGGAAGCAGGAAAAAAATTCCAAATGCAGTGAAAATGGTGAAAAAACGTATTTGCACCATTTTCTTGTGGGCTTGTATATTACGGCTTTCACTGAGCGCCCCAAATGACATGTCTACTTTATTCTTAGGTTTTATAATGTTTTCATACATTTACAAAAATTAAAACCTCCTGTACAAAATTATTTTTTTTTATTTTGCCATCTTCTGGCGCTAATAACTTTTTTATACTTTGTTGTACCGAACTGTGGGTGGTGTCATTTTTTGCGACATTTCATAATATTTTCAATGATATCATTTTTAGGACTGTACGACCTTTCGATCACTTTTTATAGATTTTTTTTATATTTTTCAAAATGACAAAAAAGTGCCATTTTCGACTTTGGGCGCTATTTTCCATTATGGGGTTAAACACATTGAAAAAAACGTTAATATATTTTGATAGATCGGGCATTTTCGGATGCGTTGAAACCTAATGTGTTTATGATTTTTACTGTTTATTTATATTTATGTCAGTTCTAGGGAAAGGGGGGTGATTTGAATTTTTAGATTATATATATATTTTTTAAACTTTTTTTTTATTTTTATTTTTACTATTTTTCAGACTCCCTAGGGTACTTTAACCCTAGGTTGTTTGATCGATCCTAATATATACTGCCATACTAGTGGTAGTAGTATGGTAGTATATGGGGATTTTCCTCCTCATTCATTACAATCAGCACATTGTAATGAAGGGGTTAAAACGAAATAGCCTCGGATCTTCGGAAGACCCGAGGCTACAATGGCGTCACGGGGAGTGACGATCCTAGGCAAGATGGCATCGTCCATGCGCCGCTTTTTGAGGCTGCCGGCAGCTTTGCCGGCAGCGATCGCTGTATTAACACCGATCGCTGGTGTTACCGGTAAGTCTTTGCTGCTGCAATATGCAGCAAAGACATACCGGCTATGGAGAGGGCTCAGCCCGTGAGCCCTCTCCATGCAGCGGGACCCGCCCGCCCGGTTGAGCCTGGAAAACCCCATTATTAGTGGAGTAATTTTAGAAATCAGTATGGACTGAGTTGCAATAGGGTTCACAAGCCCGATGGACCTACCAGGTGTTGTACAACATTTTGATATCTTTTGGAGTCTTCATTTTTAAACATTGCAAATCCTTTGACCTTATTCTATACAGTTTATGAAGGCAAACTGCTAGAAAAATATACCTTTGCCCTGTGTCCCTATTTTTTAGATTATGTCCATTAACCTCACTGCTAGTCATGTGCAGGTAGCGGGACCACTGTTTTGCCCATGGGCGACAGTCAGCAGGCAGGAACCCCTCTCACATAAGGTGGCAGCTGAGGGGTTAACACGGGCACTGTAGTGGCCCACGCAGAGGCTATAAGATGGCGGGTCCCTCGTGTTCTGCTTCTTAGAATAACTTGCTAGCTGTAGGGTCACAGTGGCTAGCGGGTTAATCCCACCAATCTCTGCAGTCTGCTGACTGATGTGGGGCTCACTGTAGCGTCGCAAGGGGGTTGTGGATTGGTATAACCCCGGGGCATACACCCGGCTTATAATCTCCTGCTTTATAGCTGGTGAATCGGGGTGCCCTTGATGGTAAAATAAGAACCAGGAGGCAGGAGTGGTGATCCAACAGGCTCAGCTCACGGCTCAGTTTACAAAGTCCATATAATGTATCTTGTATCTTTAAGATCCAAGCCCCAAAACTGTCACTTTGCTGCCCTCCTCTATTCCTGTGGCAGTGCTCTCTATCTTCACTGGACCCTTATGTCTGGGCCTAAGCTCCTCTATTCCTGTGGCAGTGCTCTATCTTCACTGGACCCTTATGTCTGGGCCTAAGCTCCTCTATTCCTGTGGCAGTGCTCTATCTTCACTGGACCCTTATGTCTGGGCCTAAGCTCCTCTATTCCTGTGGCAGTGCTCTATCTTCTATGGACCCTTATGTCTGGGCCTAAGCTCCTCTATTCCTGTGGCAATGCTCTATCTTCTATGGACCCTTATGTCTGGGCCTAAGCTCCTCTATTCCTGTGGCAATGCTCTATCTTCTATGGACCCTTATGTCTGGGCCTAAGCTCCTCTGTTCCTGTGGCAGTGCTCTATCTTCACTGGACCCTTATATCTGGGTCTAAGCTCCTCTGGCTTCTCTATGGTCTCCTTGTTGTAGGCCGTGGCCTCTATACTGGGACATTCATCCAGCTGCTCCTGGAGACTAGGTGACTTGGGGGTCCTTAGTCTTTCACCTCGGTGATGGTGTGGTCTTTCTCCCTCTCTGTGAGCTGCAGATGATGATATTTAGCCTGTGGTCATTCTCCTGCTGTTGTGTCAGGATGACACTCTCCTCACTCTCAGCACACACTCACTGACTGAGGACACACTCACTGACTGAGGACACACACACTGAGCACATGTCTGGGTGGGTGGTCCCTCTGCTCTGACACTCATAGTATTAGGTAACTCCTACACATACAGGTAGCCACTGCCTTGTAAGGCAAGAGTAACAATGCCAAATGTTATTGCCCGTTGATGTTCTTGTGAAGTAAGCTGGAAGCTCATTGGAGAAGTTTTACCACCTGACCAAGGGAGAATATGAACTCCTGGTGGGTGAGAGCACAGGACTCAGTCTTAGGCTTCTGAGAGAACCAGACCTCATGGTCTGTTTGGGCAATGAGCAGAAGAGTGAGCAGCACATGACAGTGCTGCACCAGCCCGTGTCTTAAAACCAGGAACCACAGGTGCCTCAGACCCCTGCCTAGCACCCAGGACAATTCTGGAGTCTCAAGACCCAGAGCTGAGGTCCACGACCCGGACTCAGCTTCATTTCTACCAGCCCAGCCTGAAGCTACTACCAGGCTGCCACTTCAGTATTCTGGGCCCCGGCTGTCTCTAGGCCCCAAGAAAAGTCTAGGCCAGTGATGGCGAACCTTTTAGAGACAGAGTGCCCGACCTACAACCAAAATTCACTTATTTACCGTTAAGTGCCAATATGGCATTTTAAGCAGTAACTTATTGCTACCTGTTCTTCCACATCTTTCAATTCTATCGGCCCCCTGTGGCCACCAATACAGTTGGAAGAAGGGCAAATTCAGACTTTAATTATAGCTTCTCTCCATGTTGCCTGGGACAGCAGGAAGATTTGATGGATTTGGTCCTGTTTGGTGAACTCTGTCCTGGGGTGATGGCCTGAGTGCCCACAGAAAGGTCTCCGAGTGCCACCTCTGGCACCTGTGCCATAGGTTCGCCATCACTGGTCTAGGCCCTGGCAGAGGATGTTGTAGTTATAGTAAAAGAAGTCCTCAGAAACTTCTTATTAGGACTCGTCTACCATCAGTAAACTGAAGGAAGTCCTCTAAGAGCTCTGTTATATTAAATATGGATTCCTTCCCCGAGTATTTTACTTAATGGACTATATATATATATATATATATATATATACATTACTCCAGAAAGAAGCTCATTTTCTCTATACTCTCATATGTTACATATAGTGATATATTAGTTTTGGGAAATTGCATTGTTGAGCTCATGTTTTGCACATTGTCTCTTTCACTCTACATAATTACTTCATATAAAATAGAATTTGGAATTTCCCAGAATATAATTTCCCTGTGTTCCTTTCTTTCCGCTACCGCACAGTATATTTCTTTGTCACACTGACAAAATATATGTCAGCTTAGCAATTTCAGGGCTTCAAAGTGATGGAGGAAGCATGAGAAAATTAACACTATCTTATAGCTCATAACTATTAAGTGCCCGCAGGCCGTAATCATCTGAAAGGAGCTCAGTTTAAAGGGAAGAAAAGGAAAGCGTCTTAATAATGTTAGTCAGGTAGTGTTTTCTACCTTATCAGTACCTGCAGATGTAAACACACGCTGATAAATACTACACCAGAGGGTGAGATGAAAGTGGATTGTGAAAATATTACCTTCAGGAGATAGCGGCTTTCAAAATGCTATATGCACCCGTAATGATGATAGGAGGGAAAGCAGACAATAAGTAAAGGTTCTAATTCATACCTGACCTTCAAAACTCTGCAGCTCATAAACTAAGGGCAAATGCCTCCAGGGGCGTAACTCTACAGTGGTAGCAGTGGTAGCAGCTACTATGGGGCCCACAGTGTCAGGGGGCCACGTCATCTGATCTACACTAAAGAGTGGAGGACGTGCACCATTATATACATATTATGCAGCAAATTGTACAGCATAACATCTATATAACATATATGTGATGTATATATGCTGTATGGTGTGTTTATACTGTACGTGTGTGTATATGTGATGTGTATATGATGTATGGTGTGTTTATACTGCATGTGTGTGTATATGTGATGTACGTCTGTATATGGCTCTGTATGTTTGTGTATCTGTGATGTGTTTATGCTGTATGTGTATATGGTGTATGGTGTGTATATACTTCATGTGTGTATATATGCTGTACGTCTGTATATTGCTCTGTATGTTTGTGTATCTGTGATGTGTATATGCTGTATGTGTATATGGTGTATGGTGTGTAAATACTGTATGTGTGTATATATGCTGTACATCTGTATATGGCTCTATATGTGTGTGTATATGTGATGTGTATATGCTCTATATGTGTAAGAGTGTATAAATGTCTGTGTATGAGTGGAGAACTGTATGTTTATGTATATAGGTATATAAATGTGTGTATATATATGAGATTAATATAATTTTAAGCGGGAAGGGGGCCCCATTAAGAAGTCTGCTATGGGGCCCTACCTCTCCTAGTTATGCCCCTGACCGCCTTAAATCTTGGAGGGACCATGACCAAGCCATATGACTTGTAAAGGTTTTATTTTTAAAGGGAACCTGTCAACAGGTTTTACCCTACTAAACTGCACTCGTCCACTGGGAATTGCTGGAAAGGAGCAGTTTCCACCCTACCCTTGGGAAACAGCTTCTCTATGTGACCTTTTCAAATATATGAATAACTCCCCTCACTCGGGATTGGCTGTAGAGGAGCAGGGGGCGTCGCTAAGCCAAGTGATGGGTGTTTTCATATATTTGAAAAGGTTACATGGAGAAGCTGTTTCCCAAGGGTGGGGGGGAAACAGCTCCTTTCCAGCCCCTCCCAGTGGACAAGTGCCTAGTCACACAGCAGATGCTAATGAAAGGTACAATATAACATATCTTTTATTCTGTAAAACCAATTTTTAATACAAAAACACTTTGGCAGTGTATGTACTATGCTCTGTGGGGACTGTGGGAGTGCTAAAAATGGGTCTACTGGTGACAGGTTCCCTTTAATACATAAAAGCAGAACCAAGCTCTGTTTATAAATATTGCGTATTCGGTGCAGGATTGTGAGCTCATGGGTGAACTGGCTGCACAAACTGTTGCCAGCAGCTATGCCGCAGCAGGTTCAAGTCCCATCCAGGCCAACATCTGCAAAGAGTTTGTATGTTCCCTCCGTGTTTGCGTGGGTTTCTTCTGTTTCCACCCACACTCCAAAACATACTGGTAGGTTGTGAGCCCCATGAGGACAAAGACTGATTTGGCAAACTCTGTGCAACACTGCAGAATCTATAGAAATAAATAAATTATTATTATTATTTATTCTTTAGCAAATATGGTAACAGTGACCCACAGTAGCAGTGCCCACACATAATATTAACAGTTAACTGCAGTAGCAAATATGGTCACAATTCCCCCACAGTAACCAATACAGTCACAGTGCCCCCACAGTAATCAATATTGTGAGTGTCCCCACAGTAGTCAGTATAGCACATATAGTGCATATTCAACAGTCACAGTGCCCCCTTAGTATAGTGACAGTGCCACCATGTTTACTAGAGGATCCACCATAGTAATAGTGCCCCCGTAGTTTGTTATAACATCCTCCCTATATTAACCTCCCACGTCTGTTATAACATATCACCCTTACCAACTGTACCCCCTTATGTTAATTATAACATACTCCACCCTATAGTAACAGGGCCCCCATAGTTTATTATAACACCCCCTATAGTAACAGTGCCCTATTTTTATTATGCCATCCCCTTAGTAACTGTGCCACCTTGTTTATTATAACATCTCCTGCTATAGTAACACTTCCCGCTTAGTTTCAGAATAAAAATACCTTCTAAACTTTCATAATCAGCTGCAATAAATATATCTGGTTTTTCTATTTTTGGAATATTGAAATCTGCGGTATTCAAAAAGTAAAAATCTAGGACATCAGGAAATAGAACTGGATTGGCTTAATCCCCCATCATGTCCCAAGGCTTCTTGAGAGTTGGACATTGAGTTATAGGAGGTTAGATTTGGTGGATTCATTGGAGACCCTGATTTGCATATCCTTGTTACCAGGCCATGCTTTATTGGTTTCTAGATGGATAACATTACCATCATATCATTTAGATATAATAGTGTACTTTCAGTTGCATTTTTTATTGTTATGTTTTCCTTAGAGTATGTTAGAGTATAATATTTCATTTTGCAGTTTTTATGAAGCCAAAAAGCCTTCTTTTGAGCAGTTGCCCATTATCTAGTTTGACCAATGACTGCTTTCCCATGACCCCCTAAACACGGACATTAATACAGACTTATGTGCATGTGTTTTGAATCGGGCAATGAAAGTAACCTGATGGTAGACACCTCAGTTGGCAGCTAGGGACAGATAAAGACCTCCATGGGCCCTGGGCTATATGAATATTATTGCCCCTATGAGTCTGGAATCACTTCCTAAATATGGTACTAGAATCAGCTTCCTGGGGAATGAAGGATGGGTCCTTTCTACCTGCTTTCAATCTGCAGTTTCTTGACCTTTGAAGGACCTTCAAAGGTCCTGAAATGGCCCTTGTGTGTCCTGAAATGGCTCTTATGTATAAAGTACATAAACAGATGTACGAATATTTCATGGGTGAAGATCCTTCTCAGTATACAATTTGGTGGGTGGTTTGGGTGGCCATGGGCCCCCTAGAAGGCTTGGGCCCTGGGCTACCACCCAATCCTCCCTATGTTATAATACACTACTGTTGGCAGCATATTTGCCACAAGAACAAAAAGTTTGGGCATTGCCTAGTCCTTTAACATAACATAACAAGATCATTGGATTCAGTGGATTTATAAAGGAGTCAAACACACTGAAAACGTCTATAATCTTTCTTCTGCGTATGAAAATGTTTGACAGTAACTTCCGAAAGCCCAAGTAGAACGAACAGTAAATGTCACCAAGTCAGCTCATGTTTTGTTTTGTTTCTGTGCGGCTCCTATGGAAAGGAATAGTGAAGCTCAGCAATCTCTTATGACATCTAAAGTGATCAATACTAAGCTGGAAGCACCTGCTGATACCTAATCTCTCATTCCAAAGAGAGATCAATCTAAATTCATTTGTTTGGATTACATATTGCAATGTAAGACGAAAATGTCATTATATGCATATTGTGCCGTCTGTGAGGATTTTACACTGAGGATCATCGAAAAGGTTGAGAAATTAAATTGAATTTACAGTTAATTATATTATATTACGGAGTGCAATGAACCTGGAAACAATATAATCTATACGCCAGTGACATGTATTACTGACTCTTATATATATATATATATATATATATACTACTAAAGACAAAAAGTGGAGGTGCTAGCAAATTGACCATTAAAACTAAAGCGGATCCAAGAAAATACAGGGACATTGCCATTAACACAGGAGGCCTAGGTTCAGGGGCGTAACTTGAGGGGGTGTAGAGGTTGCGGTCGCAACCGGGCCCAAGAGGCTTTGGGAGCCCATAAGGTCTCACTTTCCCATATGACCCATATGTCCCAACTTTGCACTGGGGCCCATCAGCTGCAAGCTACACCGCTGCCCCTGTGTGTTATGCATATGTAGTGTATACGTGGTTATGTTTCTGGAGTTTATATACGGAATGTTTTGGAGTGTGGGGGGAAACCGGAGCACCCGGAGGAAACCCACGCAAACACGGAGAGAACATACAAACTCTTTGCAGATGTTGACCTAGATGGGACTTGAACGCTGGTCCCCAGCGCTGCAAGGCTGTAATGCTAACCACGAAGCCTCCATATTGAATATTCTAGTAATTGTACAAATGATAGCAATATAAAATTCTGAACTCTCTCTTTACCTCTGACCCAGAACAGGCTCATTTTAAGTACCAGGTTAAATGAAGAGTTTTATGTGTTTCACTTTATTTTACTCTTTGCCTGAGTCAATATTTTTATCTAGTTTAATTACTATGAGCCATACAGCCTTACGGGCAACACAAAAGACATCATCACAGAAATTTGAATAACAACTAATAATAGCTAATGAGCGGCTGAAACACAAGCCAAAGCACTTAGCACAGAATGTTAATAAAAATGTAAATGTATCCAAAAAGGCTCGGGGGGTTAAAATGTAAAAGTCCCGGGCAAATTATAAGCACTGTGATGTCTTGCTTCAAAGATAAGCTGCTTCTCCAGGAATTCTGCTTCCATGATAGGAATACGAATGATCTATAGTTCATGTTTTCCTTTTATTTGATATTATCTAGCACAGTGCAGACAGCTTGTGGCCTCCACACAGACACATCATGGACATCATGCTTACCCCTCCACATAAAACAATAATATATCTTATAAAAGGGAACCCTTCACCTACATATACCCCACTACACTACCAGCCCACCCCGGGGAGGGTATGAAACTTCTAGATTTTCCTCTTCTATGTGAAATCTCACCCATTTGCTTATAAAAAAAATCTCCACCAAAGTTATATGAAAATGAGCATCTTTTTTCCAGAGATGAGTCAAGCTGAGAGGCTGGGTGAAGAGCATCACTTGGCCTATATCTCAGATTCAATAGCAGCTGCTTCTGGTATCGTTATGTGTATTATAAAGAAGATAATTTAATCTTTTAAACATCATCAGATTTGTTGTTCTGTGATGTACAGAACCAGAGATACAGTATAGGCAGGTAAATTCATATTGATTCTGCCTGAGTAGAACACTTTAAAATATAATCTTTATTTGAAAACCTTAAAAAAGGGGCCACTCTTTAGCCACTATGCATACACAAAATTCAGGCTTTCAGCATGTATTAAGGGGGGATTGGATCACAATTTGGGATCCCATTCACTTTAATATCTCCCTATACTGCTGACTAAACTGCTGCTTAAGACACTAGCAGCCGTGCTGGATCCAGTTGTGGGTACAAGCACTGTGCCGATTAGCGGAACTAAAATCACAACTGATGTAAGTTGATAACCAGTTGTAAATTCCGCCTATACACCCACTGCCTGACGCGTTTCTGCAGTATCCTATTCTGGGTATTGCGGCATCAGAGGCATGTAGATGTTAACAGGGTTTGTATATAATCGCGGCTGCACACAGTGTATTTTTCAGCTGCATCGACACGTCTATTCGGCACTGTTGCGGCCGTGCGCGTGCGAATGCATGCGCCGTATATAAAGGAATTGCTCCACCCAGTCTCCTGTACTGGGCGGTCCCACTCGATGGTCCACCAATCAGAGGACAGTGGGCCTTCCCTTAACACAAGGGCTCGTCCTTGGCAGCCAATCACGCTGTCCAAGGCTGAATCTGGGCAACCAATCACATGGGCCCAGGATTGGAGACAAACTGAGAGAACTTCAGCATGTCACCAAGAATAACTACAAGACAGGACAGTGTCATCTCCCACGAGGCACAAATTAAGTATCTAATCATGTGGTCCGTGACATTGGATTTACTCTCCCGTTGGTTATTCAATAAGTAAAGTATATGTGGGGGATCGTATTGCGGCAATAACCATCTAGTGTGAACACAGACAGAGTCAGAATTAGCCCAGAGGCCAGAAAGGATAAAGGAAAATTGCATACATTAGATACAGTACAATACTAATCCATGTGCAATATAGGATGTAGTATTAAATGGAAGAGGATTGGGTACCTGAAATACAGAACGATGCTCATCCAGATGTAATATAGAGGCATACATTATTAAGTTGGACTGGTATATATAAATACTCGATAGGAGTCAATTGAAATCATTCTCCCCTTCTTTGGAATGGAGAATGTGTGTAAAAATCACAGGTGATGTGCTCTACAAAAAGCACAAATAAAGGTAAATTCATAATTCACAATATGAGCTTCAGTTAATGACCCAGGGATCTAGCTTCTGTAGAACCCAAGATTAGCCATCGAAAATGATGCTCCCCTCCAGCCTCTGAGGCTGACTCATCTTTGTCAAAAGTTAACAGATAACAGTAATCTTTGACATAAGTTACCCATGTGCCCTGCTGCCTTGTGGATAATCTCTGAATGTTCATCAAGTGATTCAGCAGCCCTGCTACTTACTTTTGTGCTGTGTGCAGATTACCCATGCTGCTTTGTTTACATGTCTGAGCTCTGCTGAAAAGCAGGAGATTATGACTCATCCTGCTCCTTCCCCTTCCCTCTCACAGTCTATGTCAGTGAGAAAAACCAGGGTGTGATGCCATTCAAAAAAGCCTAGAGAGAGACAGCAGAGGGCACCACGGTAAGAAAATGGAAAGGCTGCAGCTCTCAAAGGAAGCAAAGACATGGGTACATATACATGCAGAGACATGTCAAAAGAAATAGATTTATTGTAAAGTGGCCAACCCCTTTAAGATCATTTTTTTGAGGAAAAAATGTGGTAATAAAATTTTTTTTACCTATGTCCTGCCCCTTAGTTCCACAGCATGCCCTTATGTTCCCTTATTTATAGCTCTGTTTATGCCAAAAGTATTGGCTATTACATAACTGATGTCACCAAATAGTGACAGTGATCAGGCTAACATAACTGTTAGAATGGATAAAAATTTCAATATTTCAAAATATCAAAACCTTTTTTTTACTGGAATTAACTGTCAATCTGTGGAATAGCCTGCCTCAGGCGCTGGTCACAGCAGGGACAGCAGAGAGCTTCAAGAAGGGTCTAGATGCCTTTTTACACCTAAATAACATTGACGGTTATGTTATATGAAATGGTTTCCCTTATATCACTTCCTCATCCAATCCCTTAAACACAGTCTACTATTGAAAAACAAAAAAACTATTAAAAATAAAATTACCGTGGTCAGCAGAACACCAAGCATGGAAGAGCGGAAGCAATCGGATGTGTTTTGTGTTTCCTTCTTCTTCACCGCACAGATCGGACTGATACTGTTCTTCAAAAATAAATTCTTCTTTGTTTAGATAAAGAACGTGTTTCAAGCCTGCTGTTATGTTACTGATGAAGAGCCCAATATTAGCTTGAAACATATTATCCAAAAAAATAATATTAAGTATCAGCTGATGTGTGCAGGGCGCATTGAAGAAGAGGGAAATACAAAACACATCCGATAATTTATGGAAAGATTTGGGGTTGGAGAAGTGGGTTAATGGAAATCTACCATCAAAATCAAGCCTGATAAACCAGGGACACTTACTCATAGATCCAGGCACAGTGACTGTGGTAATCTTATATTTGTTATCCATGGCCTCCTTCCTTTTGAAATTTAATTTACTAATGAGCCAGATGGGCTCTGGGGTGTGTTACCAGAGCCCCTCTGTGCTGTAGCTTCACAGGTTGTCACACTTCCCCTTCCCCATTGTGTGAGATTACAAAAGGCAGAGGGAGGAAGTGCTGAGGGAGCGGTTGGGGGTGAAATGTGCTCCTGCACAGTGTAACAGTCTATGAAGCTATATCACAAAGAGGCTATGAGCAATGCCCCCGGTTTATCATGATGGATTTTGATGGTAGATTTCCTTTAAATTGGTGACTCGTATAATAGTTAATATAGTTAAAAGTTTGAGATTTGAGTCATCACGTGTCCCTTATGCCTTGTCCCTTAGAATTTGCCGTGGATTCTTTTGTATAATAGCCATTTTAGAGTTTTCCTGTGAAGTATAGTCACTTTTACATCCTAATATTTGAAAGCGGAGCAATCATAGAAGTTTTACACAATTAGACTTTCAATATCTATTCTATCCTATTTTTCATCAGTTCCGTTTTCTTTTCCCCGACGTCTGTCTTTGGGGGCCACGTTCAACCAGCCTTTAAATGATCCAGCACCGGTTCCTTTTTCTTTCTCATGATGAAAACCTTCTCTTATTTTTTTCACCTTTCCCGAAGCTTTCTCTTAATCACTTCTCTCCACTGGTAACATTTTGGATTACATTATTTTTATTGCCCAGCGGGGTCATTTTAACATTTGTGGTGGCAAGTGTTATCACGCTGATTCTTTTTACCTTTTAGCTCTTTGCCATTTCATTACGCCGTGTGGGGCTTTGCATAGAAGCTGCTCACACAACAACATGGCCGGGAGAAGAGAGGTATTATTCCAATTACACGTTCTCTGCTGCTTATTTTATTAGACTCAAATCTTCAAGCAAATCTCCATGATATGTTTCTTATGAGATTGTAACAGTAGATATGGAGATGGATGATAATTTGATGCACAAATAAGAATGTATATGCAACACCCCTGCCAATACATCTGATCCCTGGATACGGCTGTCACCACCACGGGCTTCCCCATCCATCACCCAGGGACTTATCTTACGGACACTCAGGGGTTGCCCCAGGAAGAACATCAGCCTCTCCCTCCATATTTCTTGCACACATCACATGCTGGAGACCATTCAGGCTGTATGACAGCCCTCCGTGACATCAGCACGCTCTAGGCTGCAATCGCCAGGCACTCCGGTATTCTGGGCCCCGGCTGCCTCCAGACCCCAAGAAAAGGCTAGGCCCTGCTGGGGGATGTTGCATATAGTTTATAAAATGATTCTAAAATACCCTATATGTGAATATCAAGTCATTTTGTAGTCCCTTCACTTTGTTTACTTTTCAATATCCCAGAGAGTTTGCTGGATTTCTGGTGTATTACCTTCTATCACCAGCAGGGGCACTGCAGGGAACTTGAGCACCTATTGCATCACCTGATTGCTTAAAGGAAATCAACCACATGGATTTAGTGGGTTTAACTCATGCATACTTACATACTGGTGTGAACCCCTGAAATGGGATACGTTCTTCATTCAGCTTTTAATGGCTTATTTTTTGTGAAAATACGCCTTTTAAAAATATGCAAATGGGACTTATGGGCTCCCGTATACGTCACAGATGCCCCTTCTGGCTCTGTCGGCTTCTAATTATCCACGCTTCCTTTGGCGCTCATGCCTGCCACCTCCCATCCTTCCCCTACCAGAGAGCGGTGACAACCAACTGAGCCAGGAGGGGCTTCAGTGACATACAAAGGAGCCCCTGATGCTCATTTGCATATTTTAAAAGTTGTTTTTCATTAAAAAAAATATTAACAGCTAAATGAAGAACAGATGCTGTTTCAGGGAATTGTTCACCGCCATAAATTTTCTTTTTTTAAAAAAATATTTTACTATAAAAAAAAAACTGTGCATATGCCTTGTTATGGCAGGTCCCTACTCAACATCCATTTGGTCCAGTGACTGTAACATGGTGGCATGGTCTTCTACCTACAATATCCTGCAAACCATCACAGCCTGCAGTTGATAGGTAATCTCTCATGTACATGTACTCACACTCTACTTTTTAATAGACCAAAGTACCGGAACATTCTTCTTCCACAGCATTTTTTCGAAAGCTCCAACAAGGGGATGATTTGATTTCACAGGCAGAACTACTCCATGTGATCCAGAATTAGGATCATCTCCGATTCTGGTAGAGCTGTCTTGCCTATACACGACATTGTTCCCTATTCAAGGGCCATCACCTCCCTTATTAATCCAGGTAACTGTAACTAATGATGCCATCATCTTTTTAGACTTTTCGTTCCTCTGAGAGATTTGTTTATCATATAAACCATATTGAGGCACATTTACTTACCCTGTCCTGTCGTGCTCCCTGATCCGGACTGTCCGACAATGATGAAGTCCGGCGTGATTCGCTAAGATCGTATGCCCGATATTCTGCTTGTGTCGCTTTCCTGCTGAGGTCCGACAGAGTTCACCATCTTCTTTTTGGTGCATGTAAGTGCATTGTCTTGCAACACAATTTGAATGTTAAAACCCGCGCTCAGTCCGAATCAGTCGGGTTGTCCGACGGCCACGCCCCCCCATTTTTGTGTCGCATTAAAGTCGCCAAAATCCAATCACGTGCGCCAAAAACCCCTGTTAAATGTGGCGCAAATCGGAAATAGTCGGGAAACCCAACGGAAATGCGGTGTGCGGACCCTTAGTAAATGTGCCCCATTGTGTTTGGGTCCCATCACTTACCAAACGCATGACGAAATTTTCAAAATTTGCTACTTTCTGACATCAGGCAAGATCTAACATTTCAGAGACGTGAGCTCCAGGCCACATTTGTATTCATCGACAGATATTTCATTCTGAAGGATTAGCTACACGTGAAAATCTGGAGACATAACAATGAATAGAAAACCACCCAGTTATAAGATAATCTGTTACATGGATTTCCAACTGAGTAGTTTCTTTCTATCAATGTTCTGTCTGGTTCTACAAATTAGCCTAATCCTAATGTTTGCCTAATTTATTTAGGATCACATCCCAGTAACTCTGGGGTCATTTATCCAGCACATAATGGATTTTAATATTTATGCTGAATAAATTTAATGTGACGCAAAACAAATCCCAGAGTTAACAATATGTTTAAATAATTGTTATGTTCTGTTTGTCTTAGATACATTTTCATTTTCTTGAGGATGTTGACATATTATTATCTCCCGTGAGTTAGAAAAGGATTATTATCCTAGAACCGGTGAACCGATTCGGTATTTTTGAATGTGAATATTTGTTCAATGTCTCTTCAGTTTGGACTATGGATCAGCCATAGGCCCATCATCGGGGGAACTCTGGGCGTGGAGATTTTTAGTGGAGAAATGTGGCACCTTTTTTGAGGCAAAGGAGTTAATGGGTAAAAAAATCTAAGGGATGACCGCTCCATAGAATACGGGATAACTTGCTGTTCAGTAGGGACCTCCTGGATACTGAGATCCGGGGCCTTTTATAACCCTGTCATACCTCAAATGAATGGAGTTGTAGGCTGGACAAGCGCACTGCCACACCATAAATTGTCTATGGCACTGATGGACATGGCTGAGTGCAAAGCTCAACTATCCTCCGGACCCCCATTCTCATGATCCTTGTTGTCTCCACCATTCAGCTTACAGTCAGACATGAAAACTTAATTTTACTTTAGTTACTGGATAAATGTTGTATGTTCACATGTTCATGACCTTTATCCACGAGCCAGAGTGAGTCTACAAAAGATGTCTCTGGAGGACCAGGCATGACAGACAACTATATTGAGAATCCATTTATTTATCGTGTGATGGTGTTTCAGGAAAATGACACCCTAAGGCCTTATGCACACATGTGCTCGCCTTGGCCATTACCTGGGTGTAGTAAATGGTCCAGTGGAGGAGGAAGGAGAAAGGCATGAGCACTCCTCACTCCTCTCCATTGAAAGACGAGTGACTGTTGCTGTATTTCAGCAAAATATTGGACACTGTGCTCACTGCACTGCGACCGGGTGCCATAGACCTCTATGGGAGCCGTCATAAGGCTGCACAATGTGTGGCCATACCACCGGTCCTCACACAGTCATGTCCATGGGGCTGGATTTCCATACAGAGTACACGTTTTCAGTGAGTGTCCCAGCAGTGGGATATTATCACACTCCCACCTTGCGGCCTCCTTTCCTAATCCGAGATTCCTGCTCACCACCAAGGCATTGCAAATAGCCCCTCACACGTGAGCTTTTTATAAGGGAAGTTACATAAAAGTACTCGTCCCTCCATCAGTGGACACAGTTTAATTGTCTTCCCCTAATGTTCCACTGCCTTAGCAATAGGTATATTTGTCCCAGTATTTTGCCAAGCTATTATCCATCCCTTTTTGATTGGTTTCTTTGGCTTATAAGAACTATTTTCTAGAAGGCTTCAACTTCACCCACTTTGGCCTAAGCCTGCCTAATGCTGTGAGCTAGTTTCTCCTGCCTTGACTATCTAACTAATTTCTCTCTGATCTTTTACCATCTGTGTGTACAACCCATTTTAATGAGCTCTTGTTTTTGTGGGTAGCAACTGGAAAATTTTTGTTGGGAGGGTTCTGGAATAAACAATTTAAAATGGTAGAATGCTCCTGCTTCCTGGTTTCACCCAGCACCGAATACATATCAGCCTAGTGGACCCACGTCCATAGTGGATTAAGATATAGGCGTTAGGCCACTAGGCCAAGCTCCAAGCCTTCAAGGGGACAAATGTTATTCTCAGAAGGACCTCCACCAATGAAATTCTGTTCTCGTACATATGTTCTCAATGCACATAGAGGTCCTCAAAGGTCCTAAAACCACAGATTGAAATCAGACTGAAGTGACACATCCCTGATCTATCTATGATTTTTCTTTTGTGTGCATATGTGTGTCTATATGATGGAGACATGTACACTACAATTTCCTATGGGACCAATAAAGCTAAATCTACAGGCAGTCCCCAGATTATGTACAAGATAGGTTTGGGTTTAAAGTTGGGGTTTTGGTTTGCTCTTAAGTTGAATTTGTATGTAAGTGGGAACTGTATATTTTATAATTGTAGCTGCAGACAAAATGCTTTTCTTTGTCTCAGTGACAATTGGATTTTCAAAAATGTTTTTATGTCATGGGAACAAGGATTATCAATAAAGACACAATACAGCTGATCATTGCAGCCTGGGACTATAATAAAGCATCCAGAGATCTTCCCCAGAGGTTAAGGCCAAGAGGTCCCTCTGTAAGTGGGGTGTCCTTAAGTAGGGGACCAGCTGCATTATTGCAATGAATAGGAAAAATATTATAAACCTAGAAGCTGTACACCGAGTCAGTAATGGGTTAAAGTTGCCTTGCTAGTTACTACCTCCCTTATATGATCCATTGACGATCATTTCAGGTCCCGTAATAATAGTAATAGCACAGAAATATTCCGTAGTGCTCAGGATTATCCCTCTGACGATATCTGCCGCACAATCCAAGGTCTCAGTAACCAGACTCTTCATATTCATTTCCCCAAAATTGCCTGAACTAATGGTAATTTCCTTCCGAAAGTATATGAAATAAATTTGCTTTATAATATCGCCTATAATATCGAGAGCAAGTTTGTTAAGCCGCCTTCTAATTGTTCCAGCTGCTACATCCCATTTACAAATCATCAATAGTTAAAAAGTCATATTTTGTACAGTCGAGCGTCTTCACGAGGCCGGTCTAATGCAACGTTAACTTCACATTAATGCAAATCTGTAATTCACTAAAGCTTATTAAAGAAATGTTAATGGATCTTTAAGCAGCTGCCCCATCTGAAAACGTGAACGGGGCTCCCCATTTATCATCAGATTTCTATGACTTAAGATTAGCGCGTATCTTCCCCCTGCTTATCAGTGATAAATCTCCTATTTTCTTCACTTTTTTTGTCGCCTGACAGTCGCCGATGAGCGCGGAGAAGAGACTGACATAACCTTTGTTTTTCCCCTCGCCCGCTCCCCCTACTTTTTGGTATGATTGCTTTTTACTTCATTTATTGTGTTATTACATTTGTGTTTTTATCATTGTTGTAGATGATTTATTCATCGTGGAAATTCTGCCCTTTTTCATGTCTAAGTTCAAGCTAAAAAAAAAAAAGAAAGCGCACAAAAGTTCAGGTAATAATAACCGAAGGCGGCAATCATGACTGACAACAATATAAAAGGGGAGAATAAATTAGGGCTTATTGTTGGATAGTCTTGATTATTAGTATTTACTGATTTCATTTACGATGAGACTTCAGAATGCGTGAAGAAAATCTTGGCCTGGTATTACATGACATAGTGATGGTAGCAGTGGCGCCCCCATCAGTACATTTCCAGTAGCAACACATTATTACTTTACATAAAACACAGAATTATTCTTGGTTCACGGAACAAGTAATGTCAACAGAGAACTAAAGGGACATTCCATTCATGACAAATCTACTAATCTAAATTTGCTCAATTGTAGGGGACCAGTAGCCTCTAGGCCATTATAGAAAGGTGCCGCCTTGATCATGCAGTGTCTCCTGCCCAGGCAGAAATCATTTGTACAGTGATGCTAGTGTAGGTAAGGCAATAGCTAAGACATCCATACTCTGTTTAGTAAGTATTGTAAATGGATTCTTTTAAGTGGCCTGTTAGCTTTGTAGTGGTAGACTGTGCTTTTGAAGCTGCTGGTGCTGCCGCCTGAGGCTAGAGGCTCAACTTGCCTCATGGAAGGTGCAACCCTGTCCATTTGTACCCTAAATGAATGGAGCGGCGGATCATGCATGTTACCACTTCATTCACTATTTATAGCATTGATGGAAGTGGACAAGTATTACGCTCAGCTATCTCCTTCAGTACCATACGGAAAGAGTAAAGAATAGAGCAGCAGGGCACATGTGCAACCAACTGCTCTATGCATTTGGGGGTACAACAGACCCTGGTTCTAACGATCTGTTGGCCCGCACCGGTGAGTATCACTTCCAGTTTTGCTATATTTCCAGACCAGTTTTAGTATAATGCTGCGGTTGTGCAGTAACTTAAAATGAATCTGTAAGTGTGTAACAGACACAACAAGTGCCTAGAATTTAAGTAGGGGAACAACTAATTTATAAGAGCTCTGAGCTGCTATAGGCAATGAGTATAAGACAGCTTATGTGTAAGGTAATAGTAATAGAGAGAGAGAGAGACAGATAGACAGTAAGGGAGAGAGAGAGGGGAAGAGAGGGAGAGAGACAGAGAAAGAGAGACACTGAGAGAGACATAGATAGTGATAGATATATATAGATAGAGACACAACAGCACAGCCCAAGGGAGCCGAAAGATAGGATGTTATCCTTGATCCTTGTCCAACAGCAAGTATGTATATGAAAAGTCAAAAAAGGCAGCCTTTTACATTTTTTTTAGATAGATGTAGAGATAGATACATACATAGATATAAAGATATAGATATAAAATATTTTTGTTAACCCATTCTACAACTTACTACAACTATTTGTTATAACTATTTACTATCCCAAGAAATGCTGGGGGCTACAGCTAAAAACTTAATATATTAACAATATTAACTTAGGGTTGCGAAATGCCACTACTCTTTGATAAAATGTCCAGTAGTCTTTCATTATCAACAAAATGCCCAGCATGCCCCCCTTAATAATGAAATGCTCAGCATGCCCCCCTTAATAATGAAATGCTCGGCATGTCCCCCTTAATAATGAAATGCCCGGAATGCCCCCCTTAATAATGAAATGCCCAGCATGTCCCCTTTAATAATAAAATGTACAGCATGCTCCTGTTAATAATGAAATGCCCGGCATGCCCCCGTTAATAATGAAATGCCCAGCATGCCCCCGTTAATAATGAAATGCCCGGCATGCCCCCCTGAATAATGAATTGACCGGCATGCCCCACTTAATAATGAAATGTCCAGCATGGCCCCCTTAATAATGAAATATCCAGCATGCCCCCCTTAATAATAAAATATCCAGCATGTCCCCCTTAATAATGAAATATCCAGCATGCCCCCCTTAATAATAAAATATCCAGCATTTCCCCCTTAATAATGAAATACCCAGCATGCCCCCCTTAATTATAAGATGTCCAGAATGCCCCCCTTAATAAAGAAATGCCTGGCATGCCCCTCTTAATAATGAAATGCCTGGCATGCCCCCCCTTAATAATGAAATGTTCAGCATGGCCCACTTTGTAATGAAATACCCAGCATGCCCCCCTTAATAATGAAATACCCAGCATGCTTTTCTTTATAATTAAATTCCCACCATACCCCCCTTTATAATGAAATGCCCAGCATGCTTCCCTTTATAATAAAATGCCCAGTATGGCATTAGTACTTACCCCCTGGCACTCCCCACAGCTTCTCCTGGCTACTTACAGAGGCACATCTATGCCCTCTGCCTGCACACACAGTATGATGTCAGTGGGTGGCGACACTGCTGCCTCATAATGTGTGCACGGACATAGTCGGCACTGCTGCCTGCACTGCCGGGAGGAGCCACAGAGAGCTCAGGTGGAGCTGTGGGGAGTTCTGGAGGGTAAGTACTAAGTTTATTATTTTTATATACTCGAGTTAAAGCCGAGTTGAGCTTTTGCAGTGCAAAAATGGTCCTGAACTTGAGTACTTGAGTTTATACAGTAATCCAAGATTCAATTGGTGCGAATATTATTGGACCAAACTGATGTTGCTCCAATTGTCCTGGAAATTGGTATGTACATTTGCCCCTTCCTAAGACAGTATTATCTTACCGCCGTTTTGAAAAATATGTCTTCAGCCAATCAATAAATATTCGGATAAGGTTTGGTGCCTGAAAAATTGCAAAATTGTACCAAATCTACAGCCAATGAAAAGATTCTCTCATTATGATATTGGACCTGAGGATGTCCTCACATGGAACATAGCAAACCTGCCGCAACTAGAAGAGCAACTAATTAGCAAAAATTGGGACTCCACTTGGGCTAATGATTTCCTTGGAGGATTTCCAATATATAAGCGACATCTCGGTGTCTATAGACTTCTGTTTCGCTCAAATTGAAATCAGATGAAAAATCCAGACGGCACGTTTTTCTGTTTGTAATATGGATTTAGAGCATCATAGAAAATCAATGAGATGTTTCAAGACAATCAACTTCATTATTATTATTGGAAATGCCATTACGCCGCTCATTCTTGATTTGCTTAAAGACGGAGTTACTTAATGCCGTCTGACACATTAAAGTCAGTCTTTAACCCGTCTCACCTGCACTTCATTAAAATAGACTTCTCCGTATTTCTTAACAAATTGAAGAGGGACATGTGGGGAGCTGCCAAAACGCTGCGCTGATTTAACGTAAAAAAAAGAAAAAAAAGCGAACAACGGTTCATTCTAAAATCTATCCAAAAGCCATTCATCCGTCACAGTCTCATTACTTACATTTTATATAGTAAAAAAAAGAACGAGTATTGGATTTTCCTGCTACTTACCATCGCGGTACGGTAAATGCGATTAGAGAGTCCTCCAGGAAGTTTTGCAATGGTGAGAAAGTATCCACAGTATATAATGCAAGAAGTTACTCTGATGTTTCTCGTGAGGCTCCAAAACATCTTTTAATAGGAACAATTATCCATCACAATCATGTGCACAGAGACATATACAGGACCATGGTGTGAAATGTTAATAGCACGGTGATGTTACAGTACAGAGATAATGCACACAGTGATGTCACAGTACAGGGGTAATACACACAGTGGTGTCACAGTACAGGGATAATACACAGTGATGTCACAGTACAGAGATAATACACACAGTGATGTCACAGTACAGGGATCATACACACAGTGATGTCACAGTACAGGGATAATACACACAGTGATGTCACAGTACAGGGATAATACACACACTGATGTCACAGTACAGGGATAATACACATAGTGATGTCACAGTACAGGGATAATACACACAGTGATGTCACAGTACAGGGATAATACATACAGTGATGTCACAGTACAGGGATAATACACGCAGTGATGTCACAGTACAGTGATAATACACACAGTGATGTCACATTACAAGTATAATACACACAGTGATGTCACAGTACAGGGATAATACACACACTGATGTCACAGTACCGGGATAATACACACAGTGATGTCACAGTACAGGGATAATACACAGTGATGTCACAGTACAGAGATAATACACAGTGATGTCACAGTACAGAGATAATACACACAGTGATGTCACAGTACCGGGATAATACACACAGTGATGTCACAGTACAGGGATAATACACACAGTGATGTCACAGTACAGGAATAATACACACAGTGGTGTCACAGTACAGGGATAATACACAGTGATGTCACAGTACAGAGATAATACACACAGTGATGTCACAGTACCGGGATCATACACACAGTGATGTCACAGTACAGGGATAATGCACACAGTGATGTCACAGTACAGAGATAATACACACAGTGATGTCACAGTACAGGGATAATACATGCAGTGATGTCACAGTACAGGGATAATGCACACAGTTATGTCACACTACAGAGATAAAACACACAGTGATGTCACAGTACAAGTATAATAAACACAGTGATGTCACAGTACAGGGATAATACACACAGTGATATCACAGTACGTGGATAATACACAAAGTGATGTCACAGCACAGGGATAATGTGCACAGTGATGTCACAGTACAGGGATAATACACACAGTGATGTCACAGTACAGAGATAATACACACAGTGATGTCACAGTACAGAGATAATACACACAGTGATGTCACAGTACAGGGATAATGTGCACAGTGATGTCACAGTACAGGGATAATACACACAGTGATGTCACAGTACAGAGATAATACACAAAGTGATGTCACAGTACAGAGATAATATACACAGTGATGTCACAGTACAGAGGTAATACACACAGTGGTGTCACAGTACAGGGATAATGTACACAGTGATGTCACAGTACAGAGATAATACACACAGTGATGTCACAGTACAGGGATAATACACACAGTGATGTCACAGTACAGGCATAATACACACAGTGATGTCACAGTACAGAGATAATACACACAGCGATGTTACAGTACAGGGATAAAACACACAGTGATGTCACAGTACAGTGATAAAACACACAGTGATGACACAGTACAGGGATAAAACACACAGTGATGACACAGTACAGGGATAATACACACAGTGATGTCACAGTACAGGGATAATGTACACACTGTGATGTCACAGTACAGGGATAATACACACAGTGATGTCACAGTACAGTGATAAAACACACAGTGATGACACAGTACAGGGATAAAACACACAGTGATGACACAGTACAGGGATAATACACACAGTGATGTCACAGTACAGGGATAATACACACAGTGATGTCACAGTACAGGGATAATACACACTGTGATGTCACACTACAGAGATAATAAACAGACACAATGCCCACATTTTGGTAAGAACAGTGCATTCTGCAGTCTATGTGCAGTTGCCTGTGTAGTGTGTAGAGGGCATTTCTGGCACCCGTTCTTCATGAATCTGGAGCTCACTGTACTGCCCCGACAGAGTGCACCTTTTTTTTTTTGGTGCACCTTTAACATGGGGTGCACAAAACACTTTGTCAGACTCTCATGATGAGCAGTGAAGGGTCACATGTGACACAAATGTGGCTCAGACACTTAATAAATACTTGTGCAAGTAGATTGGCCTGAAAAGAACATGCAAAGTCCAACAGGAAACTGGCGCAAGGTTCTTAGGAAATGTGCCCCAATATTATCGTACATTTGTCTGTATTGTTGGAAGTCACAATCATAATTGGAGGCGAAAGACTTATTTTTTGTAGGTTGAAATCCTAGGTTTTTGGATTACAGATGCCAATGCAAAAAGCTGAAATCTTTATAAACATACATTGCAAAAATATAATAAACTCTGTATTATCAGAAAGCCCCATTGTGCACACAGTGATGTCACAGCATGCAAATGTGTGCAATTACATCACCGAGTAGGTATACTCACATGGTGATGTCACTATAAGGCTAAGGACACCATGCAACAGCACTACCTAGCCAAAGTGCAGGGATAATTCCTACAGTGATGTCACAGTAGAGCGGTAATGCCTATAGATATACAGTGATGTCACAGTAGTATATACATATATAGTGATGTCACAGTAGAGCGGTAATCTCAAGAGATATATAGCGATGTTACAGTAGTATATACATATATAGTGATGTCACAGTAGACATATATATAGTGATGTCACAGTAGAGAGGTGATGCTTACAGTGATGTCACAGTAGAGCGGTAATCCCACAGTAGTATATACATATATAGTGATGTCACAGTAGAGAGGTGATGCTTATAGTGATGTCACAGTAGAGCGGTAATCCCAAGAGATATATAGCGATGTCACAGTAGTATATACATATATAGTGATGTCACAGTAGAGAGGTGATGCTTATAGTGATGTCACAGTAATGAGGTGATGCTTATAGTGATGTCACAGTGGAGAGGTGATGCTTATAGTGATGTCACAGTAGAGCGGTAATCCCAAGAGATATATAGCGATGTCACAGTAGTATATACATATATAGTGATGTCACTGTAGTATATACATATATAGTGATGTCACAGTAGAGAGGTGATGCTTATAGTGATGTCACAGTAATGAGGTGATGCTTATAGTGATGTCACAGTGGAGAGGTGATGCTTATAGTGATGTCACAGTAGAATATACATATATAGTGATGTCACAGTAGAGAGGTGATGCTTAGTGTTAAAGCTAAAGAGAGAGAGTTTTTTGTACGGTCACAGATTATCTCTGTATATAAGTAAATGAGACACATATTCCATATCTATGTACTGTATCCTCCGCACTGTGCAGAGCCGGACTATGTCCTCACCTTGGCTTTCCTTGTCTCTGTGTGTGAGCAGCTCTTCTGTTTCATGAGCAGAGATCTGACATTTTACAATTTCTTTATATTATTCATTAAAATTAACCTCTAGATTATAGATGTTTCATTTTGGAAGTGAAGCTTCAGTTCTGATGAACAATATTATCCTGACACTAAGGTTTTGTCTTTAATTAAGATTGGGTCCTTTATCGCTCTATGAAAGGATGCGCAGCCGGGCAAGGACGGTGGATTCTTTGAACTCGAAAAGTTGGATATAATTGATATATGGATAAAAGAAGATCGGTGGAGTTTGTGACTTTTTCCTACAGTTACTTATTGTCAAGGATTCTGAAAGTCAACTATCATGAATATTCTATCTTTTGTGTACCCCACTAAAGTAACACCCCCCCCTTTATCTGGGATATGATCTATCCTTTCTAGAATTCCCTCTGTTGTCTATTTAAATTTATAAACTTGTCATCAAAATCATATGCAATTAGATGAGTCACTTTTTACCTGAGATGAGTCACTTTTATAGAATGAAATGCACCTTTCCTTAAGACGGCCTCTATAGTATGCCTATGGTGCCATTGTAAAGAAACTGCAACAGGATTATGGTTTTGTGTAAAACAGAACCAGAAATATAGGTAATCAACTATGTTTTTAATTGCCTGTATGGCTCTGTAGCTCAAAAAAAATGCAATTGTAAAATGCAATTTGAAAAGAACAGATTATCCATTTAACAAATAAAGATTTATTATTTAGATGGTTCTAGAACCCCTGTCCTAGTTCATGATAGGCGCGCATCTGAGGTGTCACCCCAACTTCCTGTCTCTAAAACTGACTTGTCACAGCTTGTATGTGTATTTTTTGCAATTTTTTAAATTGCTATGTGGGGGGAACATCTGGTTATAGATGCTTTTTATAGATTTGGCTGCCATTCTGGTGAGCTGAATACAGGAGGGGATCAGGTCTAGGCTGCTGGGGGAAAGGTACTTTCTGTAAATGGTACAAGGGTTAAAGGAAATCAACCAGTTGCAAAAATACAAAAAAACCCCCCTAAAAATACTTACCTCTGCTTCTCCTCATCCTGATTCCGGCACTGTCCATCGCTAGTCTTGAAACGCCGGGATCACATAGAAAAGAAAGTTATAAAAAACATGCCAGAACGTGGGGACAAGATGTCCAGCGCTCCGGGCTGCTTATTAGGGACATGCGGGGGCGTGCTGGGGCATGCATAATAAGCAGCCTGGAGCACCGGACATCTCATCCCTGCGCTCTGTCAAGACTAGTGGAGGACAGCGCCGAGATCAAGGTGAAGAGGAGCGGAGGTGAGTATTTCTAGTATTTCTACTTTTTTTGTTTTTTTTTGGACTGGATGATTTCCTTCAATGGTGCATCCTGGGCATTGTTCCCAAAATCCAACCCCTTCCTGTTTGGGCCTACGAGCCATAGATATTAGGAATCAGCTTTATTCTATGGGAATCAAACACATCCACAGGCAGTGACTACACAACCATCTGAGATGTCATAGACAAGGTCTACCAGTAACTCTTCTCCGTATATATTGTTGTTCTATACATTATTATATATGTGACATGTTTTCTACATCTACAGCTTTCATGATTTATCGTATTTGCATATTTCTCCAGCATTTATTACCATTTTGGTGAATGGGGGGAAATCAGTAAAATTTCCCATTTAATTAAACATCTAAACACCTGCATTGTGCTGTGGATCTGCTGATGAAGGGAGGATAATTTATCTGTTGATGTCTGATGATTATTTTTGTTATTAATGATGGGGAACATCTGGTGTTGATATAAATCTATAGTTGTGGTTAATTAGAGAAGGAATTTTGCTTGTGAATTAAAAAAAAAACATTTTAAATTTAATGGAAGAAATGATTTATTCTTTGATGTTTTTGCTATTTGCCTTTGATTAATGGATAGTGAGATTATAAAAGTAAAGGTCTTCCATTAGAGATACTACGGTGAGGAGACGTGACATCTCAGACGTTATTGTTATATTCATCTATCATCAAATCTCAATCATCAATGTCCTTTCATCCATTAGGCAAATATTGTAGAAGTTACACATGAGAGGTATCTGCGCTTGTGAGCGTCTCTCTTTACTCTGGATAACCTCCAATGGGAACACATCGGGGTCATTTACTAAGGGCCCGATTCACGTTTTCCCGACGTGTTACCCAAATATTTCCGATTTGCCCTGAATTGCCCCGGGTTTTTGGCGCATGCGATCGGATTGTGGCGCCGGCGTGCATGTGACGGAAATGGGGGGGGGGGGGGGGCGTGGCCAAACGGAAACCCGACAGATTCGGAGAAACCCCTGCATTTAAAAATAAAAAGTGTCGCGGGACACGCGCTTACCTTCACCAGGAATAGGATCGTGAACTCCGTCGGACCTCGGGGAAATTCAGCGCAGCAGCGACACCTGGGGGACGTCGGAGGAACTGCCTTAGTGAATCGCCGGAAGACCCGAATCCACCGCAGAGAGCGTGCTGCTGGATTGCGAATGGACCGGGTAAGTAAATCTGCCCCATCATTCTGCCCTTGAGCATATTACATAATACAATACATACATAATGGGGCTCATTTACTAAGGGTTGCGTGCTGCACTTTCGCCAGACTGTGCAGCTTTTTCTGTGATTACATAGGTATTTAACAGGTGTCTGCGCTGGGATTGTGTCGCAGGCGAAAGTTTTTTGGCGCGGCTGCGCTGACTTTCATGCAACACAAATCGTGGGGGCGGGCCGTCTGTCGATCCGACTGATTCAGATTTAAGTTTCAAATTGTGTGGCAAGCCCAAGCACTTACCTGCACCGGGAAGAAGAAGGTGAACTCTGTCGGACCTGAAGCGACACATGCAGGATATCGTGCACACGATCTTAGTGAATCGCGGCACAGTGCATTATCATTGGACAATGCACTTTATGTGAACTCCAGCAGACGGATAAGTAAATGAGCCCCAAATATTATATTTGGAATGCTGTGCTGACCCTTCTCTGCTTAAAAGAAGACTCTATCTTGATTTCAGGAAAACTATGCTTTCCTATTAATCCCATGATGCCTCATTACAACATCAGCTAAGCTAGCGAACAGCAACACAAGAAGTGAACATAGAATATAGAACATATAACTTTATATAATATGAGAAAAAGAAAAGAAATATCTCATGTTGTGAAACCATTTTGCCCAAATACAAGGGGGCATATTTATCAAGCGTCTGAAAGTCAGAATATTTCTAGTTGCCCATGGCAACCAATCACAGCTCAGCTATCATTTTACCAGTGCTCATGAATATTTTAAAGGGGAGCTGTGATTGGTTGCCATGGGCAACTAGAAATATTCTGACTTTCAGACAGCTTGATAAATCTGCCCCAAGATGTTTGGCCTGTTAACGTCTGTTCTCCAGCTTTTTCTTGCTTGATTCACTTAAGACACTTAAAGGGCATCTACCACCAAAATGAAAGATTGTATGCAAATGAGCCTAAGCGCCTCCAGACTCCATAGGTGTTAATGGGGGCCACCCAAGAACCCACCAAATTTTATACTGATAAGGACTTTCACCCATGAAATCTGTTTCTGCTATCAATACACATGTACATAAGAGCCATTTCAGGACCTTTGAAGGTCCTCCAAAGGTCCTGAAACCGCAAAATGAAAGCAGCAGTAGGAACACATCCTCCATTCCCCAAGCAGCAGATTCTTGTACCAGGAAGTATGTAGGAAGTGATTTCAGACTTGTAGGGGCCAGGGGCGTAACTTGAGGGGGTGCAGAGGTTTCGGTCGCAGCAGGGCCCAAGAGGTTTAGGGGGCCCTTATGGTGTCAGTTTCCCATATGAGAAGACTATTACTATAAACCCTACATTGTAGTTGGGGGCCTGGCACAGACTTCGCACTGGGGCCCATCAGCGTTTAGTTAAGCCATTGGTAGGGGCTATAATATTCATACAGCCCAGGGCCCATGAAGGTCTTAATCCGCCCCTGCCTGACAGCAATGTCGATTGTACCTGATGATGTGTTATCGAAATGTACATTAGGGACTGATTTTCCTGTATATTACACTTTACAGTCCATTTATATATACTTTACTTATTCTTTGCAGTACAGACCCTCCTCTGCTTAAAGGGGTTGTCTATCCACTGACAGGGATAACTCACTGATCGGTTGGGATTCCAGTAATGGATCACAGATAACGAGAAAGGGGATCTATTGAACCCCAAATGAACAGAGCAGCTGAAACCATGTGTGCCCTGCTACTCTATTCATCTCTACGGAGCTGACGGAGATAGCTGTGTGCTGTACCGGGCTATCTCCGTCAGTTTCATAGACAGAGAATGGAGTGGCAGTGTGCATTTTTGGGGTGATAATAATAATTCCTTATTTATTAATTTATATACCGTAGCACTCACAGATTACACAGCGCAGCACAGAGCTTCCTAAATCAGTCACAACATTGTTTCATTGGCCACCATTCTAGTGATTCATGGGGGTCCCATCACTAGGACCCCTTAAATCACCAGATTATCCCCTATCCACAGGACATGTTATAAGTGGCCCACCCCTTTAATAGAAGACTTCCTTGTTTTTATGATATCCTGTTGCCACTTCCTTCTGTGTTTTCCTATCAATCCCATGATGCCTCATCACAACATCAGCTAAGAAATCGATGTGCAAGAATTCTGGACATATATCTACTGTTTAAGTTGTGACCACAAGGGTAACAGGGTTTCTGTTGGTGAACCACAAAAAATGGGGCATTTTAGTTCAGAAATTTACCTTTAGTGAATATATCTATAATACACATAATAAACCCCAAAAATATAATTTTAACAAAATTTTGCACTATTTTTTTCCTGTCATTGAATCCAATTTTCTCTGTATTAGTAAATCACTTTACTATGTAGTGAACATGAAACCTTTGGTTGCTCATCCCCGAGCGCTTACTACAGCCTCGCCGTATCCTTTATATTTCATAGTTAACCATGACAGTTACCAGGGATATTGACAAGTTGTCCTGCTGTATTACATCAGCAGTTTGCAGAGTCGGTGATTTAATTGGAACGGCTTCGAGATTATCTAATGGACCAATGATTTTTGTAGGGTTTCATAAAACAGCGGGTCGCTCCTGTCATAAGAAAAATCTGAGAAGGCCGAGTATTGATTATCTATCCTGGTAGGGGCTTCACGCTGTGATCTAATTTCATACTTAGACACATCCTTCAGAAAAAAAGGGTGAAATATTGGATGTGAGGTGCATCGAGTACAGGTTTAAAGCCATTACTCTGATTTGTACCGAGAATGATTTTATTTTTATAGAGTTAGAAGAAAATTCTATTGTTTTTCGGAATTTTATTATTCACTCTCTTATAATGATTTGTATGCGATTTGGCAGACTCCGAGCTTTTACTTTCCTATTTCTATTAAATGTACTCAATATACGCCGTCTGAATAGCCCCGACACTTAAGAGCGTATAATATTTTATACAATGGTACAAGGTGAACACGTAATCTGTAACTTGGAGCACAAATCTATTTGGAGGAAGACATTATTATCAGGAGCATAGGCTTAGGGGTCGTAAGGGTCGAAGTCAGACCCTGTACTTGGTGTTTCGCTATCATATCATATTATAAATGGCGCTTTTAGGGAGGGAGGCCCTGTTAAATTTTTTTTGTGCTAGGAGCAAAAGACATTTAAACACTCAAGTAGCCCAAGTTGCCTCTATTGCCACACCCAAAAACGCACCCAGATGGATGTCGCTAATGCATACGTTCGCACTACCAAGCCAATTCTGGATGACAGGCCCTTCGCCGAGCTTATTGCAGACCCTTTACCATATTTCACTTCACTCCTTTAAAGTTTGTCCCTCTCTTAGATTCTTGGATTAGGTTGTTCCGCCCGCAGAATTTTTTCGACCTAACCAATTATTACATTTTATGCAATCAATCCAACAAGGAACGTCCTCAAACTGCCACACGACATTTAAAAATATCTTAATAAATGACCCAATTGGTAGAGGAACAATCTCTCTGCTATACTCTACAGCACTGGTGGCGAACCTATGGCACTGGTGCCAGAGATGGCACTCGGAGACCTCTCTGTGGGCACACGGGTTGTCTCCCAGACACAGAGTTTGCCAGACATGGCATCTTCCTGCAGTCTCAGGCAGTCCAATAGTAGTGCCCTGCTATTTTAAAGTGACCCATCCAGTGCTGCTTGGTCCTGTCCGAAGAGTGAAAAGGTGAGGACAGGGTTGGATTGGAGCTCCAAAATACTGGTAGCAATAAGTTTGTTACTGCCTAAATTGCCGTGTTGGCACTTTGAGAAAAGCTAGTGTTTTTTGGGTCTCATTTTGGGCACTGGATCTCTAAAAGGTTCGCCATCACTGCTCTACAGTATTTTCAATTCCATCAAGTCCCACTTTATGGAACAATGGGAATCTGACTTGGTTCACCAGTTCTCGATGCCAAGGTGGAGGCACAGCTGTACCACTCTATGCAGCCAGCAAGTTTCGTTAACAGAGACCTCTCTTAGGTTAATCCATAGAACGTCTTGCCAATATGTACCGCCACCAGCCCAACAGTTGCTTCCAAGGCTGCAATGCCCTGGGCGATATGGCCCATAGATGGTGGCTCTGCCCTATAGTTGCCTCCCTCTGGAACCATCTGAAAACCCTCATCCACGCTCTGTTAGGTAACACAACCCCTGTAACCCCAGTAATCCTCCTACTAGGAGATAAACCAGACAAGGTTAAAAATAAAGCCCATCGTTAACTTCAACTTATAGCTTTAGCGAATAGAATTCGCAGCTAAATGGAAATCTCTGGACCTTTCCTTTACTGCGGTTAAGAACAGAATCAACCTACTGATGCTGTTTGAGAGAATTGAGGCGACTAGGAAAGACACCTTCCAGCTGTTTTAAAGGTTCTGAAACTCGTGGATCGCTTCACAAGGTTCCCCCACCCTGGAGAGAGCTCTATCCCTGTCACCCTAACAGTGCAATATGCAACAGCATGGCTTCAGCACTTCTCCACACATAGGGGCTCATTCACTAAGCGTCGCATGCGCACTTTTGTCAGACTGTGCGCCGTTTTCGGGGCTAAAAAGGCTTGCACAGTTATTTAAGTCAGTGCGCTGGGATTGTGGTGCACAGGACCCTTTTTTGGCGCAGCTGCACTGGCTTCCATGCGACAAATAAGGGGGCGGGGCATCGGTCGATCCGACTGATTCGTACAGAGCGCGGGATTTAACTTTTAAATTGTGTCTGAAGCCCAAGCACTTACATGCACCACTGAAAAGATGGTGAACTCTGCCGGATCTGAGCGGAGAAGCGACACATACAGGATATCGGGCGCACGATCTTAGTCAATTCCGGTGACCCTTTAAGTAAATGTGCCCCATAGTCTTGGTCTATCCATATTCTACACTATACAGATTTTTACTTTTCTCCTTTCCCCTGTGTCCCCTCAATGGCTCACTTATATTTTATTGTTTTGAATGATACAGAAACTGCCTTATATAAAAAAAATTCTGTTTTCATTACTATTCCCCCTGCGTGGGGTACACCTTGCGCCTTGACTTATTGTTAGGCATTTTCCCATGTTTTTCATCAATAAAACCTTGTTGAAACTAAAAGACATTTAAACAGAATAAAACTTGGATGAGACAAACTAAAAAAATACAGCAGATGTTTTTTTTAGAACACCCCTCCTTCTTGTGAAAAGATAGAGGTATGCTCCGGGGTGGGGTTATGAAATCTTGAGCTGTGTGCTTGATCAGGGGTGGGGTTATGAAATCTTGAGCTGTGTGCTTGATCAGGGGTGGGGTTATGAAATCTTGATCTGTGTGCTTGATCAGGGGTGGGGTTATGAAATCTTAAGCTGTGTACGTGATCAGGGGTGGGGTTATGAAATCTTGAGCTGTGTGCTTGCTCCGGGGTGGGGTTATGAAATCTTAAGCTGTGTGCTTGCTCCGGGGCGGGGTTATGAAATCTTGTGATGTGTGCTTGATCAGGGGTGGGGTTATGAAATCTTAAGCTGTGTGCTTGCTCTGGGGTAGGATATGAAATCTTGAACTGTGTGCTTGATCAGGGGTGGGGTTATGAAATCTTAAGCTGTGTGCTTGCTCTGGGGTAGGTTATGAAATCTTGAACTGTGTGCTTGATCAGGGGTGGGGTTATGAAATCTTAAGCTGTGTGCTTGCTCTGGGGTAGGTTATGAAATCTTGAACTGTGTGCTTGATCAGGGGTGGGGTTATGAAATCTTGAGCTGTGTGCTTGCTCCGGGGTGAGGTTATGAAATCTTAAGCTGTATGCTTGCTCAGGGGTGGGGTCATGATACATTTTTGTGAATTCCTATGAAAATGTGTGAACATTTATATATTCATAAGGAAACACAAGGTGGAGGTCTGTCCTAGAAGAATTATTTTTGGCGATTAGTATTATTACCATATTATGGTAATTTGAGGACCCCTAAAATTCTGTAGGTGTTCCTTTACTGCTATGAACATCTCAGAACTTGTGCAGAGCATTATCACAGCATGTTCTGGAGGTTTTATGCATGATAATATGAAGCAGATAAACAGAAGTTATAAATAGGAAAGAAATGGATTTCTCATAGATGAGGGGCGTCTAAGGAATTACCAGAGACAAGAGTAACAAATCCTAAGTATTCTCTGCAGGTATCTGCTTGTTATTATCACCAAGTAAATATCTCTTTGTTTACAGGGATGTTATTCAATCAGTTGGTTCAGAGCGTGTCAATCCAATTAAACAGTTTGGCTGAGAAATACAGCGAGTGTATAAAGCATTTACAACGTGGCTGCAAAACAACCCGACACACAGATACTGCTACACAATAACACAATCCGGGCCAATTATTCCTTATGAGCTGGAGAAAAGAAATGTATCTATCATTCTGATTTTCTTGTATGCTCAGTAATACTGATTCCTTCATATCATCAACCATATGTATGTGAGGTCTTGTTTTTTGTGGGAGGAGTCATTTTTAAAAATTTGTATTCATGTTTAGGTACATCTAGTAGCATTATTTCAAGTATATATTGGAACATAGTTTAAGGTGTATATCCGTAAACACTATTTCCGTTTTATCTGGTAGCATAATTTCATGTATATATGGTAGCATTGTTTCATGTATATATGGTAGTATATCTGGTGGCATAGCATCAAAGTGGTTGCATTGGTAGAATAGTTTCAGGTTTATCTGGTGGCATAGTTTCAGGCATCTTTGGTAGCATTGTTATAGGTATATACGGTAGTATAGTGTCTGTTATATCTGGTAGCACTGTTGCAGGCATATATGGTGCATAGTTTTAGATATATGTTGTATCATAGGTTTAGATATACAGGCAGTCCCCGGGTTACATACAAGATAGGGTCTGTAGCTTTGTTCTTAAGTTGAATTTGTATGTAAGTCGGAACTGTATATTTTATCATTGTAATCCCAGCCAGAACTTTTTTGGTCTCTGTGACAATTGGATTTTAAAAATGTTGGATTGTCATAAGAATCAATATTAACACTAAAGCTTCATTACAGACACCTGTGATAACTGTTATAGCTGATTATTGTAGCCTAGGACTAAAGTACAGTAAATTACCAACATCCAGAGGTCCGTTTGTAACTAGGGGTTGTATGTATGTCGAGTGTTCTTAAGTAGGGGACCGCCTGTATATGGTAGGAATGTTTTAGGTACATATGGTAGCATAGAGTAAGGTATATATGTTTTAGGCACATACGCAGGCACAGCGTCCGGTTTGGCGCCAGCACTGGGCATGCCTGGTCCTGAGTCCCGGGGCCTAGAGCTGCTGGGGAGGCCCACATAAGGAATGGCCTCCATGGAGGTGAGGGAACTAATGAATTTATTGGGTGTGAGGGGGGCTTATATACAGCCCCTCCTGGTTATTTTATATAAAATTCCCATGAGGGGGCTGTTTGGGCTGATAAACTAGGGAATATTTTAGGGAACAGGAGACTGATTTAGTCTCTGAATTGTGAATGCTGCCACGTGAGTTCACTGCAAAGGGGCCCACAAAGGCGCTTTCCCCCAGGGGCCTACTGAAACCTGGAGCCAACCTTGTTCCAGTATATATGGTAGCACAATTACTGTTTTATCTGGTAGCATGGTTTCTGGTATATATTGGAGGAATGTTTCCAGTGCATATAGTAGCACTGTTTTTTTTATTTTTTATGGGAAAATTATTTCCTTTGTTTTTTTGTGTGTTTTCTTTTACAGCTTTTATTTTGTATGACAAATAGCATTGTTTGTATTTTTGTGTCTTGGTGTGATATTCATCATATGCTTTTCATTAAAACTTTTTATGAGAAGTCTACCATCTCCCAAACCACCTCACAAGTCACTTGCAACTAACCTCCATTCATTTCTATACATTTGAGCTGCAATACCAACATAAACCATGGTCAGTTTCAGTCTGGGGGTCCTTGAACCTACCAGGTGTAATTATTCTAGCCTTCATCAACTGTAAGGCTGAAGACTGTAATGGCCTCCATATTAGAGCCGCCCCTGTGGTATCTATGGTGTGTATTATTGGGTTAGAAACGGGCCCACCGGAGGATCCTCTGATTCTATGGTGGGCTCGTCTGTCACTGGATGCAGAGGACATCAAAATCATACAAAAGAGCCGGCAAGTGCCCCATCGGTGCCCCACTGACAGCTGATATACCCCATATGACAATACTAGTTCTACATCTCAAGAACTGACAATGACAAAGCCTTTTGAAGCATTTTGGGACATTTGGGAGTCTTATTTTACACATATCTATAGAATCAGTCAGGCCCATTACCGTCCTTCAATATTAATAACCGGAGGACACATCAATGTTTACATCAATAAAGGGGGCAATAGATTTATTTTGCATTCCCTGAGTCTCCAGCACCAGGATGACATTTATATCTGAGGATAAGAAACTTCAACTACAGAGTATTATACATTTACTTTGAGTAAAATAGTCCCGGCTCCATCTGCAGAATAAATCTGTCATGGCTTTTTAACATACCAAAACTGAGAGCGTGATATGAAAACATACATATTTATTGGGTCTAGTCAACGCCAAGGTCTGTACGGAAAATAGATTCTCCTTGAGAAAGTTTGAAATCAAATATACAGATAGAAAAGTGCAGTGTAGATTATTAAGAACATTCCCGATTCTTGACAGTGAATAATTAATGGTTAATTGGTTCAATGTGAACCTGGCTCTAGTGAATGTACAGAACATGAGTCACCTCCTGGTGTATGTCGGGATATTACACTACTGAGAAATAAATGTGAGAAGGGTCTTCCGCCTCCTCCTTCCCATTTGCTGTGATTGAGGGTGTACAGCAATTTATAGCCCCATCATGTGATTGATTTACTACATTACTCATACATACAAATGATACTAAGGGGAACCAGTCGCCATGAAAATGCCACCAAATAAATTTTAAAGAGCATGTTATAGAGCAGAATGGGCTATGAAGATTGTACATAGTGTCCTATCTGCAGGCAGCATGTTATAGAGCAGAACGGGCTATGAAGATTGTACATAGTGTCCTATCTGCAGGCAGCATGTTATAGAGCAACAGTTGCTGAACAGATTTTATATAGTGTCATTTCTGCTTGCAGCATGTTATAGAGCAAGAGGAACTGAGTAGAACATACACAGTTTCTGATTTGCAGGCAGCATGTTATAGAGCAGGAGGAGCTGAACAGATTTTATATTGTGTTATTTCTGCAGGTAGCATGTTATAAGGCAGGAGGAGCTGAACAGATTTTATATAGTGTCATTTCTGCTTGCAGCATGTTATAGAGCAAGAGGAACTCCACAGAACATACACAGTTTACGATTTGCAGGCAGCATGTTGTAGAGCAGGAGGAGCTGAACAGATTTTATATTGTGTTATTTCTGCAGGTAGCATGTCATAAGGCAGGAGGAGCTGAACAGATTTTATATTGTGTCATTTCTTTAGGCGGCATGTTATAGAGCAGGAGGAGCTGAGCAGATTGCACATAGTGTCCTATCTGCAGGCAGCATGTTATAGAACAGGAGGAGCTGAGCAGATTGTACATAGTGTCCTATCTGCAGGCAGCATGTTATAGAACAGGAGGAGCTGAGCAGATTGTACATAGTGTCCTATCAAATTTTATACAACACTGTTTATAGATCAAAATGCTGTATATGAACCAAAGGAACTACTGTTTCGCTTTATACTTTTGAGTGTTTTTTTTATTTTTGATGTACTTATCCAGTGGGACTGTCTTTTTCTGGAAAAGCTTTGCCCCCAGCTATTTGATTGGGCTTGTCCACGCTGTGCTCTGAATCTATCAATCTTTCTTAATCAACATTTTTCTTAGAATCTATGAAGGTGCCTGGTGCTTGATGATGCATCTGGTGCAGTTTGACACGGTCCCTTTAAATTCCTTATCTTAAAAATTTAAAGCGACAGCACACAACAAGGTCTTCTGAGGACGTCAGTGATTTTTGTGCTGTATTACTGTATGTTGGAAGAACTGTCTTACTATACAAATATAAAGTTTATTCTCTCTGTCTTTGTTTCCCCAGCTGTTACATGGTCTATAAATCACAGCTTGCTCTGATAGGACATTATTTTTTGGTTCTCTAGACAGGGGATTGTATGTGAATTCCAGCTTGATTCAATTGTTTTTTTTTTTCCTTTTTTGTTTTGTTTGTCACTTAAAAGCTTGAATAGCCGTACACTAAATAATTACTTTGCATGGAGAAAAGATGTTCCTTCCTAGTTTAACAGATGTGCGTCTCTATTATCATCTGATAATGAGCAAAACTTATGATTTACAATGTGCTCTGCAAGCTCAGCCATGCAAATGAGTGGAGAAGTTGGCACTTGGTAGATCTATTTTTCTCCGAAAAAAATAGTTTTTTGATTAAGAATCACTTTTTTTTAGTTCTCTACTTGCTGCCAAGGACATTTGTTCTTATTCTACATAAGCAGAAGAGAACAAAAGTTTTTGGGTTGTCAGGTTTGTTGCATTGACAAATCAATTTGAGTCCCTCGAGGAGTAAAGTGGAGGCGCTTATCCAATTAATTTTGGATGGAAGTAATAAAAATATTAATTTTAGATAACAACTTCGGTATCCTATTCTTTCCTATTGTTTTCTTGAATTCCGCCTTCTTTTTGTGATTGAAATTTACTTGTCACCTAGCTACAGGTTTCACAAGTATCTTTCCTTGTGACGAGACATGTTCCGATATGTTTCTCAAAAAATGACCAATTCTGCAAAACACGAAACAGTGGTCCTAAGTCACAAGGTTTTAATATATGTGATCATTAAGTGATTGTTTTTGTTGCCTTCGAAGGGTTTGTTGGTATGTCAAAATATTGTATGGAATGGTTGAGGAACTTGGGACTTCAGGAGAAGCTTGAGATTCCTAAAATTTGACCATTTTGACTCCTAAAATTTGAGCTACCTAATTTGGAAACTTAAAAATAATTTGCATGGGTGGACCTCTGGGACCCCTACTGTTGCAAAGAAGGGGCAGTTATGAGTCCACATCTTGGGCTGTAGTGAAAGTTAAACATACTCTAATGCAGGGTCTGGGAATGGAATTAGACACAGACAGAGAAAGTGGCCTCCAGGACTAAACCCCCTTCCCAGCTTTCCCTGATTATTTTCAGTACCAACCTAGGTCGTGGGTAGAGAACTAGAAGATTATCCCTCCCTGCACCAGAGAACACGGAAACAAGGACAAGACTAAACAAATGCAGAAGAATGGTCACCAGAGTCAGGTAACAACAGAGAGAGCAAACAGAGTACAAAATTGCAAGGCAGAAGGGTAGTCTGAATACAGGCAGACACATTTATTACTGAGAGCGGAAAAACTGAAAGTGCACCAAAAAGAAAAAGGTGCACACTTCCGATAACAGTGCCGATAATTGAAAAAAGTGTGTCGCTATTGAATTATTTGGCACCACCTGCACATAGGTGAGGCAAAACGCACTAAGGCAGATATCACCACTTTTGATAAATTTGTGCCTATGACTATTGCAAGCACAGAACTAATTGTGAGTGAATGATTTATGTGAAGCCAGAGTCCCAGCCCGAGGAATGATTGGAGCAGAGCTCTGTCAGTCACAGCGGTTAGCTGTTGATGACCCGTAGAAGAGCTGGAGAGTGATAGGTGAGATGTAATCAATCAATACAGCCAGGAAACACAGACCACTGTTCACACTTAGAATGTCAAAGTAAAACATAATGACCCAGACCCTTTGTGGTGCTCTTCAACCTTAGGCAGAGCAATATGCTTAATATAGGGATGTTTCCACATTCCCAATGTTACCTTTTTATAAAATTTTCTAAAACTAAGACATGCCAGCTTGAGTTGGCTACCAGGCCAATCAGGGGCGTAAATAGGAGAGGTTGGGGCCCTTAGGAGTTTTCTGATTTGGGCCCTCCTTCCCCCTTAAAATATACATACTATTCATAAAAACTACATACTATAAATAAAAAAACACACAATATTATGCTTATATATGCAGTATGTAGATATAAAGAATAAACATACATACAGTATTCACACCACATATACATACATATAGCTTAAACATACATATACATACAGTGCCATATACATACATAAAGCATATACACTTCACACACACATACATCATACACCCAATATCCTAGATACCGGGGATACTCGCACAAAACCAACATACCACTGACACAATCCTACTTTAAAAACATCCTTTCTTCTCTATAATCATAGTTAGATAGCATAATTTTTTATTTTTTTTTAAAGTGACCAGTAACAGTCCACACCCTTAGAAAGAGGCGGAGCCTCCAAAACATTGCAAAAGTATGCTATACTCTCGGTGAGGTGCTGCTTGTGTCTACACATGGTGGAACGATTACGTGGACTGTTACTGGTCAGTTAAGACTTTTTTTTTTAAATATTTTTACTGTCTAATTATGAATAAAAAGAAGAAAGTTTTTGAAGTAGGATTGTGTCAATAGTATTTTTGTTTTGCGCAAATCTCCCAAGACACTTAAAGAAATTGGAGTACGATGCTAGCCTGGTAATAAATATTGCATCAAATATCAATAAAATACCGTGCATAAAAATTTTAGGCTGAAACATTATTTTCCATAGCTGCAAATACAGATCCTGATTCCTTCTTCTATCACTTATTGGTGAAGTTGGTTACATCTCACCCCGGCGTTGAGTTCATTATCTGGGCACTAGCTTGTCACTTACACAATATTCTATTATAAAAGTTCAGGCCGATCTGTCTCCTTCGCAGAATGGAAGGCAATGACGGATGCCCTTGTCTGCCTTTCATTACCTTCCATCCAAGAATTTGTATTCAAATACAGTCTGAATCTGACTCCAGACTCACACACATAAAGAAAACACAACACTACTCATACCTCCGATTATTACAATAATTCCCAGACAGGAAACCATTGCTTGGGATTTACGATGGTGCGTTCCTTCAAGTATTGCTAAAACGGTGTAGGAAGTGCCGTAACCAACAGAACTAGTTTGGATCAGGTTAAACGGGTTGTCCAAGACCCTTATAAAAATACATATGTGACTGGTGGGGGGCTACTTAAATAAATAACCCTGAACTTACTTCCGTGGCCCCTACGGGTGTCCCGCCTTGCCGTCTCTCTAGTGCACTGTGAACCGTTTCCAACCGGCTGCGGTGGCCCGCCATGCCCACCCGTCCCCATATCTCAGTGCCCGATACAGCGATACAGTGGTGGGAACGTCCAGGCCGAAAACTGTTCACATTGAAGCTTCCGCGCCCCTGTAAACAAACGGGCATGAACCGGAGAGATGGCGGTGCAGGGCACCGGTAGGAACCATGGAGGCCACATATGTATTTTTATTAGGGTCTCGGATAATCCTTGATTGCACAAACACCTCCAAAGCAAAACGTATCTCCTTACCTAACTGTGAGAACGACTATACAATGAAAGGTCATCTTAATGGAGTTTTAATGGAAGCTTATTTGCATAAAAATAAACATTTTTTTCCTAATAAATACAGAAATGTCGTGTATTCAGATGTAAATCCTTTCGAGGCTTTCTTCAAAGCTCACTGTCCATTAGCACTTGGAATGGGCAGATCAGAAGAACCAAGGCTTTGTAGAGAGGCGCAAGACACCAAAATTGGAATTATTCATCAAGTTTTTCTTTGTTGTTTACGCAACTTAATGGACATGGTGGAGGATCGGGAGAAAATAATTGAATTACCTCTGGCAGAACTGTGAGTAGTCGAATGCCAATAGTCTCGGGATTGATAAAAATTAGATTTTAAAATCCATATTGTATACTTCAATTATTGCCATGCATTAACTTTCCATTACTTCAATGCACTTTTTGTCTGAAATCCATTTAAAGTGGGGGAAAAAAAAAACTAATGTAATTAACGAGAGATAATTAATTGTAAGTAAAATATAAATATACGCACAAATGAATCTTTTCGTCTTCATGTTAGAAGGAAAAGCGACGGGGAATTGCATATTAATTACGCATTGTTAATCAGCACATGCTTTACACTGGTGTTGGCTTCTCACCTACAAAATGAAAGGGGTTGTGCTGTTATATACAAGTGTTAACTCTCTATCCACAGGAATTTGGATGGGGGTCTGATTGTTAAGACCCCCAACGTTAGAAAAACTAATAAATAAAAAATCTTTAGAATATTCAGCGCCATCATATTGTACAGATCATGGGGGACATATACAATAATATAAGACATCACAGAGTTATAACATGGTGAGGGCCCTGATCCCAAGAGCTTACAATCTATGAGTCGGAAGCGAGTGACACAAGAGGTATTTACCAGGACGGCTTGTGAGACACAAAGGAAAGAAAAGCAGACTCCCTTTAATACTTCTATTTTTTTAAAGCATTCTGACTTTACACACCTTTTAAAAACTTTCACTATTTCATCTACTTCAGGGAGGAAGACTCCTTAAAGGGGTTTTCCCCACCAAATAAGTTAGGCCATATCCACAGGATGGGCATATCTTTCTGATTGGTGGAGGTCTCAGGATAAGGCCTAAGTTTTGTGGGAAAACCCCTTTAAAGTAAATCTACCGTCAACATGGATAAACCAGGGACACTTACTCCAAACACCATGACTGTGGTAATCATCTTATATATTTGTTATTCTTGGCCTGCTTCCTCCTAAAATAAACTAAAGTTATGCTAATGAGCACAAAATGCTCCTTGGGGGTGTTACCAGATTCACAGGCTGTTACACTGTACAGGAGCCCCCTCCCACTGTGTTCTTAAATTTCTGCAGCAGTGAGATTACATCAGGCAAAGGGAGGATTTGCGGAGGGTGCAAAGAAGAGGATAAAACAGTGTAATAGCCTGTGAAGTTGCAGTACGAAGGGGCTGTGGTAACAACACCGAAGCCCTTCAGGCTAATTAGCATATTTTTTAAAGTTGATTTTGGATAACAAATATAAGAAGATTACCACAGTCACAGGGGCAGATTTACTTACCCGGTCCGTTCGCGATCCAGCGGCGCGTTCTCTGCGGTGGATTCGGGTCCGGCCGGGATTCATTAAGGTAGTTCCTCCAACGTCCACCAGGTGGCGCTGCTGCGCTGAAGAGCATCGGAACGCACTGAAATACACCGGCCTATCCTAGATGAAGGTAAGTGCAAGCTCCACGACACTTTCGGTTTTTTAAATGCGGCGGTTTTTCCGAATCCGTCGGGTTTTCGTTCGGTCACGCCCCCCGATTTCCGTCACGTGCATGCCAGCGCTGATGTGCCAAAATCCGATCGCGTGCGCCAAAAACCCGGGGCAATACAGGGAAAATCGGCGCAAATCGGAAATATTCGGGTAACACGTCGGGAAAACGCCAATCGGGCCCTTAGTAAATGACCCCCACAGTGTCTGAATCTATGAGTAACTGTCCCTGGTTTATCATGATGGATTCTATTTTATGACTACAACAAAAATAGAAAATCTTGGAATATTCTTATTATTCCAACCTGTTCTCTATTACGAGACAAATATAAAATATATGACTGAACAAAGTCCTGGCTGAGCAGCATCCATGGCCGCCTCTTGGACTGTCCCCCCCAATCAGAAATCCACTGTTGACATTACACTATACTATTACCTCATGTTTTTATAGGCTATGACTTACTACTACATGGCTTGAAATATATAGGCATTAAAAAACTTGGACTGCTTTGCCCAAACATAAAACAAACCCACGAGCAGATTGGTAAGATTTCTACATTAGGTTTTGATTAAGGTTCGGAATTTCTATTAGTTTTAAACCCAGTTCAACATTTTTCAAATGTATAAATTTTGATAAACAGTACAGACCAAAAGTTTGGATACACCTTCTCATACAAAGAGTTTTCTGTATTTTCATGACTAAAACAATTGTAAATTCCCAGTGAAGGCATAAAAACTATGAATTAACACAAGTGGAATTATATACTTAACAAAAAAGTGTGAAACAACTGAAAATACATCTTATATTCTAGGTTCTTCAGAATAGCCACCTTTTGCTTCGATTAGTGCTTTGCACACTCTTGGCTTTCTCTTGATAAGCTTCAAGAGGTAGTCACCTGAAATGGTCTTCCAACAGTCTTGAAGGAGTTTCCACAGATGCTTAGCACTTGTTGGCCCTTTGGCCTGCACTCTGCGGTCCATCTCACCCCTAACTATTTCAATTGGGTTCAGGTCTAGGTCTGGTGACTGTGTAGGCCAGGTCATCATCTGGCACCCCATCACTCTCCTTCTTGGTCAAATAGCCCTTACACAGCATTGTGTATACCTGCAATTTTGAATAAATCCTCAACACTGTCACCAGCAAAGCCCCCCCCCCCCCCGACCATCACACCTCCTCCTTCATACTTCACGGTGGGAACCAGGTATGTAGAGTCCATTTGTTCACCTTTTCTGCTTCACACAAAGACACGATGGTTGGAACCAGAGATCTCACATTAGGACTCATCAGACTAAAGCACAGATTTCCCCTGGTGTAATGACCATTCCTCGTGTCTCTTGTGCTTGTTGCTTGTCCTTAGCAGTGGTTTCCTAGCGGCTATGTTACCATGAAGGCTGCTGCACACAGTCTCCTCTTACCAGATGTTGTAGAGATGTGTCTGCTGCTAGACCTCTGTGCGGCAGTGGCCTGGTTCCTGCACTTGGGGACACTTTCAAAGTTTTCCCAATTTTTAAGACTGACTGACCATCATTACTTAAAATAATGATGGTCACTCGTTTTTCTTTACTTAGCTACTATTTTTGAGCCATAATACAAATTCTAGCAGGCTATTCAGTAGGACTATCAGCTGTGTATCCACCTGCACAACACAACTGATGCTCCAAACCCAATTTATAAGGCAAGAAATCCCACTTATTACACCTGACAGGGCAACTGTGATGTGAAAACCTTTTCAGGTGACTACCTCTTGAAGCTCATCAAGAGAAGCCAAGAATGTGCAAAGCAGTAATCAAAGGAAGAACCTAGAATATAAGACATATTTTCAGTAGTTTCACACTTTTTTGTTAAGTATATAATTCCACATGTGTCAATTCATAGTTTTGATGCCTTCAGTGTGGGTCTACAATTTTTATAGACATGAAAATACAAAAAACTCTTTGAATAAGAAAGTGTGTCCAAATTTTTGGTCTGTACTGTATACAACTATAAAGAGAGAGTGCAAATCTTCGGTTGTGATGCCCAGTGCTTAAAACGGTCATTTATCACAAGTAGTAGGTGCAATTCCAGCATACGGACAGAAATTGCACCTATTTCTTCCCTTTCTCAGTGGGCCGCCATGGGGGAGGACACCGTATAAGTGGGTATGTCTTCATGTTCAGCCCTTCAACCTCTGAAAGCAGGAACGACCGTAAACAGCAGGAAGTGATTTTCTGCCATTTTTCAAGATGTCTCCAGTAAGCTGATGTTAAAGGGACCTGTCATATTGAGAATAATGCCCATTTCATGGGCAGTTTGGTTTAGAGCAGAGTGATCTGAACAGGTTGATATGTGGTTTTGAGAGAGAAGCTTGTTGCTGATTGCTGCCTTAGTAGTCTATTGGGCGTTCCTATTAAGTTATTAACAGCTTTCTGAATATAATGCTATCACTCATTGATTAGGACTACCTACTGGACTTTTAAATAAAGGAGTCAATCAACTTGTAAAAAAGGTGGGTAAGAAGGGATCCCATTACAGTGTACAAATATATAATTGGGCAGTAAAGATATCTTTCAAATATGGGAAAGATATAGGGGCATCCGCTACTCCTCGAAGAGTTGTGATTATACCATCACTGTAGACAGGGGGAATCCTCTATGTCCAGAATAGAGGTGGTTCTACCATCATCATAGACAGGGGAATCCTCTACACCTAGAGGAGAGGAAGTTCTACCATCACCATAGACAGGGGGCATCCTCTACACCTAGAGGAGAGGCGGTTCTACCATCACCATAGACAGGGGTCATCCTCTACACCTAGAGGAGAGGCGGTTTTACCATCACCATAGACAGGAGGCATCCTCTACACCTAGAGGAGAGGAGGTTCTACCATCTCCATAGACTATTGTCATCTTCTACACCTACAGAAAAGGGGGTTCTACCATCACCATTGACAGGGGACATCCTCTACACCTAGAGGAGAGACGGTTCTACCATCACCATAGACATGGGCATCCTTTAAACCTAGAGGAGAGGCGGTTCTACCATCACCATAGACAGGGGGCATCCTCTACACCTAGAGGAGAGGTGATTCTACCATCACCATAGACAGGGGCATCTTCTACACCTAGAGGATAGGTGGTTCTACCATCATTATAGACAGGGGACATCCTCTACACCTAGAGGAGAGGCGGTTCTGCCATCACCATAGTCAGGGGGCATCTTCTACACCTAGAGGAGAGGCAGTTCTGCCATCACCATAGACAGGGGGCATCTTCTACACCTAGAGGAGAGGTGGTTCTATCATCACCAAAGACAGGGGGCATCCTCTATGCCTAGAGGAGAGGCGGTTCTACCATCACCATAGACAGGGGGCATCCTCTATACCTAAAGGAGAGGAGGTTATACCATCACCATAGACAGGGGGCATCCTCTACACCTAGAGGAGAGGTGGTTCTATCATCACCATAGACAGGGGGCATCCTCTACACCAAGAGGAGAGGCGGTTCTACCATCACCATAGACAGGGGGCATCCTCTATACCTAAAGGAGAGGAGGTTATACCATCACCATAGACAGGGGGCATCCTCTACACCTAGAGGAGAGGTGGTTCTACCATCACCATAGACAGGGGGCATCCTCTACAGCTAGAGGAGTGGTGGTTCTACCATCACCATAGACAGGGGGCATCCTCTACGCCTAGAGGAGAGGTGGTTCTACCATCACCATAGACAGGGGGCATCCTCTACGCCTAGAGGAGAGGTGGTTCTACCATCACCATAGACAGGGGGCATCCTCTACACCTAGAGGAGAGGGGGTTCTACCATCGCCATAGACAGGGGGCATCCACCTAGAGGAGAGGTGGTTCTACCATCACCATAGACAGGGGGCATCCTCTACACCTAGAGGAGAGGCTGTTCTACCATCACCATAGACAGGGGGCATCCTCTACACCTAGAGGAGAGGTGGTTCTACCATCACCATAGACAGGGGGCATCCTCTACACCTAGAGGAGAGGAGATTATACCATCACCATAGACAGGGGGCATCCTCTACACCTAGAGGAGAGGAGGTTCTACCATCACCATAGACAGGGGGCATCCTCTACTCCTAGAGGAGAGGTGGTTCTACCATCACCATAGACAGGGGGCATCCTCTACACCTAGAGGAGAGGCTGTTCTACCATCACCATAGACAAGGATTCTTTACTGTAAGAGACTATCAAACTCTCTACCCCGAGATGTTGTAATGGTGGATGTACAAGTTCCAGAGGGACATGGATCCTGAGATTTTATAACAAAAATGCTGTCTTTCCAGAGGCAAATTTTAATATTCCATGCCACATACTGGGAAGAACAATTCCAAATGTGGTAGAATGGGCTTCATTTTTACTTCTTTCAATGAGCAGTCAAGATGACAACTTTTCTTTAGTCTTTGCGTCAGTACAATCATAGGGATACCAAATTTATGTAGTTTAGTTATGTCCTAATACCTATAAAAAATGCAAAAACCTTGCATTTACCAATAAAAATGGTTTGCATCTCCATATTCTGACACCTGTAACTGTTTTATACTGTGTACAGAGCTGTGTCATTGTTTGAGGGATGGGATGATGTTTTCATTGATATTATTTGACAACTGTGTGAACTTTTGATCACTTTTTATTCAGTTTTCATTGGTGGCAAAATGGCAAAAAAGTGTTGATTTGGACAATTAGTCGCTATTGTCTGTATTAAGATAAGATAAGATAATCCTTTATTAGTCCCACAGTGGAGAAATTCACAGTGTTACAGCAGAAGGGAGAGTAATGTATATACAATGACAGAACAAATTTATAAGAAAACAAAAAGAAATGCAAATCAGCAATTTGGTAATCAGTCTGTGGATGGGACCTGCAGGGACTGGTTAGGTGGCGAGCATAACCTTGTTAGTTGAACAGCCTGATCGCAGCGGGGAGGTATGACCTCCGATAATGCTCCCTTTCACTGAAGGTGCTACCCAATCCCAATGTCTCACGGGATGGGAGCTATTCTACAAAACAGATTTCAACTTCCAAAGGATCCTACTCTAATCTGCCACCTGCACTGTGTCAAGCGGACCCCCAGGACAAAGATGGCTTTCCTAATCAGTTTGTCCAGTCTGCTCCTCTCCATAGCTGAGATGCTGTTTCCCCAACAGACAACACCAAAGAAGATGGCTGGTGCCACTACAGACAGAGACAGGTCTTAAGAAGAGCCCCCCTGCACTCCAAATGCCCTCAGCCGGTATAATCTACTCTGACCCTTCCTGTGAAGTGCGTTTATGTTCTCTGCCCAATCCAGTTTATTGTTGAGGAGGACACCCAAGTACTTATAGGACTTCACTACCTCAATGTCTGGCCCCTGGATAACCACTGGTTGAGAAGGAGAACTGCAGTTATGGAAGTCCACCGCCATCTCCTTGGTATTCTCAGCATTTATCCTAAGGTGGTTTTGTTGGCACCAATCAACAAATTCCTGGATCAATTCTTTGTACTCCCTGTTCGGTAAAGAAGTCTACTATAGCAGAGTCATCAGAAAACTTCTGAAGGTAGCAGCTAGTTGAATTGTACCTGAAGTCTATTGCAGTATATTGTTTATTTACAGCTTCTATATTACAGTCTGTCTCTGGCCTCCAGCTGTCATTGAACCGATTGATTACCTCTGATGACATCACATGGGGGGGGGCAACTGGCATTCAAAAATGGCCGCATCCATGTGCCACCAGTGGCCAGGGCAGCTACCGGCAGCTTTGTAATATAGCTGATGCCTGGCGCGTATTTACTCAGTGAACCCTCTCCATAAATTCCTTCACGACTGTCCTACATATATTTACATTGGGTGGTCGTGAAGAGGTTCATGTGATATTGATCCAAGGAGTTATTGACAAATTTGGAGTCGGAAACATAATTTCTTCTTACTATGGGCCAGTTAGCATTAAGCTTGTAGGGTTTTTTTGCTTTCCTCTGGATCAACACAGTCCAATTATAGCTGGACTTAATAAACTGTTTTCAACTTTATACTATAATACTATGAATAAATTCTTAACTAAATATTTAACCACAAATACCTATATCAATTAGTTTGACTAATTTCCCAAACCTTCTGCATTTCCTACTCTAGGTCTAATCACTTACAGGGGTCGTCCACTTTCAGCAAATAATTGATATTGTTTGTGTAATGACAAGCTATACAATTTCTACTTTCTCTATCAATTACACATGGTTTTCTAGATCTCTGCTTGCTGTCCTTCTGTAGAAAGCTTTTATATTAACTTCCAGTGGATCTGTCCATGGTCATGTGATGTCACACAAGTGTAAGAGCCATTAGTATCACAGAGAGTAATGAGAGTTGTGTAATATGACAGCTTATGCACCTGTGTGACATCATATGTCCAGGAATATAATGAGCCATGCACCTGTGTGACATCACATGACCAGGGATATAACGATCTGTGCACCTGTGTGACATCACGTTACCAGGGATACAATGAGCAGTGCAACTGTGTGACATAACATGACAAGGGATCAGGGCTGGCACTAGCACTCGGTTTACCTGGGCAAGTGCCGGGGCCCAGGGCTGCTGGGGGTCCACATAAGGCTGTACCTAAGGAATCCATGGTGATGATGGAGAGCTGTATCTAATGAATCCATAGGGAGAGAGGAGGGCTTATATAAAATAACCATGAGGGGCTGTTTGGTATGATAAACTAGGAACCAGGAGACTGTTTTAGTTTCTGAACTTTTAATGCTGCCATGTGAGTTCACTGCAAAGGGGCCCACTGAGGCTCTGTCACCCAGGGGCCTACTGAAACTTGGAGCCGACCCTGCTAGGGATATAATGAGCCGTGCACCTGTGTGACATCACATGACCATGGACAGATTTCTATCCATTGGAAGTAAAGCAGAGATCTAGAAAACCATGAGGAATTGATACAGCAAGTACACTGGAAAATTGTTTCACTTTTCATTACACAAACAAATCTGTCCGTCAGCGGCAAATCCGTGCGGTGCACAGCTCTGACGACGGAGCCTGCGACATCACATGGACCTGCCACTGATGGACGGATCGAACAAAGGACCTGCAGGGGGCGCTGGAAAAAGGTGAGTTTTGAATATCTTTTTTATTTTTACTCACGTATACACCGAGTTTGGATTTTTCAGCACATTTTTTGTGCTCAAAAACTTGGCTTTTATATACGGTATATCAATTATGTTACTGAAAATGGACAACCCCTTTAAAGTTGGCAGTAGCCCATCTTGGATGTATAAATTGTATATACCGTATATACTCGAGTATAAGCCGACACAAGTGTAAGCCGAGGCCCCTAATTCTACCACAAAACCCTATTAAAACCTATATTATATTTACTCGAGTATAAGCCGAGTTTGGGTTTTCAGCACATTTTTTTGTGCTGAAAAACTAGGCTTATACTCGAGTATATATGGTATATATATTTTTCTGTGAATATAAATCCACTTCTATTTCCCTCTACAATAACATCGTATCAGTTCCTCTGTCATCGACTGAGTATTTCCAAATCTTTCATGTTGGTCCTCGTCAGCCTCCAGAGGGGCTCATACATATTTGTCAGCGCTTGACGCCCCCGCCAGACTCCACCTGCATGCGACTTGCACAAGATACAAACACACGTCCCCCGTTCTCCGCAGCAATTATCATTTTCATCACACAGGTTAAAAAGATTGAGAGCGTCCTGCCATGTGTAAACCAGATCTAAATCACATCACAGAAGCCGCGCATCTCCCCTGGAATGGATTTCTGTCATAAACCTTTTTACCGCATCCAATGTCTGTCAAGGCTGTGAACAAATAATTATTATTTTTTTTTTTTTTTTGCTTTCTCACAAAGAGAAGACAAAGTCAAATAATCTTCCAACTTGGGTAATTCAGGCTGAAATATATTTCACAAGACAATGCGTCGCGTGATAAGAACCCGCGGTCTTCATAGCTGGAACGAACGCAGATTAGGATCTTCACGTTATTTTTTTTTTAATCCTTTTTTTTTTTGTTTATCTCTTAATGCGCTGAATTCTAATGAAGTGGAATTATTCCAAATATTACATTCAATTGTTTATGGATTTCATTAGCTTTTCCAGCAGTCATTATCCACATCGCATTTTCATCATGAAGCAGTGGGTGTGAACAGATATTGGTTGGGCTTGTGTGAAAGTCGCGCAGGATTTGTTGTATATTTCATAGAATGGGATCTTTGTTTTCCCTGTTTGATGTCGGCTTGTGCTCAGTACAGCGGATTTAGTGGAGGCTCATGGTCTCTGATGCAAAAATCATAACAGGGCCATCTCTATGGAAAGACAAACATCAATGTATGTCTGTCTTCTATGTGCACAGGGGCGTAGGAGAGGCAGGACCCCATAGCAGGATTCTTAATGCGCCCCTGTCCCCCTTTAAAAAATATGCATATTTGTACACTCAGACATGTGATTTATACACTTATATATAAATACATGACACCATATACACACATTTATATACTTATATACATATAAAGAAAGCATAAACATACATGCTGTATACACACACACCACATATACACTCACCGGCCACTTTATTAGGTACACCTGTCCAACTGCTCGTTAACACTTAATTTCTAATCAGCCAATCACATGGCGGCAACTCAGTGCATTTAGGCATGTAGACATGGCCAAGACAATCTCCTGCAGTTCAAACCGAGCATCAGTATGGGGAAGAAAGGTGATTTGAGGCCTTTGAACGTGGCATGGTTGTTGGTGCCAGAAGGGCTGGTCTGAGTATTTCAGAAACTGCTGATCTACTGGGATTTTCACGCACAACCATCTCTAAGGTTTACAGAGAATGGTCCGAAAAAGAAAAAACATCCAGTGAGCGGCAGTTCTGTGGGCGGAAATGCCTTGTTGATGCCAGAGGTCAAAGGGGAATGGGCAGACTGGTTCGAGCTGATAGAAAGGCAACAGTGACTCAAATCGCCACCCGTTACAACCAAGGTAGGCAGAAGAGCATCTCTGAACGCACAGTATGTCGAACTTTGAGGCAGATGGGCTACAGCAGCAGAGGACCACACCGGGTGCCACTCCTTTCAGCTAAGCACAGGAAACTGAGGCTACAATTTGCACAAGCTCATCGAAATTGGACAGTAGAAGATTGGAAAAACGTTGCCTGGTCTGATGAGTCTCGATTTCTGCTGCGACATTCAGATGGTAGGGTCAGAATTTGGCGTCAACAACATGAAAGCATGGATCCATCCTGCCTATTATCAACGGTTCAGGCTGGTGGTGGTGGTGTCATGGTGTGGGGAATATTTTCTTGGCACTCTTTGGGCCCCTTGGTACCAATTGAGCATCGTTGCAACGCCACAGCCTACCTGAGTATTGTTGCTGACCATGTCCATCCCTTTATGACCACAATGTACCCTGTAACATCTGATAGCTACTTTCAGCAGGATAATGCGCCATGTCATAAAGCTGGAATCATCTCAGACTGGTTTCTTGAACATGACAATGAGGTCACTGGACTCAAATGGCCTCCACAGTCACCAGATCTCAATCCAATAGAGCATCTTTGGGATGTGGTGGAACAGGAGATTCGCATCATGGATGTGCAGCCGACAAATCTGCGGCAACTGTGTGATGCCATCATGTCAATATGGACCAAAATCTCTGAGGAATGCTTCCAGCACCTTGTTGAATCTATGCCACGAAGAATTGAGGCAGTTCTGAAGGCAAAAGGGGGTCCAACCCGTTACTAGCATGGTGTACCTAATAAAGTGGCCGGTGAGTGTACATACCTACATAAAGAATATACACACATACATAGAATACCATATACAGACATATAGCATAAATACACTCACATAGTATATACACATCCAATACCCCAGATCAGGGCCGGCACAAGCACTGGGCATACCTGGGCAAGTGCTGGGGTCTGGAGCTGGCGGGGGGCCCACATAAGGCTATACATAAGGAATCCATGGAGGTGAGGGAGGCTGTATCTAATGAATCCATAGGGCAGTGATGGCGAACCTTTTAGAGCCTGAGTGCCCAAATTTCAACCAAAAGCCACTTATTTATAGCAAAGTGCCAGCACAGCAATTTAAGCAGTAATTTATTTTTCCTTGTTTTTTGACAACTTTCAATCGTTCAGCCTCCTAAAGACACCAATGCAGTTGAAAGGAGGAGGGCAAATTCGCCTATCATTGTAGGAAGATTTTATAGGAAGATTCTTTGAGTCCTGTCTGGTGAACTTCATGCTGGGGTGATTGCTCGGGTGCCCACAGGGAGGGCTCCGAGTGTTGGCCACCACTGCCATAGGGGGTGAGGGGGCTTTATATAAAATAAAATGATTGGTATGATAAACTAGGAAATATTTTAGGGAACAGGAGACTGTTTTAGTTTATGAATTTTTAATTCATGAGTTTACTGAAAATGGGCCCACTGAGGCTCTATTGCCCAAGAAACCTGGATCCAATCCTGCCCCAGATACCAAGCCCCCCTGACTCTGTGGGTGCCATAACGGCTGCTATGGCTAATACCCCTGTAGTTACAACCGTGTATATGTATGCACATTGTGTTTTGATTAAATGGTCTTAAATGGGGGTCATGAAGGTTCTTTTTAATATTTTACTAAGTTGCATGTATGGCAGAAATTTTTTTTCCAAATTTTTGGAATGAACTAAAAATTGTGGCCCAGATTGATCATTAGCGAGGCAAACTGACCTAGTGCAGTTTACCTCATTAAAGTACATGGTCTTCAATAATTTGGCGTACCAGTTTAAACTGAGTGCAATTGGGTGCACTCAGTTTAATGGCCCTGCGCCACATTTCATACATAAAAAAGATAGAGCGGCACTCACCCGATGCATTTAACAACTTTATTCCACATGCAGCATACATGACATACCATAACACAAGCCACGGCAGATAACGGGCCGTTTCGCAGCACACAGGCACTTTCTCTAGCCTACGTCTAGTCAACATAGTCACATTTACTTCAAAGTCCCATTAATATTACCTGCCCCCCCCCAAAACCTCAAAAAGATGCAACACTCATCAACAAAATAAACTCCGTATTTGCCGAAAGTGTAAAAGGAAACTTACATTTATTATTCATATAACCTGGACATGGGCTCCCTGGAATAATTCTGTAATCTAACCAGGATTGTGCATCTAATCTCATGATGACTGTGAATGTTTCTGATTATTGTGTGACTGATATCCTCCTTCTGTCCTAGATATTAATATTGTGATTAAGGTAGATCTACTCCTTGATATTCTGCATTTGGAGAAATAAGACACGGTGTATAATTAAATTACAGCTGAACATTTTTAGTAACCGCGAGCGGACGCTATAAATGAGGTAAAGCATTAAAGGTAATAGCACATTATTAAATTATAGTGTTCTTCCACATTACGGCAAAAGTGACTGGGAGCGTTGCGAATGACAAAGTGACCACCAGTAAATAAGAGCCTTCTACATGTAAGAACAATTTTGGAATATCTTGTTTTAGAACTAAGTGACTTCCTGGCAGGGGAGGTGCCTATTTGGTAGCCAGTGTATTATAAATCTCAGTGCAGAGAGCAGTCGATAAGGATTTACACTGTCGACGTCAAAGGAGAACAAGGAGATCAGAAGAGCCTGTGGGTTCTCTGGCTTATTTTAAAAAGTAATTATTGATTTGTTAAAAGAATAACTAAGAAGCGTCTTTTACTTGGAAGTAGCGCCACTTTCATACACAATCGGGGATGATTCATTATGCACATAAATATAACCCCCAAACCCACCTCCAGTTTTCTTGGCTTTTACGATGTGCACCACTTTGGGTATGTCGGGGAGCAGGGCAGGCAGTGGACATGAATGCCCAGCCCACTGAATTTACTATAGTAGGAAAACTATGGTGGAGGCTATAGCACAACACTTGGCCAGGTCAGACCCGGTCTAAACATGTCTGATCTGACAGAGATAGTGCCCAATTTACTAAGAGGCCGGAGCCTCTTAGTAGATACAGGTGCCATAGCGCCCACAGGGGGAATTTCAGAACTGCCATTGGATCTGGATGAATATTATAGACCCTACAAGTCTGGAATCACTTCCTCCATATGGTACTAGAATCAGCTTCTTGGGGAATTGAGGATGCATCCTTTCTACCTGCTTTCAATCTGCAGTTTCAGGACAGTTGGAGGACCTTCAAAGGTCCAGAAATGGCTCTTGTGGGTGAATGTCCTTCATAGTATCAAATTTGAATGGATGGTTCGGGTGGCCGTAGGCCCCCTAGGATTGGGCCCTGGGCTACCACCCAAATCACCTATATTATAATTCAATTTTACCTTGTCATTCCTGTTACTCTACATTTACTAAGATATTGTAATGTGGTAGTCCTAGATGGTAGTACTACCCTGGTAATATAGACACGATTTCATGTTAATTTAAGCTGGTATACCATGGTTGGGAGGTCATACACCAATACATGGTTCATGTTGCACAAATTGAAAGAAAGTCGATAGGGTGAAGGCTGATACAGATGGTAATTGAGTAGATGCAGTCTGCTTATTGCTTATCTAACAATACAAGAGCTACACTATATATATATATATGTGTGTTCCAAGTTTTTAATCTAAAGACAAATGCCAGGCAGCAGTAGGGGTAGGATCTGATGGCCAAACTTTGTATGCACACGAAAACAAACTACAGTGTTTCCAGTGAATACTTAGGAAACTCCATGTTAAAAAAATGTTTTTACACCCATATAATATGCATAGGCTATAAGTAGCTGATTGGTTGTATCCAAGCAATGAGATCCTACCAAGCAGCCATTCAGACATCCCCTGTGCCTCTTCACTTCTTCCCAAGCCCAGCGACCTACACTATGCGATGGCCATGATTGGGATTTACTTGACTCCTTCAAGCTGAAAACATGCCATGTGATGGAAGAATTTGAACTCACACGTCTGTGAAGACAACATGGCCTTCAGTGGAGCTCTTTGACGGCTTCAAACAGCAGATCTGTGTGTGAGATGGATGGGACCCCCCCCCCCCCCAATCTCATATTGATCCATAGGATAAAAGAGAAAATCCTGGATTACCCCCTTATGTGTGTGCACTCCAACAGTCATTGGTGATGGGAGATGCTGCACTGGACTAGAGGCAAGTATGAGTTCTTACTTTAACACCACCTGAGGCAAATTAAGAAAAAACTTCAAGTTGGTTAAAAATTCTTTTCATGCAACCTTTATTTTTTTTCCTCTAGGTTAAAAATTCATTTATTATGAGCTGAGCTCACAAACGGCCTTTTTTCTTTTGAATATTGTTGAAATATTTTTCAAATATTTTTCAATGTGTAAGAGAGCACTGACACCTTTCCCGGGATAAACCATCCACCTCCCAGGTCTTGCATATCAACATGCTGACTAGACGGTAGGATTATTGCACAGGTGTGCCTAAGGCGGGCACAAAAAAAAAGCCACTTTAAAATGTCCTCCTTTATCTCACAGCACAATGCGACAGATGTTGCAAGTCTTGAGGGAACATGCGGTGGGCAGCCTCACTGCTGGAATATCCACCAGACCTTCTGCCCAAAGGTTTTTCAGAGAATCTGGCAGAAGATCCAACCGGCTGCAGACCAAGTGTAATCATACCTCCAAGATGTTCTGGGAGCACCTACCCAAACAGCTTCTGCAACTATTGACGTGCAGAACCAAAGAATTTCTGCACAAACTGTCTGAAATTGTTTCAAGGAATCTGCCTGCTCAATGTCCTCATCGGGGTCCATGACTGCATTTTGATGTTGGAATCGAGTTAGAAAATTCTCATATTCAATGGCATCTGTAGTGTTGATCAATAATCAATGTGGAAGAGATTTGTTAGGCTACGAGTGTCAAATGGTGGAGACACCAGATACTGGTTTTCTGACACCCCTGAAACCTCAAAAAAAACCTGCACATTTTTGGGGTGCGGTCACACGTACATGTTTGATTACATTTAGAAGTGGAATCAAAGAGCGCAGGGACATGCCAAGGCCTGATCGCATATGCGTCTCTAGGCAAACACATGGGATCAGTAACCAGCACCCGATGTATTGTTTAAATTGGGTGCTGGTTACCGATCACATGCGTTTGCATAGAAACACATATGCCATCAGGCCTTGGTATGATCCCTGTGCGATTTGATTCCACTTCCTAACAAAGTCAGAGCGGTGTGTGTGACCTTACCCTTAGAGTGGCCTTTTATTGAGGCAACCCATGGCAAACCGGTGCAGTAATCGTGTCCTATCATCTTATCATCCGTTTCCTGTCCTGGCATCTTGATGTGCCACATCTGGGAGGAGGGATTATCTTGAAAAAGGAGAAGTTCTCAATAACACAGATTTTGACAAATTTGTGAACAATTTATGGGAGAGAAAGGGCTTTCATATATTTTTTGACATCATGGTCTTCCATTTCAAATAAGATCTTTAACACATGCAAACATCTATTATTTTTGGAACATCAGTAAAAAGTTTGATGAGAATGCTCCAACTATTTTAGCCTGAGGTTAAAAATAACTTTTTTTTATTCCGGAAAACCCCCCCCCACAAATTAAAGAAATGTAATTTCAAGTGTTTTGAATTTGAATATTTTAATCAATTCTCAGCTCTAGTTGTATTATAGAGTCTGACCTCAAATTAATTATGGTCAAGTGCACCAGATCTATGGAACTTCACACATTATCCCCATGAAGATTAGTTTTTATACAGAACGTAATGAGTTTCACAGTATAAAGGAATATTATTTTAGGAGTTATTCCTGGGGACCTGTAGATTGAAGATATGGAGTCAAAATTCATTACCGAGATGATGACTATCATTCATAGTTTCATACCTATCTGGACGGACCTATGTCAATGCCAATAAAATATAAAGAAAATGTTCATTTTTCACTCGATATTCTGGGAAAGGTTTTCTAAAAGTAGTAATTTGCTTCCATCATTAACCTGACCGTTCACTACATCCCACAGTAGACCCATAGTGGAGCAGCTTATTTGAGGTCATTGTAAGATTTAGGCTTTTTGAAGAGTCCTTGTTTTCTAGTGGTAAAAAAAAAAATTGACAATGTATTATATTCCGAGAAACCGCCACTCCTTCCAGGACTGAAGCACAAAAAGACAGACCTTGTAAATTCTAACATCTGTCCGCTACCCCGCTGTCAGGTCACATGTGGGCTGTGCCGGTTCAACACAATAATAGGTCACTGCGAGAAATTACATAGAGCGGAAGAAAATAACCTTGAAAAGAAAACTCTGTTGGTTTCTAAGATTATTGAAAAACACGTTAGGAACTTGCTGCCAGAACACAAGCCTTGTTTTTCCATCATGTCTTACCTTGTACAGTGTACACACACAATGTGGCATCACATTCAAGGTATTTCTTCTTGAGAGTTGATCTTGAGGAATATTAACACAATGGGGACATCTTGTAGGAATTTGATTTACTTTAGATCTCATTTAAATTTTTATCTAAATTTTAAAAAATCTTTAAAGGAGAGAAAAAGTATAATAAGGCCATATTCAGAACTAACAATTCCAAGAATAACTGGTATCATTCTGTCTCAAGGCCCCTGCTCTAATAAGTGCATAATTGACAACTTACAGATTTTTGAGGAACCTACATTAGTTGTGTATGGGTCTTCTGTAATTTGAGGAAACTTGCTCTGTGGGCTTCCGGAAGGTCTGGAGGCTGTTCCTAGATTACCGAATGTGGATATCCGTTGCACACCCTTTGGGTTTTTCACTAAAAGGTCCTATTATGAAAGGGTGGCCAATTTTATATCCCAAACAGTGTTTGTTAATGATGTAGGATAGTCCTTGAAAAACCTTCCTAGTGTTAAGGTTTGTAGAGTAACATAGAAATTTCAGTGGTTACATTTTAAGATATTACTTAGACCTTCTGTCTGTGGGACTATTCTATTAAACTCAGGCTCCATTCCAATCTTGAATTAATCACGACACTAAGGGAACGGAGGGACTGTCATAATTATACATGTCACTACTTTTTAATTGAATGTTTTATGACACTTATCAGACAGTTCATAGAAGGACAGTTTCCCAAAGAAGCAGATAGAAGATGTATAATTTGTCCTGAAGGAGAAGACAAGTGCCATTTAGTTTAGTAAAGACAAAAAGGTCATTTCTGGAACAGCCAAGGACAACCCCTTCTGCGCATTCATTGTGATTTTGCCGTGCATTTTGCCTTATTGTATTGAACTTATTTTATAAAATGGGTTTTATGAATGAGTTCTAATGTAGACAATGGGTCATAAGACCTAAGCCATAAGAGAAAAAGTCCTCCCTGGAAGGGCATTGTGTGTTTTGGATAGGATGTGTATTCATCCTGTGCGCTGGCAATTCACGACACAAGGATCAGATGTCCTCCAAAGGAAGGTCTAGTCATTCGTAGATGATCATCCATACATTTCTCCAAGCTAATAATCAAAACATTTTGTAAATCAATAGTGTCTACTTAGTAGGTTGGAGGCTCCATTTGTTTTCGGAGATGGTACAGTGCTTTAAATGGACTGGAACAAGTTGGGACAAGTTGGGACATGAATCTGTAGGAATCATGCAGAAAAACAATTAAGAAATCTTTGAATGGGGCTGATGGCCATAGAGTACAATGTGAGTTACTTGTTGGTAGTTTGGTGGTCACTGACCTATCATTCTGTCAAGAAGTCAACATGAACTCTTAAAACCTAAATATCCTATATTATAGGGTATAGGCCATTCCACATGTGGACCATGGCATACTTGAAGTTATAATGAATGCCGTCGTTATCTAGAACTTTGTGATAGGATCTGCAAAATCCTTACAGTTTTGAAAGACGTTTTGTTGTCTTTCAAAAAATTAAATTTCTTGAACTTGTTGCATTTTCTTGGGAGGCTGACATGTTTGATGTTGGGTAATCCATTCCAATAACACAGTATAGAAAGCAATTATTTCAAACATTTTGACACAAGGCGGTGGCATTGACAACATTTGGCCCTGGGAACACACTGACAAGTTAATGGAATTTGATGCATCATTAAGTGCCCATACACTCACTTCTTATTGTTTGGAATAGGGCGGTTTTGTCCGCCTGATGGCTGCGTGCGTGCCCATAATTACAGGCCTTTGCTGTGAGAAAGTCGTGCCACTCCACACTCCAAGCAGCTCCGATAAAAGCCTTATCGCAAACTTGTTCCCCACACGGAGCACACAATGAACTATCTGTTGTGTTCTATGTAAATGTGTGCATTTATGAACTGCAATGAATCCCTTGGCTGCGAAGTAGCATTTATAATTCATAAATTATTCCTCTATTTAATGCCTTTGTAATTCATTGTGATCGTTCTGAAATGTGAGGGATGTAGAGTTGCATAATGACAGCCGGCTGTTATTCAGCCGCAACAGCTGGTGCTATGTTGGGATAATTGGTGGTTGGTATAGATCTGTCTACGGTGAAGATGGATAATGTAGTTTGATATGTCTTTGGCCTTCAACTGACCAAACATTGTCATTGTTAATTTGTTGTGCGCGTGTGTTTGGGTTTGTCATGGAATGGAAGTTGAGTTTTGCTTAGGTCAGAAAAATTTTGCCAAATATTCAATCAACAGTTAAGTAGGATGTGACATATATACTAAATAATTGTAAATATAATGTATTACATTCAGTTGAGAATCATATTTCCTTAAAACTCTACAGTACCAATCCTCTTTTATTTTTCCCAGAAATTTTGGAATAAATTGACAATTGGATGTTACTACTTCCCTATCTACTGCCATTCATCACCGATTGGATAGTTTTAGGGCTCAATTGGGTCCAGATCATGGCCCCCATAGATTTCAATGCCTCCAGGTCAAGCAACCTGACTGTGCCACAAAGTACAGGTCTTGTCCTACAATTCCCCAGATAATCAGAAAGGCCGTTCTTCTGCCTATGGAGGGAGGACGAGCCCTCACCCCTCCTCATCCACGCCCTGTGCTTGCCCGGGATCCGGTCGGGTACGCATAAAGCCCTTAGGGTGTCAAAAGTCCCAGCTCCAACTGGTTATATCCCGATGACAATTTACTGTAGTCTATAAATTCTTATTTGTAGACATGTCAGGAGGGGTGGTGGATCCACACTGAAGATGAAACATCCAAAATATGATTTTTTAAAGCCTTGCCAAATTTTTCGAAACATTCAGTCAATGAACCTGGCTTCAATTATTTTGAAAGTTGGAAAGTCTTATCTCACTTTGTAAATTTTCTTTCACCTAAGATGAAGCCATTTTAGAACCATTTTAAAAAATGTATCCAATTCAGCAAAAAATTGGGGTTCGATATAGTGCAAGAAAAATGGTAGGTGTGTGCCAAATGTAGAGACCAATGAATAGATTCTCTCATCCCTATTACACAGTTATCAATGTATTTCTTTGTGTGTTTCACGTATGTGGTATTGATGAGTTATCCTACTGATATAAAAATGTTTTTACACATGGCTGATACATCATGATTAAAGGCGTTGGCCACTTTACCCCATGTTTTTGTAATGTGTGTGTAAATGTGGGGGGCAGGATATTAGGTAATTTACCAATATACATCTATTACTAGTTCTGCTCCGCTTTCTTGATATGTGAAGTGAAGCCTCCTGTCTTTTACCTCATCAGCCAGACATTCCTGTCCATAAAATGGCCGCAGATGGAGGGTCATGTGATCTTATCTGTCCATTAACAATTGCCCTGTCAGAACATTATGATAGTATTCATGAATATAAATCAAGCTCTTGGCAGGGCAATTGCTCACAAGCAGATCCACGGATCACTTGACCCTCCATCTGCAGACATTTTATGGACAGGAATGTCTGGGTTGATGAAATAATAGACAGGAGGTTTCACTTACATATCAAGAAAGCGGAGCAGAACTATTAAAAGATGTATATTGGTAAATTACCTAATATCCTGCACCACCCCACACCTGCACACACATTACAAAAGACATGAGTAAAAGAGGCCAAACCTTTTAAGACACTGGAGAATTGAAAATTGTGTATCTTCTTACTGGATCTCCACTACTGTATGACCATACACCTTTAAAAAAAATCAACCATTTAATAAAACATCTAAGGATACTCATCTATACTCCCCTTCATCTCGAGAAGGACAGCACTGGGATCAGAATGAAGAGGAGCGTAGGTGAGTATCCTTAGATGTTTTTTTTTTTAAATGGTTGATTTCCTTTAAATAATGGAATACCTGTTTCATCAATACTTTCTGAAGGGTCCTGAAAGTGCAGGGCTTCCATCTGTATCTGTACCTGATGGGCTTGATTCCAACACTTCAGAAAGTTGGATCAATTCCCATTGATCAGCAGTGAAGTAAATAGAAGTAGAAGTAAATAGATAATGGGTGGGGTTCCCCAGTATTGGACCCACACCAATATGATGTATATGATGAATGTATAAGTCATCAAAAGCACAAAACAGGAACTTATTGGGGCACATTTACTTACCCGTCCTGACGTGTTCCCCCAAAGTGCATCGTGCGCCCAATATCCTGCATGTGTCGCTTCCCCGCTCAGGTCCGACAGAGTTCACCTTCTTCTTCCCAGTGCATGTAAGTGCTAGTTCTTGTGACACAATTTGGAAGTTAAATCCTGCACTCAGGCCGGATCAGTCGGATCGTCCGATGACCCGTCCCCGGGTTTCTGTTGCATGAAAGCCAACGCAGCCACGCCACAATCCTTTTGTGTGCGACACAATCCCCAGTTAAATACCTTTCAAAGTGGCGCAAGTCACGAAAAAATTGGAAATACTGACTAAAGTGCGTCCACGGATCCTTAGTAAATAAGCCCCAATGTGTTAGTACACGTTTTATGGGGCATAAGATGTAAGACAAATTTTAGTCCAGAGGTAGTTTTGTACCTATTTTCTTTGCCTTCTTAATAGGCAGGATCTTGTTTATGTTTATTAAAAAGTTTATGTGTAATGCAGGGCGACAAAGAAATAAGAAATTCGGCGCAGCAACAAATATAAAAAGTAAAAAAGTCCTGGGGAACAGGAAGGATATTTCTCGACATCTTATTATTTGCCCTACACAATGCTAGTTTCATATATTGGGTGATGGGGGGGGGGGGGGCAAAAATCTACGGTATTGCTTGTACATTATAAATGTAATTATAGTGGCATCTATCTATCTGGATATATATATATTTACATTTATATTTCAGCATATTCTGTACTTGAAAAGCCTTTAGTTCAGAGTCTCATAAATAGGTCTGGAGGAAGCAGGCAAATCGATTAGCAGTAATAATTTATTTGCTATGCCAGGCACAGCCCAACTGAGCTGATAAACCCAGTGAAGTGGAGCAGACAGCGCTTACAAGATCCACAGTGAATAGATGCTAAAGTCAGAGCAGCTCTGTCTGAAATGATTGGATTGTTCTGTTTTAAAGAGTTGATAAACCATATTTTAGACTGTGTAATATATTCTTGGTCGAAACAGCGCTGTCTACAGTTGGGAGTCTGTTCCTTATGGAATAGATATTCTGGTTTGGCTTAATCCCACATCATGTAAGACTTCTTGTAAGTCATACTTGATGTTAAGGGGGCTGTCTTTCAAGGTAGCAAAAGGAGGTATTGTTTTCCATTTAACACCTTGGAAAACTTATTTGCATTCTTCTGTAACCAGAGAAAAGACAAAAGGGAGTGTGTATAGGCCAAAAATATCTATATACAAATCTTTATTAATGTCACAAATAATAAACACTACAAAACATGCATATATATTGTTAAAAACACCTAAAACGTACAAATGTACATACAGTTTGACCCATGCAAATGACCACAATAGGTCTATGCATAACACATGACCCTATAAAGGCAATGTATCAGTAGCCTGTTACTTCCCTGTGAAAAAGGTATCTGTAAAAGGGAGCTTTTGTGGCACAGTGAAAAGTCCAAATAGACTGTTAATAATTCCCTTAAACACCATGCAAAAAATAATGTGACAGGGACCAGAACAAAACGGCACACTCTAGAGTAAACAAAGATAAGTGGAAAATATAAGGTTACCCATCCAAGTGATAGACCAAGAATACAGCGTGTGCAAAGGGTCATGTGGGCAAAGAGTCCCCACGCGTTTCGTCGCTACATGCGACTTCCTCAGGGGTCCATATTATGTTGGCGGTCAATAGTCCGCCATAAATACATAAGTGCCCCTCCCCAGGGTGCAAAGTAGCCACTCACAAACCTTACATTAGTATTGCAGCTGAGTGCTGTCGGAGTCCGCGGCATCGCGGCAGCCATCCGCTGGTCATGTGACCCGGTGGCAGTCTCGCGATGCCTAAGTCACGTGTCAAGTCATGTGACAAGTCGCGCGAGACTTGTAAGCCGCCGACATAGCGCATGCGTACACCTGACTATTACCTTGTGTTGCCGGCAACATTGTTTCAATATGCGCAAGCGCCGGCACATTATCACTTAATCGTGAGAATGGTCCGCAGTATTGTGCGCTAATTGCCTGGAGGCAAAGTATTGAATCTAAAGTGGAAAAACTTATTTTTTATATGACACGGAGCATAAAGTGAGATTGGATGCCACTTTAAAAAATAATTCGAGTAAAATGACTCTTTAGCATACAAATGGCATTTTAAGTTAATAGAAGATGACAAAAGGTAGATCATGGCTAACACCCTGGGGAGGAAGATTAAAAACAAATGCATGTTATGCAGGATAAAGAAAAATTTTTTCATAATTTCATAGTTAGTATCTATAATACAGATCATAAATAAATAACTTCATTTAGTTGTGTGCCATCCATGTTGACATCAGACCAACAGTAGTCCGTTTGATTGAGGTAGGGTCCCCAAAAATGCCTAAAAATAGATTGTGTTCAAGAGGTGGACGTTTTCCCAAAGAGTTCATTCAATTTATACTACATTCTCTTGTAATGGCAGACTAACACCCTTTAAAATAGGGTTCCATTAAATTCGATCTTCTCAATCCAATGAGTCCAATATTGAGTTCCCCATACCGAAGTGGGGTGGGAACTCTGTTCAAGGAAGTTCCAAGAGGCCACGACAGGAAAATTCAATTTGCTGACTAGGAGAGTTCCAGGTAAGTATTAGTAGAAGATTATGAAAAATGGTGTTCTGAGCGCTCCACTCGAGTTTTTTTTCCCCTTTTCTTGAGAGAGAGAAAATATATGGTTGTTATTATTACAAGCCAATAGTTTATTGCACAAGGAGGTGGACGTGACTGTGATAAGATAGAAAAATATATTTTATATATGATAGTAATATATAAATGAAACAAGAGTGCAAGGGAAAGAGGGAAAGGAAGGGGGGGGGGAAAAGGAGGGAAGGAAAGAGGGAAGGAGGGGAGGAGGGAGGAGGGGAAGAGTGAAGGAAAGGAGGAGAGGAAAAGGGGAGGGAGGAAATGAAAGTGTGAGGGGCCCTATGTGAAAAAAAGGGGAGAGTGTGGGCCATGAGGGTCCAAAATATAAGTGATGCTGAGGTAAGGGACCATAAGGGTCCAAACTGAGTGACCTACCAGGGGAGTTGCATGGTGTAGTGATAGGGGACCATAAGGGTCCAAGTCTATAAGAGAGCCCACACAGAGGGGGTGCCAGTGTGGTGAGGAATAAATGTTTGTAGCTGTGATATGACTCAACCAATGTGTAAGTATAAACTCACATAATATAGAAATCCTAGTGATGTGCTAGGTGAGCCAAAATTGGCCATAGAGACGCAATATAGGAAAGCGTATGTGTGTGTGCACAACAATTGGAAACATATGAAACACTATATGTATATGTGATACAATATATTGTTGGAGAAGTAGGTATAGTTATGTAATACTCACCAACGATTTGGGACACCTCCTATCGCTGCTTGTAAAATCCTGTGAAGAGGAGATCTTCATTTATACCTGTGGGTGCAATACAGCCTAGATTATAGATCCAGCGGGCCTCCCTGCGCAGTAATTCGGGCACGAGATCCCCACCACGTATGTTACTCTGTACCATATCCAGCCCCACTACTCTAATTCCATGTGTGAGACCCCCATGGAAGAGTCTGAAATGTGTTGCAACAGTGGAAAGAACCTTACCCTGTTTAAAGTATTTTGTGGAGTTCCGGATGCTCGAAAGATGTTGCTGTATCCTCTTTCTCAATTCTTGCGTTGTCTGTCCCACATAGAATTTTCCACACGGGCAAATGAGACAGTAAATCACATTTCTGCTCTTGCAGTTGATATAGTGGTACAGTTCAAAAGATCTGTGGTTGGTAGGGTTGGTCACCCGTTTCAACGGTAACATCAAGGGGCAAACCGTGCATCCCCCACATGCATAAGAGCCCTTGATCTTCTCTCCGCGTCCCAAAGTTCTTTTGTTTCGTTGAAAATGGCTTCTTGTCAGGTTGTCTTTCAAATTTTTTGCTCTCCTTGCAATTAAGGATGGTTTTTCGGGGATCCAAGAGTCCAGGCGTTTTTCGGCTCTCAAAATGTTCCAGTTGTTTTCTAGAATTTGTCTGACTTCTTTCCATTGATTGTTGTAAGTAGTTATGACTCCCAGTTTGAACTCTGTGTCTTTTTCGCGTGGTCTCAAAAGTTGGTCACGACTGCTGTGTGCAGTTCTGAGGTACGCTTTGGAAATGACTTTCCTTGGGTATCCCCTATGTTTGAAACGATCCGTCAAGTCACTTGCGTTTCTGCGAAAGTCGTCATTGGAGGTGCAGTTCCTCCTGATACGGGTGAACTGTCCCACCGGTATACTATCCTTCAGGTGTCGCGGGTGGAAACTCCCATAATGTAGAAGCGCATTCGTGGCAGTCTGCTTCCTATACAGGTCAGTATGTAAATGTTGGTCACGGATTAATATCTTCAGGTCCAGGAAGTCAATGCTCTCCTGTGAAAAATGTGAGGTAAGAAAGATATTCAGTCCATTGTTGTTAAGGCCACTAATAAATTCTTCACATAGCTTCAATGGTCCATTCCACAACAGAAGGACGTCATCAATGAATCTGTACCATCCCAGCACATGCTGGGTGAATTGTTCCGATGGGTACACGTGCGCGTCCTCCCACCAACCCAGAAATAGGTTGGCGTAGGAGGGCGCGCACCGTGCACCCATCGCAGTCCCAGAAATCTGTCTGAAGTATTTAGAGTCAAAGGTAAAATAACTCTGTCTTAACACAAACTCCATAAGTTCCAACAGAAAAGAATCATGCCTGCGATCACCCGTGCAACACATGTCTAGATAGTAGGCTATGGCTCTCAGCCCATCCTGGTGTGTTGGTGTAGAGCGCTTCCACATCAAGCGTCACAATCCAGGTATTTTCAGGTATAGTCACATTGCAAATTTTGCCAATCAGGTCAGTCGAATCCCTGATGTAAGAGCGCAACTTCAATACCAATGGTTGCAAAAAATGGTCTATATACATGCATGCCCTCTCACACAATCCCCCTATGCCTGATACAATTGGTCTTCCGGGGGGACGTGTGAGAGATTTATGAACCTTGGGAAGCATGTAAAAGGTAGGTGTGACTGGATTTGGGACCTTTAGGAAGCGATGTTCACTTTTGGTTATTATACCATAACGATGGGCTGCATCTAGTAGTTGGTCCATCTTTTTCTGGAAAAACTGCGTCGGATCGGAGGGTAGGGGGGTATAGTAAGCTGCATTATTAAGTTGGCGTCTAGCCTCGTCTATATACATTTCAGTTGGCCAGAGTACTATATTCCCCCCTTTGTCTGCCTCCTTTATCAGGAAGGTTGGATTATTCCTCAAAGATTTAATTGCCATCCTTTCATTGTGGGTCAGATTCTCATGGGTGTGTTTATTCAATGGTAGGGCCTCAATATCACGTACAACCTGGTTATAAAAAAGTTGTAAGGCCGGGACCAACCCCAGTTTGGGGTGATCTGAGATGGCACCCGGAGAGGGCATGGTTGCCTACCTGTACGTTCTTGTTGTTCGTTTTCATGTAGTAAATCAAGCAGATCCCTGAAGACTTGTCGGTCCTCCTCGGGAAAGTTCTCAATGAGTGACGGTTGTTGGTATAAGGCTTTGAAAGCTATCTGTCTGCAGAAGAGAAATATGTCCTTTATTAGTTCAAATTTGTCCAGTCTATTCATTGGGGAGAAAGTGAGACCTTTACTCAGGACCTTGGTCTCGTCAGCGTTTAATACATAAGATGACAAGTTGATGATACATAAGTCAGTTTTGTTAGTACCTGAGGTCTCAGATGGAAATTCTAGGTACGTTTCTTGCCCCTCTTGTATGAGGGGGATCTGGTCGTGTGTCCTGGCCGCCTCTTTCTGGTATTTATGGGATCTGGACCTGCCCCGTCTGACCTTGCCTCCATATCGCTGCTTCCTGATAAAAAATCATCACTTGATGTGTTGTCTTGTACAGATGTTGTTTTTCGGGGACCCCTGTAAAGCTTTCTCCGATTGCCCTTATGATTCCAATGGTATGCACGATGTCTATCATAATCTGTCTTGTCCCTGCACATCTTAGTTCTTTTACCCTGGATGACGTCTTTTTCCAATTTATCAATAACGTCCTTTAATTCAATTTTGAAGGGTTGTACTAATGTAGTCTGATCAAATGCATTAAGTTTATTTTCCAACCCCTTGATCTGCTCTCTAGTTTGTGCCATGAGTTCTTTGTCATGTGTCAACAACATGTGCATGATGATATGGGAGCACTGTGCCAAGCCCCTCTCCCAGCTACATTTGAATTCCTCCTCAACCTCCCATGAGGGAAAGATTTGAACCCTTAACCCCCTTGGGACTAGGTTCAATTTCATGTATTCTTCCAGACTTCTGATGTTCCAATAGGTTTTGGTCAGAGTTTTGTGTGCCTTCATAAGCTCCTTGGTAATTGTCTGGAATTCATCCGTACCTCTATCTGTGTTAGGGGAGTCAAACAAAGAACCCGCCTGACTCGACCAAAAGGACTCCCTAGTTCTGAGGTCCATGGTTGACACAGTAAATGAATAATAAACAAATACAATTCAGCGTGCACAAAGGGTTTCAGAAAAAGGTCCCTATGGACAGAGAGGGACCTAGCTGAACCGAAATACCTTAAAACGTGGAAACCCGCACAGCAAATGTATACTTAGAGTATGTCTCAAGCGGCCATCACACTCTGAGGCAATATGTAACCAGAGAAAAGACAAAAGGGAGTGTGTATAGGCCAAAAATATCTATATACAAATCTTTATTAATGTCACAAATAATAAACACTACAAAACATGCATATATATTGTTAAAAACACCTAAAACGTACAAATGTACATACAGTTTGACCCATGCAAATGACCACAATAGGTCTATGCATAACACATGACCCTATAAAGGCAATGTATCAGTAGCCTGTTACTTCCCTGTGAAAAAGGTATCTGTAAAAGGGAGCTTTTGTGGCACAGTGAAAAGTCCAAATAGACTGTTAATAATTCCCTTAAACACCATGCAAAAAATAATGTGACAGGGACCAGAACAAAACGGCACACTCTAGAGTAAACAAAGATAAGTGGAAAATATAAGGTTACCCATCCAAGTGATAGACCAAGAATACAGCGTGTGCAAAGGGTCATGTGGGCAAAGAGTCCCCACGCGTTTCGTCGCTACATGCGACTTCCTCAGGGGTCCATATTATGTTGGCGGTCAATAGTCCGCCATAAATACATAAGTGCCCCTCCCCAGGGTGCAAAGTAGCCACTCACAAACCTTACATTAGTATTGCAGCTGAGTGCTGTCGGAGTCCGCGGCATCGCGGCAGCCATCCGCTGGTCATGTGACCCGGTGGCAGTCTCGCGATGCCTAAGTCACGTGTCAAGTCATGTGACAAGTCGCGCGAGACTTGTAAGCCGCCGACATAGCGCATGCGTACACCTGACTATTACCTTGTGTTGCCGGCAACATTGTTTCAATATGCGCAAGCGCCGGCACATTATCACTTAATCGTGAGAATGGTCCGCAGTATTGTGCGCTAATTGCCTGGAGGCAAAGTATTGAATCTAAAGTGGAAAAACTTATTTTTTATATGACACGGAGCATAAAGTGAGATTGGATGCCACTTTAAAAAATAATTCGAGTAAAATGACTCTTTAGCATACAAATGGCATTTTAAGTTAATAGAAGATGACAAAAGGTAGATCATGGCTAACACCCTGGGGAGGAAGATTAAAAACAAATGCATGTTATGCAGGATAAAGAAAATTTTTTTCATAATTTCATAGTTAGTATCTATAATACAGATCATAAATAAATAACTTCATTTAGTTGTGTGCCATCCATGTTGACATCAGACCAACAGTAGTCCGTTTGATTGAGGTAGGGTCCCCAAAAATGCCTAAAAATAGATTGTGTTCAAGAGGTGGACGTTTTCCCAAAGAGTTCATTCAATTTATACTACATTCTCTTGTAATGGCAGACTAACACCCTTTAAAATAGGGTTCCATTAAATTCGATCTTCTCAATCCAATGAGTCCAATATTGAGTTCCCCATACCGAAGTGGGGTGGGAACTCTGTTCAAGGAAGTTCCAAGAGGCCACGACAGGAAAATTCAATTTGCTGACTAGGAGAGTATAGATATATAGGTATATAGATATTTTTGGCCTATACACACTCCCTTTTGTCTTTTCTCTGGTTACATATTGCCTCAGAGTGTGATGGCCGCTTGAGACATACTCTAAGTATACATTTGCTGTGCGGGTTTCCACGTTTTAAGTTATTTGCATTCTTCCTAATATATTCTTGGTCAGACATTAACTATAAAAACACTCACACACATAGTTATAATTAGTAATATTTACTATTATCAACATACTAATATAGATATGACTGATTAAAGGGGTTTACAGCTTATACAGGTGGTCCCCTACTTAAGAACCCCCGACTTACAGATGACCCCTAGTTACAGACGGACCTTTGTGCCCACTGTGACCTCTAGTGAAGCTCTCTGGCTGCAATGATCAGTTGTAAGGTGTCTGTAATGAAGTTTTATTGATAATCCTTGGTCCAATTACAGCAAAAAATCTGATTTTTTTGTGTGGAATTACAATGATAAAATATACCTGTTCTGACTTACATACAAATTCAACTTAAGAACAAACCTAAAGAACCTATCCCCATAACCAAGGGACTATCTGTATATGTATACAATCCGTAGACTTAATGAGGGTCCAACACCTTTGACGCCTGACAATCAGTCATTTCCCTTTGTCTGCAGCTCTGGAAACAACAAAAAAATTGGCCCTTCTATTGGCTTTAGTGCCGGCAGCCCTAATCAGCTGATAGGGTTGTTGTTGGTTGGTTGGACTCCCACCAATAAGATGTTGATAGCCTATGGATGTACAGCAACTGAGATTTATTATCTGGCCCCTCCAGAGAACTGAAATACCTCGAGATATTTTCATAGGCCAGATGAAATAAAAAAAAAAAGACTGTCCTTTGACAAGAAAGACGTTCTGATGGGTCAGGAGAACACTTTTGGCAAATGAGAGGCCTCTTCGGACCAAGAGACATCAGTTGTGATGTCCAGTGGTTGGCGTAGACCTCTGATTGCTCGAAGCAGATCCCACAAACCTCCCATAACTTCCTTCTGTCAAAAAGAAGTGAGAGCAGGGTAAGCATGCTTTCTTTTCTTCCACTAATGCCCCAGCCTTCCAGTGGGGCTTTCTGTTATTCCTAGATAGCCCCTTCAATTAAGAGTTTGTGTCTGTCCAAAAATTGGACACAAACAATGCCATGTGAAAGTAGCCTTATTTCTACACAGTCCGAGACCATTGAGCAATTTTACGTCTATTTCAAATAAGAAAACAACTTTACATTTTCCTTTATAGGACTCAAAAAAAAGAGTCAACTTTTAGGTATCCTGTCTATGGGGAAGAGTAGAGAGATGCTAAGGAAGTGAGGTGTACAATGGTAGATACAGTGAGACACATTGGGGCAGATTTACTTACCCGGCCCATTTGCGATCCAGCGGCGCGTTCTCTGCGGTGGATTCGGGTCCGGACGGGATTTATTAAGGTAGTTCCTCTGCGCTGAAGAGCATCGGAACGCACTGGAATACACCGAGCCGGGCTGAGTGAAGGTAAGTGCAATTTTCGCGACTCATTTTTTAAAAAAAATTCAATTCAGGGAAAATTGGTGCAAATCGGAAATATTCGGGTAACACGTCGGTAAAACACGAATCGGGCCTTTAGTAAATGACCTCCACTCGCTACATTTGATGAATTAGTCTCCCAGTTTCGGCTTTTGAGCTTTTTCTCCCCAACACTTTGCCTACACTTTTTCTGGTGCAATTTGTGTTTCGCACTTCGTAAGTGTTCGTCAGCGAGGTCTTCAGCCACTTTGGGGCACATTTACCTACCCCGTCCGTGGAGTTCACAGTGCATTGTCCAACGATAATGCATTCTGCCACGATTCACTAAGATTGTGCACCCGTTATCCTGCATGTGTCGCTTCCCCGCTCAAGTCAGACAACAATTTTGCTCTGGTAAATCTCCCCCATTTCTGGACATTCTATGACTGAGTGCCCAAACTACAACCAAAATCCACTTATTTACAGTGAAGTGCCAATATGGCATTTTAAGCAGTAACTTATTGCAACGTGTTCTTCCACATCTTTCAATTGTATCGGCCGCCTTATGCCACTAATACAGTTGAAAGAAAGAGGGCAAATTCAGACTCTCGCTGTAGCTTCTCTCCAGGGTCTCTATGTACAGGAAGAATGGTGGGTCTAGCAGGGGGACCTCCAAAGATACTGCAGTTCTGTCAACACCTTCTCACTTTTCCCACAGTTCCACTCTTAAGTGGCCTGCGACTGCAGAAAGATTTGGTGGATTTGGTCCTATTTGGTGAACTCTGTCCTGCAGTGATGGCCTGAGTGCCCACAGAAAGGGCTCTGAGTGCCACCTCTGGCACCCGTGCCATAGGTTCGCCACCACTGTTGTATGACTTATCTTAATAAATTAACGGACATCTACCATCATACCATTAGTTTTACTGATGGTAGACATGCCCTACTAAGAAGTTCCTAAGGAACAACGGGACTTGTATGGAACTTGTCACTCTGAGGCACTCCAGTGAAGTAGCCGGAGCCCCTCAGGCTAATTACCATAATTTTTATAATTCTATATTGCAGCAATAGCGGCGCATAGAGTTATAATACAAGAACATTGTTCCTCAGGAACTTCTTAGTAGGAAATGTCCTTTAAAAGTTCTCTTCAAAACTGCTGGGAGGAGACTTGGCTGCTGTGATTCACTTCCCCCACCTCCCTTCTGCGTAGACCTTTCATGTGACACCTCAGTGAGCTTCTGTCTGTCTTGCTAGCATGATGGAATTCAGAGGAGAAAAGGAGAATGAAAAGAGTCAAAGTAAATGGAGAAAGAAGAACCTTTCTCTGATAAAATATATAACAATGTACTAATGTGTGCTATTTAATAATGCAAAGTTTATTTAATGATCAAAGGACATTTCAATTTCACTGACCACTAGGGATTCAGAGATTTGGGTTGATGATGACCTGTGGATAGCCAGGGAAACAATAAATAGTGATGTATATGTCCCAGAGAGACAATCCTTTAGAAGTTTTATTGAGTTTATATCTATCATAAAAACTTGCACTACATTACATACAGAGTAAATTATTGGGTTAGACTAGAAGCATCTCAGTATCTGCACATTATCCTAGTTTTCCTGGTCTGGTTCTGGATATTTAGCTCTAAAACATTAGCAAAACACTGGCTATTCTTTACTACTTCCTGGTCTAATGGGTGGAGTAGGAAGATCTGTTAAAGGAAAAGTTTTTTTGAGACCTGCTCAGATTTTATGAGAGGATCAATAAACTTCAAGTAAATTTGAAGGAAGGCGAAAGACTTGATCATAGCCGACACGGAGTAGCACACAATACCCAGGCAGGAAGGAAGTTGAAGAGGTCGGATAACGTAAGAAAGGAAAACAACATTAAAACAAACAAGAAATCCTGACAAAAACTTTTGTTTTTCAGGCAATTAAACTAAACAATGTTCATAGGGACAATATAGAATGTTCCACCCTGGAAAGAGAATCCAAAGAAGGATTTAACATCCTCCCGGCTTTATAGATAAGCAGAGAGATACAGTTCATCTGAGTCTACATAGACCTTGTCATAAAGTTTGTAAGTAACTTAAGATGGTGACACAAATTAGCTATTGTATCCGTCTTCTGTCTGCTTTTGAGTTCAAAAATGGCGCTGTCTCTAGGAGGCTTATACAATCTTGTTTCAACCCATTAATATAAAACAGTATCCCTGCAGCCTACAGAAGGGGGTGCTACATCGATTCCAAATAACCTGTAAATGTAACCTCTAATTCTCATTGATAAGTTCTGTCCTCTGACCTACACTTCAGTCCTGACCTAAACTGATATTATTTGCATCAAAACATTCCGACCTGTCCATAACACACACTCCGCTATAGAATTGAGATAAAGGGATTCATTTGTGCCCCATAAAAACCCAAAGCTCAATGTGTTCATCACCTCAATTAGCGCACAGTAATATGTATGAGCCAAAATGATTTCATGCATCAATGTCTTCCGTGCAATTTAATCAGTTTTTGTAATTTACTTAATTTTATGCATCAAATTGATTGCATGAAATAAGGACACATTTCCCCCACAAAACGATCTGTATGTGACACATAGAACTTGAGAGTTGGGATTACACTTTGTAAAGTCTTCTTTAGTATATGAATTTCTTTACGTTTAATGTGTATATAGAAAACTATGCCTTTAAAGGGTTTTTCCCACAATTGCAGAACAGTCATGTGCTGCCGCCTGCCCATCAATCTGACGGAGCAACGAGGGGTCTAACGGACAGCACTGAGACCCCCAGTGATCATCAAGTTAGACCCTATCCCGTGGATAGGGCCTAACTTCCTTTCGTGGGAAAACCCATTTAAGAATGCAAATCGATTGAATGTGCTTAAATGCTCTACTTGTTAAAATGGCAGAGTATCAATGTAATTAGGGACAATTTTCCACGAAAAATAAAGTATCATAGTATCATAGTATATAAGGCTGGAAAAAGACGCAAGTCCATCAAGTCCAACCTTTAAGAATTAAATAAATGTTTTATCCCCATAACCCGTGATATTTTTTCTCTCCAGAAAGTCATCCAGGCCTCTCTTGAACATGTACATAGAGTCCGCCATAACAACCTCCTGCGGCAGAGAGTTCCACAGTCTCACTGCTCTTACAGTAAAGAACCTTTGGCTATGTTGATGGTAAAATCGCCTCTCTCATCCTTTCTCCGTCTTAAAACCATTGCCATTCATAGTCAGTGTCTGGCTCTGCCACTCAGGTTGTGGAGGGCTGTATCTAATGAATTCATAGGGGGTGAAGTGAGGGGGGGCTTTATATGAAATAACCATGAGGGGGCTGTATATACAATAACTATGAGGGGGCTGTATATAATATAACCCAATGTGGGGGCTGTATATACAATAACCATGAGGGGCTGATTGGTATGATAAACTAGGGAATATTTTAGGGAACATGAGACTGTTTTAGTTTCAGAATTTTTAATCCCGCCATGTGAATTTACGGCAAAGGTGCCTACAGAGGCTTTGTCGCCCAGGGGCCTACTGAAACCTGTAGCCGACCCTGCAAAAACCTATGGTACATCTTCATGTTTTACTGTGTCTGGATTTAACACACTTGATTAGTAGAATCCATCAATATTAGATAAGTTGGGGTTCAAATAGTGGACCAGATGACATATTGACGGATTAGTAGCCGAACAGCCAATCCGGCAAAATGACGCCCCAAGCTACTAGTTACGGCTAACCCAGAACTTAAACATCGGACCCACTCATCTCTAAGTACAATACATGGTACCCCCAAAAATCAGCTGTTTGAAAAAGCAGGGGAACTTCAGTTTTCCAGACTTGTGATATCATATCTATCGATCACAAGTCAGGTTGTAGATCATTCCCATGCAAGTCAATGGAGCTGTTATAGAAAACACAGGCACTACACTAAGTACTTGTTGGGCAGTGGATAAGCTGCAGCACTTATCGTTACTCTGCAGTCTCTTTAGATGGGTAAGCGTTGGAATTTCAAATATAGTTGCCCCCTAAGTCTGATACAAATGTATAGGTCATCAATAACTATATCCTTGAAAATGCCTTCAAAAATGAAGGTCTATTATTAGGCTGTGGCATCAATATGTGATCAGTTAGGGTCTCCTAGGAAATTTGGGAGTGGATTAGGACCATGGGTTGTGGGCTCTATGAAAATATTTTTGAATGGTCTGACATCTATTTCCTAGTTATGGTACTAGAACAAAGCATTCATAGGTGAAAATACAGTAATGGGGGTCCAGTTCAGTGCAACAGTTTAAGGACCTTTGGAGGTACATTTAAAGGTCCTGGAAGGAGTCTAGACACATGTTCAACGAGTATAGGGCTGGAGGACCCCTTACCTTAGTTGTTGGTTTAATCTTTAAAGGGAACCTGTCATCAGGAATTGGCCTAATAAACCAGTAGCAGTATGTTGTCGGGTCAGATGAGCAGCTTCTAGATGAAGCTTCTTTCACAGCCTGGTGTGGTGGCATCATGCAGAAAAATCAACTTTGAAGTAAGATATAAATTGGCTTAATGAAGTCAAGGAGGCGGAGAGTTTAACATTGAAGTCAAGCTTTCCCTGCCTTAAAATGCCACTTTCATTGTAATTGATGGTCCTGCTTCCAAGGACATCATTGACCAGATCTCCTGAAGTCTGGTGCATGATGTCAATCACATAAGAGGAGGTTCCAGAGGCAGAGAGAGCTTGACTTCAGTGTTAAACTCTCCACCTCTCTGACTTTATACATCTAACTTACATCTAACTTCAAAGTTGATTTTTTGGATGAAACCTCCTCACTGGGCTATTTAAGAAACATGATCTAGTGGTTTATTAGGCCAATTTCTGATGACAGGCTCCCTTTAAGCTCCAGGTTGCCGCTAAAATTGCAAATATTATAACCTGCATATTGAGTGAATTAAATAAATGTCATTATTCTCCTTTATTTTGACAGTAACCATAGTATTACATCCAGAACATAAAACTCCTCCACCGACCTTGACAGCAGATATTTTTATAATCAGATGTGCGCACTACATGTCACCATCTACGAAAGTATCAACCCCTCCCAGGCAGAAAATGTGTCCTTTTGCTCTGAAATCTGTACAAAATAAAAGTTTATTGAAATAAAGTTATCGCTTCTATTCTGTTTCTCCATGAACATCGCACGTCAAACACGTTTGTGTCAATTCAATTGTCAACTCGAGCAAAGTGAAGTGAATTTTGTCAAGGTTGCTCTTTATTATTTCCAGTTGTTAGCAATAGGTGGAGTGCAGAAAACCGAAATAAAAAGAAACAAATATCTAATTAAAATTTAGAACAGCTTTTTTTTTTATGACAAAAGTCACAGAGAAGAAGAGTAATTGTCAAAATGTGATTGTCTTGGACAATAATAATACATGTAAGGTCAGGATATGTTTTTTGCATATTAACAGTGGGTGTCCAAGGGCGGAGGGATGCGGTGTAGGTTCTTGTGTCGCGCCCCTTCCCCTAAGGGTGATGCCACAATTGGTGCCTAATTTAGGGATTCAAATAAATTTCTGTCTTTGAAACCTTAAGGACATGGGATAAATGGTCTTCAGAACACGTCAATTTTTAGTTTTTTCCTGCTCAAATTCCAAAAGACATAACTTTTTTTATTTTGTAGCTGACATGAGCAAATGGGGGCTTGCTTTTTGTGGTAAGATTTGTATCTTCAAGTCAAAACTGACTTTTCTCTAAACTTACAGTATATCAATGCAGGTTTTATTTGTGGGGTGACTTAGGAGTCACTCATATTATTTCTGACTACACATTTAATGGTAAGGTAGAAGGTAAAGCTGCCATATACTGACATAACGTCTGTGGTCACTTGATGAAGTACAGAATCCACCTGATATGTTGCATACTATAGATCTATAGGCTGGTATTCACACATGACCAGCGTCTCACATTCCCTGTGAAGTTCAGTAGCTTGGGTTACCATGTAAGCTGGAGCATGTGACATCTAATAATGAATCACAGTCACGTGGAGCAGCAGTAACATATAAATCAGTGGGATGTGACCTACCCAGCGCTTTAACCCGGAGCTTTAAAATCCTATTTACCAAAGGTCCAAGTTAAAGGTGAACTTCATACAGAATCAGTGAACCCTACATGGTCTGTGTTGGTTGCAGAAAAGTTTAGTCTTGCCCCCCCTCAATCCCTATTCACATCCTTTAGGCTAGTACTTAAAAGTTTAGTACCAGCAAGAAGGAAAAAGAACCAGAATGAGAGGGAGAGATCCAGGTCTGGGATTTGCCATGTTATACTAATGGTCCGATAGGGAGGATCCTAGGCCCCAGAGAGTTGCCTAGGATGTGTTCTAGGCAGATACTCTCTGTATCCAGCCACAGGGATTATGATAGACAAATGAATTTTTGGGATGACCTTCTGATCCTTAGAATGGAAATCTTTCGATTTAGTAGAAAAGTCGTCATCCATGCTCCTTAACACTCATAATGAAACTCATGAGGAAAGTCAAGTACAACTCAAAGCTACTGTATGTCCATCATTCAGTATCCTCTTAGTACAGTGATAGAGACCACAGTGATTGAGCAAAATTGAACCCCAAAGTTTGGGTTCATACCGAACTTTGTGAGTTCAAATCTCTAGAACCCAAACCCAAAATTCATTAGAAGTTTAGGTCCAGGTTCGGCTCAAAACTCCCCTTCCATTAACGCCTGGTACTGGCACCGGTCACAAGCGTAAAACTCTTTAAATGCCGTTGGCAAAGTCACCAACTACATGGCACCGGCAGGGAGCCACCATTTTGGGGAGGATCATCCTTCCATGATGAGGTTATCGCAAGCGATGATCCTCCCCAAATGGTGGTGTGTACGAGTGGCCAAAATAATTTAAAAGCCGTTGGCGACTTTGCCAGTGGGATTTTAACAGTGAACACCTTTGATCGATGCAAGCACCGAGATGTCAATGGTGGGGAGTCTGAATTTAGTACACAGACCCAGTTTTAGAATAAGGGATGGACCAACTCAGCCAAACCCAAATTTTAACACGTCCGCTCATCACTAAATGATTAGGAGGGCCCAACAGATGGAACTCTGTGTCATAAATTTATCTACTAGAAAGGTGAGAAATGTTTTTGTGTCCATCCCTTTAAAGTTTTTTTTTTTATGTTGAACAATCCTTTCGAGTTTTGTTGATTAGCTTTTTCTCTCTTTGGGAGTCTCGAGGATGATAGTTTCAATCCATCCTGCTCCAAGTTGCCCTTTTTGTGTCACCATTCTTCTAAATGAATGAAAAAATCTTCAAATTCACAGTAACATAAAGTCAATTTGGCTTCAAGCAGAAGATCCCGCGCCTTTCATATGGTTATCAGTAGTGGTAGCTTCAGACTAGTAATAAAGTAGCAGGAGACACTTGAAGAACCCTCATAATAATGCGTCACCTTACAACCACCTGGATCTCCTTTGTTATATCCAGCAGCCTCCGCAGAATTCACGACAATTGTCTATTCCTGCCATTCTATATGCACCTTCATATGAAAAGAGATCTGGCAGCTGGAACATGGAGTGGGGCTTATTACATAACTACATATCTGTGCAGGGCTTTTATTAGTGTATTTTCAAAGCCTCATTTTCTCTGTTTTAAGTGACTTAAGACTTCAATTTGTTTGGATAAACATGTTACAAATCACTGAGTAACCCTGTGGTTTTAATTGAAAATATATTAGTTAACCTCAAACTCTTGTTGCTAAACAAACTATACTAATCTTCTCAGGTCCTCCTGCCCTATAAAATGCTGCTCAGCTCCTCCTGCTCTATAACATGCTGCTTGCAGATAGGACACTATATAGAATATGATCAGCTCCTCCTGCACTATAACAGGCTGCTTGCAGATAGAACACTATGTACAATAGCAACATCCCCCACCGGGGCCTAGCCTTTACTTGGGGCCTGGAGTCAGCCGGGGCCCACAGTACCTGAGTGGCTGGCGGTTTCGGCCTAGGCACGCTATTGTCACGGTGCTTGGTATGGGGAACCGGAGGGCTGTCCTACAGCCTGGCAGGTCTCCAGCAGGGTGGTGTTGGCAAGAAATGATGAGGGAGAGGCTGCTATAGCGGTTCTCCCTGGGGCAACCCTTTGGGGTCTGGAGTATCAGTCCCTGTGTAGTGGATAGGGTGCCCGTGATGGTGATAGCCGTAGTAGCAGGGACCAGACGGAGGCAGACGTTGAACAAAAATAACTTACAGTTCTTTATTGGAACCGACAGCAACAGTAGCAACGTGCCTTGACAAAATGGTGGAATGCTGGAGATGCAGTTGGAGGGAGCCACAGGAGTAGATCACCAGCCTGGATGCAAGGGCAGACTGGGAGGTAGCTGTGTCCTAGTAAGATGCTTCAGCTTGTCCTGGGTTGCTTCAGATATCCCCCTTGAAGGTAGGATGATATCCCTTTCCTCTCACTGACTAACTCTCTCCACTCAGGCAGAGGGCTAAACTCTCCTGCTCTGGTCTGTCTTTCTGTCTAACTAGATTAGACTGCTCTCTAGGAGTTTCCTGACCAGGGGTTTTGTTACTCCCTCTGGTCAGGTGGTGGCTACTCCTCCAATTACATCTCAGCTCACAGATACAGAGTATAACTCATGTGATTGGTTTCTGGAATTACATCACAGAAAACAATTAACTCCTGCCTTACCAGGCAGGTTCTACCTCTGCAGTGTTCCCCTGTGTTATGTAGTTGTTATGTAGTGACCTGCTGTGGGGTTGATCAGACCCTTCACAGGCTGCAAGCTACATGGTGGGACGTATTCACAACAACATCTCTGCCTTGCATCAGCGAGGGTGTTGCACAATCTTCTCAGCTCCTCCTGCTCTACAACATGCTGCCCACAGATAGGACACTATGTATATTCTGCTCAGCTCCTCCTCCCCTTTAACATGCTGCCTGCAGATAGGACACTATGTAGAATCTGCTCAGCCCCTCCTGCTCTATAACATAATACCGGAAGATAGGAGACTATGTACAACCTGATCAGCTCCTCCTGCTCTATAACATATAACCTGCAGATAGGACACTATGTACAATCTGCTCATCTTCTCCAGCTCTATAACATGATGCCTTTAAATAGGAAACAGTTTACAACCTTCTTAGCTCATCTTGCTTTATAACATGATGCCTGCAGATAGGACACATGTATAACCTGCTCAGCTACTCCTGCTCTATAACATGCTGCCTGCAGATAGGACACTATGTACACACTGCTCAGATTATCCTTCTCTGTAACATGCTGCCTGCATATAGGACACTATGTACAATCTGTTCAGCTCCTCCTGCTCTATAACATGCTACCTGTTGATAGGACACTATGTACAATCTGCTCAGTTTCTCCTGCTCTATAACATAACATGCTTCCTGCAGATAGGACACTATGTACAATCTTCTCAGCTCCTCCTGCTCTATAACATAACATGCTTCCTGCAGATAGGACACTATGTACAATCTGCTCAGCTCCTCCTGCTCTATAACATGCTGCCTGCAGTTAGGCCACTATGTACAACCTGTTGAGCTCCTCCTGCTCTATAACATGCGTATAGCACCTTGTTATACAGTAATATAGCCCTATTATCACTACCAGTGTTCTAAATCTAAGGAGGAGCATCTGTAGCTGGGCCATAAGAACACACAGGAAGTACAATTATCACATAATGCATTCAGATCTGCTTGTGTTAATTTATCACTGGCGAGTCAAACTACTGCTTTTAATACAATCTATTACTAATCTAAAGACCTCAGTCTAAGATTTGGATATTCAAGAATAAAACAAATGTAATTATCTTCTATATTCTTCTTACTATTCTCTAAAACCTGCTTCACTTTTCCCCTCCATTTAGCCTGGATATCTGCACTGGTGTCATTGGAGAATAGCCTCTCACACAATGCGACCCGAGTCTCTGCGGATTTATGTTATGCACCAAACATCCTGCTGGAGGCAGCGACTTTAATAACAGGAAACATATTTTAAGCGAGTGAATGGCGTCCTTAAGACGTTGTAATACAATGTTGTGAGCGAGGCTTAAGCCCTTGTACATTCTGCCGCCGATAATACCTATTGTATGTGATCATTTGTTTCACTAGGACACTACATTGTCACATGTAATGCGATTTCACACAATAAGAATCCATTTATTGCACATTTTATAATATCCTGATAATATTAATCATTCTCGTCTTTGGCGAGAACGGAAATAGAGCATTAAATCACCGATAACATCTATGGTGCATGCATTCTCCTTCTAAAGCCTTAGAGCTATGACTTCTTAAAGGAAAAGACAACTTATCTAAAAATTATAAAAATAATACCCCACTCATCTCTTTTAACCATAAATGCTGCAAACCTGCTTATAAACGGCACAGGTGCACCATGGTTTGCCCTGGAGCTCCTAGTATTACCAATTAGAGAAAACCTACCATTTGTGTTCATGTATTATGAACCAAACATACCTTGGTGCCTGGACCTATGATTAAGTGTCTCTGGTTTATGATGGAATTTTATGGTAGATATCTTTTAAGGACCTTTGGAAGGTCTCGGAAGGCTCCTGAAAACCCCATTTTCTTCATGTCTACCTATTTAACTAACCAATACCCCATCATTTTCTGCTATGTGTCCCCCTGACATATCCAGTTGGCCAACACCATCTAAACCGGAGATTACTATTTTACAAACTACAAGTAACTACAGGCGGCCACCTACTTAAGAACACCCGACTTACAGACGACCCCTAGTTACAATTGGACCTCTGGATGTTGGTAATTTACTGTACTTTAGCCCTAGGCTACAATGATCAGCTGTAATAGTTATAAGAGGTGTCTGTGATTAAGCTTTATTGTTAATCCTGGTTCTGTTATGGCAACCCAACATTTTTAAACTCCAATTATCACAGAGACAAAAAATTTTGTCTGGAGTTACAATTATAAAATATACAGTTCTGACTTACATACAAATTCCAATTAAGAACAAACCTACAGAAACTATCTTGCACATTACCTGGGGACTGCCTGTACCTCAAAAACTTATACATGCCCTTCCTATTAAGATTAACCCCATATATACGGCACATGGGCCGACCTAAGGATACATCATACTTCACAACAAGCTTCTCCTCATGTTATGCTATAAAAACAGATGGACTTCACAGAACTTTTTCATCAAATCAAACCACAAACTCAAACTTTCTAATGGTTCTTCGCTCTTGAACATGTTATTGTACGAGGAGATAATTGTGGAAATCAAGTTTCTTCTATATATAGCAGATTTCTATGTCAGCCCATCTTGTTGTATAGCTTATCTGCACTGGACTTGGGACAGAACTTCTCAGTGTATCGTGGTGGTGATGGTGGAACAAACAAGCTTTGATTGCAATTAGAGGAACAGTCTAGAGACAAAGAAGATTTGGACTGAGCTGCTAAGTATTTTCTGAGCTTTTCCATTTCTGGTTTATGTGATCATTTATTTCTTACTTATTTTTACTGTCAGTATATTTTTACGGAGCGTCGAGTAATTTTCAACTGTTTGAGTCCATTGGCAGAGTTGTGTATGATGACTCGTTGGTTTAAATTTTCCTGCATTGTTAGTGGATACCAACTTTGGAGGGATTATTATGGTCCACTGCCATATGCCCTTGTATTTTTATTTAATTTTTTAGCTTTATGGTCTTCATAGGTTCAGTAAAAAAGTCTGAAAGAGTATGAAAACAGAGCATAATAGCCATATAGAATCTAGTCAGTTAATAAAGAATGTATTATATTATGTATAAAGGTCCAATCTTAATGCACAATTACTGTATATACTTGAGTATAAGCCTAGGGTGCGAAATGCATTGGTTAAAGCCTCCCTGCCCGCATTATATAGCTAGCCAGTCCCCTTTCCCCCCAGTATATAGCCAGCCTCTGCCCCAGTATATATCCATCCAGCCCCAAGTATATATCAAGCCCTCAGGATATAGCCGGCCCCCAGTATATAGCCAGCCAGCTCATGCCCCCCAGTATATATCCAGTCAGCCCACTGTACCCAGTATATAGTTAGCCAGCCCCCTGCCCGCCAGGAAATATCCATCCAGCCCCCAGTATATACACAGCAACTCCTGCACCCAGTATGTAGCCAGCCAGCACCCATCAGTCTAACATCAGCCCTGAAAGCTGACCTGGAAGTCATGTAGAAGTGAATGGTGTACAGCATTGCCATTGACATGGATCACTTTAAGGGACCATCAGACCTCCATTCTTCTCTAGATAGGGATAAGTATCCTTTGTTGCCCAAGTCCTTTAATGGTAGACCCCAGAATGCCAAAAAAGTGGAAAAAAATCCTCAGCCTTTGTGGGATTTGGACAAATTCCAAGAACAATACAGAATCTGTACTACATAATTACCAGTAGCCTGGTATATTATGTTTTATAAAGTTTAGTTAAAGGCTTCCTCCATTCAAAGTACCCATCTAAAGTCATGTGTGGGTACGAGTAGCAAGTCTTACTCTGTAGAGCCTACAGTGTCCATAGTAATTTACGGAAAACCTATTTGCATATTTCACAGAATCCCCTGGTGGAACGTCAATGGCTTCAAGTCTTTACACGCCTGCAAGGCGGCCATAATTGGCAAAGTCTCCATAAAGAGAACTTTACTCCCCAACTCTAATTATTTACATAATTTCAATACAGGAAAAGTGCAGTTCTTTAGCTCTCCTATTGGGGCACTGTAGGGAAATAAAACACTTGCCATTCTCTCACAGAATACTGGTGGCTTCTTTAGGTCCTAGAAATGAGATGTGCTATGGGGTTTATTTAAATTGTCAGATTCTTCTTAGCAATGGAGAATAAAATGGCTGCCAAATTATTAGTTTTAGGCTTGAGATTGCGTTGATACTTCTACTTGTTGTCAACCTTTCCATGAGGGTGAACACTCCAATGCAGTTGCTCTCACTAGTCAAGGGTTATGTTTAGTATTCTACAACAGCTCAGTTTTATTACTATGGAATATCTTTTTTCTATCTTGATATACTACGTGTACGATAAACCGGCAGGACATCTTGACGACAGATCTGTAATATCGCAGTCCTGCTTAATCTCCTTTGTACTTGATGAATACTTGGTACCCCCAACCTGTAGCAGATATCTTGACCATGTGTTGACTTGTTTTATTTTATCGCATGCTAGCGGAGGCCTTGCTAATGGCCAAAGTCTGGAACATCAAAGTGCGTTCTCTCGGCAGATGTTTTCTGAACCGCATAAAAATAAAGTGATTCCCATTTACACTTATTGTGCATGGAGCCTGCATCTTCTTCATCCCACACAGAACATGTCAGACCTACTTACACGCCATGGGGTATGTGGATGCATGAAGTGGTGTCTCCAGGTGGTTGATTATCTTCATTATTTGCTGTCCAACGTCCTCTGGTGTTGATTGACCTTTGCTAACCTGAAACTCTCTTGTCAAAACCAATTACTGTACATGGAATATCATTTCATGGCAGGACTGGGAATATAAATGTAGATGGTGAAGAGACGTTAATGAATCGTTCACAATGAAACATGATTTAAAGACGTACAGACATCACAAGCCGAATATGTTCTAAATAAACGTTACGTCTGATGGATAGAGCAGATACTGAAGAGACGGTGCACTTTCATCAGATTGTGACCATTTACAGACTTCTGTCGAAGACAGACAATCACGATTCATCATGAGCATCGGCTTTTTACTCCCAACAAATCATTGTACTTTAATCTGGCTGCTTTTACTTTTCAGGGCCACATGCCGTCCTGTCCAGCCCACAGCGCAATTCTGTCCTCACTCAGGCTGATTGCTACAAATATAAAAGGACTGGATTGTTCGTCTAGATTTGATGGAGTTAACTAGTTCTTGCTTTCTCCTAAAAAAGAAGTTGGAACAATTTACAATTTAACTTAATCATCAAAGATCCCCTTCGTAGAACCTTGGCCAAAGTTTTTAACCGGTTCCTGATTCATGTCATACTGCTCCCGGGTTGTGCCCTCATCATACAAGGTGGGTGTTGCATATTGCAGCAAACTCCCACCGGGAACACCCCTGGTCAGAGCAGGCGTTGATCATGGGTGTTAACTATTTAAATGCCACCGGCAAAGCTGCCAGAGGCATTTAAACAACAGCAGTGCATGCACGCCGCCATCTTGGATTATCTTGCAGTCTCGATGATCCATGACAGCCTAGAGTCTCTGTCGGACTCCAGGATCTGTCATTTCTTGGCATCTGAAAGAACTAAAACTGCCATATACTGCAATAAAGTAGTGACCCAATAGTGAAGTATAATATAGTTGGTTTGGGTCCTAACCCGGGGCCCAAATCTTCTAGGGGGCCCATAGCCACGCAAGCTACCCACCAAATTTTATACTAAGAAGGACCTTCATCCATTAAATCCTTGTACATCTGTTCCTGCTCTCAATACACATGCACAGAAGAGCCAAAAATGGGTTCGGGTCCGAATCTATTCAATCGGAACTAATGGTGCTCCAGTTGTCCTGGAAATTGGTATATAGCCACCTCTAGGCCTCTTAAACTAAAACTATTTAAGGATAAACTATTACATTCATCCATAATTACACGTCGCTGGAAGCTTTGCTCAGGGGCATATAAGGGATAGCACCTACGGGTGTTACCAATGAGCGTTTAGCCAAACACAGGCTTCTTGCTGAAGTTGGTGTTTGTGTCTGCGGACTGGAACCCGCAATTTTGCGGGTTGGGTCCACACATCACTAGTAAACCGTTTTTTTTTTTTTTTAAACTAAAATGTCGTAACTTGTTTTGTAAATTTACACTTTTATTTAATTTTATTTTTTCATTTTTTGTTTTCAGCTTTTACTAAATCAAGAATAACGGAAGCCCAATGGATGTGTTGCAAATGGACAGTAATGGAAACTATCACAAGTCTATTGAAATTTAACGGACACAGGGCCGGTTTGGATTCGATGCTGGGTTCCCGATTCGTAACAAACCTACGAATCAACAAAAAGATTGTCTCATCTCTACCCATAACAGAGAAGTTCTGCAATTGTCATATTTCCCTTTTATACTGAGATGGGCAGAACGGTTGCTTAGTGGTTAGCATTACAGCGTTGCAGCGCTGAGGTCCTGGGTTCAAGTCCCAGGGTCAACATCTGAGTTTGTATGCTTGTGTGCTTGTGTGGGTTTCATCTGGGTACTCCAGTTTCCTCCCACACTCCAAAACATAGTGGTAGGTTGATTAGATTGTGAGCCCCATTGGGGACAGGGACTGATTTGGGAAGCTCTGTGCAGCGCTGTGTAATCTGTGTGTGCTGTATAAATAAAGAATTATTATTATTTTATACAGAGAAAAGGTAAACTGTCCAAAGTTCTTCCAAGTTGACTGTCATGTAAATGTGATTCAAACTGAAATATTACTGCTATATGTAGGAGACTTGCAACCAGCCGCCAAACTTATCAGAACTAACCAGATGTATGATGTTATCTCCCATATATTGAAAATGCTGGAGACAGGAGAAAGTAATCCTCACAGTTGTCATTTTGTCTTTTAAACAAAGCATAAAACCAGCAAATAAAGCTGTGTAAGAAGCCCACATGGCATTTAGCTTAAGTCTTCTGATTACTATATCATTGAAATCTCGCAGGGTTCACAACAAATCCCAAAGGTCAACACTACTAGAGGATTAAGAGCAGATTAAAGCAGGAAAAATTGGCAATTATAAAGACCGTACAGCTCATCCATTCATCAAAGCAGGCTTAGCAGGATCCTAATATGACTGGAGCGTGATTCAAGACATACGTCTCTGGGCGTCCTTCATGGAAAATAAGGATAAAAGATAATGGGAATCTTAATGGGAATGCTGCGGTACGTTATTATTATTATTTTTATTGTTAGCATTATTTGTAGTATTATCATATCATCTGACTTATTATACTAGGAGGCTTCTCTTTTAACTACCAAAATCTTGAAGCAAAATTGACTTTGGCCATAAAGACTGAACAGAGTAACACTGTCAATGGTACTGACCGTGACACCCGAAACGCGTCATGATAATGATATCATAATGGAGAGATTTCTGATTGACAAGTTTAAAAAGACACTTGTGATTACAACATGTGTTTTTTCCCCTCTTTTTACGTGTTAAATATCCTAAACCACACATGACCTGCAGGCAAATTGCAACCTTAGGTAGTTGTGTGACTTCAATGTGATAATAAGTGAGATAATTGGGAATCATTTTTTGGTTGTGAGACTTGTATATGACTTGATGTTGCAGCCCTTGCCTTGTTATATTTCAGGATTTTATGGCTTCCTGGCCATTTGTTATGTCCACAAGTCACCATAAATCAGCTGCTACAGTGAAAAGATAGCATTACATGCTGCCAGTCAAGATGGTCATTCATGTAGTAGATGGATGGCCTAGGTCCTCTCTAGCAAGAGTTGGGGCAAGTTAGTCTTGTGGTCTGGCTCATAAAGGGGCTCTATTTATGATGTTTTATGTCCTAATAGTGCACACTATGACCCAACGTATTTCTTTTGAGCATGGGATGAAACAGAATACCAACACAGAAGAACATTAAGAAGAACATATTATAATACAAGAGAGGTCCTCCTGGTCTACTGGGTTCTACCGGGTTGAATGGGTGACTGAATCCACAGTACAGTACCATATGACCATTTCATCTCAGGTTGCAGAAGGGTTTGGTGCTACCCAGAGGAAGAATGTACTAATATCACACAAATGTTCTCCCTGGATAGCCAGAAAGTAGAATAATACAACAGTATGTAAGACAAAATTGGAACTGAAGATACAGTTTATTGCAATGATGGCAAAACTTTTTTGCAAAATTTTTTGCAAATTGCCAACACAGCAATTTAAGCTATAGCTTACTGCTTCCTGCTCTGTTAAAGCTTCCAGAGGACACCAATACAGTAAAGAGGAACAGAAATACGGATTATCATTGTAGCTTCCCTTCGGGGTCCCATGAACAGGTAGAGGAGCTCAAATGATAATCCAGCGCTGTTCATACATCCTTACTCTTGCAGTCATATGCAGTCGCTTTAAAATAGCGTTGAACGCCGTACGTCTTTGTCTACCAGAGACTACTGGACGAGGCTTTGAGTCCTGTCTGGCAAACTTTGTGCTGGGATCTGACAGCCTGGGCACCCAAAGAGAGGGATATGAGTGCCACCTCTGGCACCACTCCAGTGCCACCACTGGTTTATTGTATACTGATCAGCAATGATGACCAGCAGAACATATCTGCTTGCAGTGGACATATTATTCCTGCATATTCTTCTTACTATATCCTGAAGACTTGCTGGTGGGTTATTTGAGCCTACAGTATAGGGCAGTGATGGCAAACCTTTTAGTGACCAAGTGCCCAAACTACAACCATGACCCACTTATTTATTGCAAAGTGCCAACACAGAAATTGAATTTGTGATTTATACTCCCTGCTCGGTCATAGATTTCATTCATATCAGCAACCTGAGGACACCAATAAAGCAGAAAATAGAAGAAATTCGGATGATCATTGTAGCTTCCCTCCAGGGTCCCATAAACAGGAAGAATTGTCAAGGCAGGAGCTACAATGATAATCCAGATCCGTCCGCCCCTTCCCATCCATCCAGTAGTCCCAGATAGCACTGTCACTTTAAAATAGCTTTGTGCACAGCAAGTCCTGGGCTGTCTGGGACTGCAGGAAGATAAATGGAGTCCTCTGTGGTTATGGCCTGGGTGCCCACAGAAAGGGCTCTGAGTGCCACCTCTGGCACCCGTGCCATAGGTTCGCCACCACTGGTATAGGGTATATCTGTGATAAGAGATTTCCACTTAACTTAACTTAACAGACGTGACGTACAACCGTCATGTTGAGGTTGTCCTTGTTTGAATTTTAGACAGAATTCCAAAAAAGTGCAGTAATAATATAAAACATAACTTTTAATAAGTATAGCTTAAAATGAGAATCAACACGCCATCAGCATTCCCTACCGGAACAACCACAACAAAAATGACAATCATGGCTCAATGCCCATAACTACATAAAAGTAACCAACCATATAAACCATATAAAGGATAAAAATAAATGGTTCAATCCTACCCACTAATGTGGTTTCAGCAAGACAGAGGAGTAACAGCAGGCAGGAGGTCAGAGGAAATGGGTTAAAGTCCAATTATAGGTTCTGGATGGACTATCCCTATAGGGCCCTAATGTTCAGTAAACTTTACTCTGTCATGCCCCAAAAATTGACTCCCACCCCGAACCAAAACTCATAATAGGAGCTATGCTCACACTGGTAAACACTGATAACACCCCAGTGTTTTTCTGGGGCAAACCTCAATCCGCTATCTTCATCAGGGCATAAACAATGTTTGAATTTTATCCTAAATTTATAGAACTCATAGGGAACTCTTCCAAACAATGGGCTACCTTTTGTCTTAGTTTCTAGCTGTAAGGTTGTGAGCAGGGCCTGGTTGGAAACAGAGGCTTATACCATGGGTGCTCACGGGTGGCTATTTTAATATGGGGATCGGACTGCAATCTGAACCTTTTCTCTAGGTTGATGAAAGATTATCCCCAGGTAGCCTAAATATTACCTTATAGCAGAAAATGAAGATTATATGTGACATATTGATCACAAATCACAAAATTTGTTGAAAGACGGTACCCATTCTATGCTTTTGATATTGAATATTGTAGGGTACAAGGAGAGAGCACGATAAAAGAACATGGTACAAAAGATAAATAACACAAGTTATAAAAAACTGAATGCTACAAAAATACATTTACAGGGAACTTTTGAGATCCAAATTTTCCTTCTTAATTCAGTGAAAAGGTGTTAATTGGGTTACGAGCATCAGCCAATTGGAAAGATGTCCCAATCTGGTTGCCAATACTGTATGTCACCAAGCTCGGCACAGATGACAATGGCTGCCACTTCTGCCTTCCATTAAGTATTGCAGTATTACAATTTTTTTTGCATTTTTGATTTTCTATCCCTCAGAGGTTCATGGAGCCCTCTGATAAGCTGCCAAAAAGCCTTTCCGACAGAAGCGATTGTTCCTCTGTATAGAGACGTACATGAGGCATTTGTGTGTATTTCCATTTCATTCAGCGGCCCCCGATGTATAGTGCAGGAAATCACAACACAATGCGCTTTACAAATAGAAATAACACATGGTAGGAAAAGCAATTCTTTCCCTTGAGAAAGGACTCTAATCTATTGAAAGGGCGCAGATAACAGGAGGGCTGTGCATTTTGGTGGGTACTTCTATATTGTTGCATTGTGAGCTCAGGTTTGTGCCTTGTATTCAGCGCGGACAATGGAAAATATTCTGTGTGTGATGGACTTGGAGATTTAAGAAATAAATAGGTCCAGCGAGGAGTCATCTAAACCGCTACAATGTATTCATAGAGGCGCACACAAGGCCGTACTGTGTACTCTGTGTATTAAAGTCTAATTGGTTAATGAAGAGTCTTCCTGACTAATCATGAGCACTCAATTTACTATAATAAATATATAAACGTGTTTATAACCAACTTCTATGTGTCCATTGTAAACACTAGTTACACTCATTAAAGAGAATTGATGACCAATGTTCTTTTCAATATTGTAAAACCTGATACAGGAATATATTTTTTTAAAACTTCTTTTACTTTCTGATCTTCTGTTCGTAATTGTGGGGGTTGTCATCTTACCAGAGCTCCAGTAATGTTTAGTGATATTCTTTACAGCAGCCTCATGGTCATAGATGAGACATCTCATTCAGCTGTATGGAGCGTTTTCTTGAAATTATACATGAGGAGATAAGCTGTGACATCATCTATTGTCAGTAGTGATGTAATGATGGTCAGTGTTATCTATATAGAGGTCATTGTACAGGGAGGGGGAGGAGATAAGCTGTGACATCATCTATTGTCAGTAGTGATGTAATGATGGGTCAGTGTTCTCTATATAGAGGTCATTGTACAGAGAGGAGGAGGAGATAAGCTGTGACATCATCTATTGTCAGTAGTGATGTAATGATGGATCAGTGTTATCTATATAGAGGTCATTGTACAGGGAGGGGGAGGAGATAAGCTGTGACATCTATTGTCAGTAGTGATGTAATGATGGATCAGTGTTATCTATATAGAGGTCATTGTACAGGGAGGGGGAGGAGATAAGCTGTGACATCATCTATTGTCAGTAGTGATGTAATGATGGTCAGTGTTATCTATATAGAGGTCATTGTACAGGGAGGGGGAGGAGATAAGCTGTGACATCATCTAATGTCAGTAGTGATGTAATGATGGGTCAGTGTTCTCTATATAGAGGTCATTGTACAGAGAGGAGGAGGAGATAAGCTGTGACATCATCTATTGTCAGTAGTGATGTAATGATGGATCAGTGTTATCTATATAGAGGTCATTGTACAGGGAGGGGGAGGAGATAAGCTGTGACATCTATTGTCAGTAGTGATGTAATGATGGATCAGTGTTATCTATATAGAGGTCATTGTACAGGGAGGGGGAGGAGATAAGCTGTGACATCATCTATTGTCAGTAGTGATGTAATGATGGGTCAGTGTCATCTATATAGAGGTCATTGTACAGGGAGGGGGGGGGAAGCTGTGACATCATCTATTGTCAGTAGTGATGTAATGATGGGTCAGTGTTATCTATATAGAGGTCACTGTACAGGGAGGGGGAGGAGATAAGCTGTGACATCATCTATTGTCAGTAGTGATGTAATGATGGGTCAGTGTTATCTATATAGAGGTCATTGTACAGGGAGGAGATACGCTGTGACATCATCTATTGTCAGTAGTGATGTAATGATGTGTATTGATGTGTATAAAAAGAACATAGTAGTACTGGAACAGGTGCAGAGGAGAGCAACCAAGATTGTCAGGAGAATGGGGGGACTAGTTATTCTGTTTAAAAAAAAGATGGCTGAGGGGAGACATCATTACAATGTAGAAATCCCTGAACGGGTAGTACAAGGATCTCTCCAAATAACTTTTTATATCTAGGCTTGTGACCAGGACAAGGGGGCGTCCTCTACACCTAAAGGAGAGGTGGTTCTACCATCACCATAGACAGGGGGCATCCTCTACACCAAGAGGAGAGGAAGTTCTATCATCACCATAGACAGGGGGAATCCTCTACACCTAAAAGAGAGGTGGTTCTACCATCACCATAGACAGGGGGCATCCTTTTCACCTAGAGGAGAGGTGGTTCTACCATTACCATAGGCATCCTCTACATCTGGAGGAGAGGCAGTTCTACCATCACCATAGACAGGGGGCATCCTCTACACCAAGAGGAGAGGAGGTTCTACCATCACCATAGACAGGGGGCATCCTCTACACCTAGAGGAGAGGAGGTTCTACCATCACCATAGACAGGGGGCATCCTCTACACCTAAAGGAGAGGTGGTTCTACCATCACCATAGACAGGGGGCATCCTTTTCACCTAGAGGAGAGGTGGTTCTACCATTACCATAGGCATCCTCTACATCTGGAGGAGAGGCAGTTCTACCATCACCATAGACAGGGGGCATCCTCTACATCTAGAGGAGAGGAGGTTCTACCATCACCATAGACAGGGAGCATCCTCTACACCTAGAGGAGAGGTTGTTCTACCATCACCATAGACAGGGGGCATCCTCTACACTTAGAGGAAAGGCTGTTTTACCATCGCCATAGATGGCGGCATCCTCTCCACCTAGAGGAGTAGCAGTTCTACTATTTCCATAGACAAGGGGCATCCTCTACACCTAGAGGAGAGGTGGTTCTACCATCACCATAGACAGGGGGCATCCTCTACACCTAGTGGAGAGGCGGTTCTACCATCACCATAGACAGGGGGCATCCTCTACACCTAGAGGAGAGGAGGTTCTACCATCACCATAGACAGGGGGCATCCTCTACACCTATAGGAGAAGAGGTTATATCATCAACATAGACAGGGGGCATCCTCTACACCTAGAGGAGAGGAGGTTCTACCATTACCATAGACAGGGAGCATCCTCTACACCTAGAGGAGAGGAGGTTCTACCATCACCATAGACAGGGGGCATCCTCTACACCTAGAGGAGAGGAGGTTCTACCATCACCATAGACAGGGGGCATCCTCTACACCTAGAGGAGAGGTGGTTCTACCATCACCATAGACAGGGGGCATCCTCTACACCTAGCGGAGAGGCAGTTCTACCATCACCATAGACAGGGGGCATCCTCTACATCTAGAGGAGAGGCAGTTCTACCATCACCATAGACAGGGGCATCCTCTACACCTAGAGGAGAGGCGGTTCTACCATCACCATAGACAGAGGGCATCCTCTACACCGAAAGGAGAGGGGGTTCTACCATCACCATAGACAGGGGGCATGCTCTACACCTAGAGGATAGGAGGTTCTATCATCACCATAGACAGGGGCATCCTCTACACCTAGAGGAGAGGCGGTTCTACCATCACCATAGACAGAGGGCATCCTCTACACCGAAAGGAGAGGGGGTTCTACCATCACCATAGACAGGGAGCATCCTCTACACCTAGAGGAGAGGCAGTTCTACTATTATAATTATTATTATAGATATTATTATTTGGTTTTGTGTTGCGGTATGAGAGCCAGAACTTTATGACTCTCTAAAAATCTCTGTGTTCGCCATGTAATTCAATAGCCCAGGACTGTACGTACAATCTAATAAACTAAGAATCTTTAAGTTGATAGTAGCCCGCCTAACCTTCACGGCCACGTAGAGCTTTACAGTTTGTACAAATAGTACAACATTGGTCCATGTACAACTTATAGTGGCTAGATGGAAAGTGTCACCAAAAAACTAATTATTTTCTAACCATATTTTGGGGGAATTTTATAATAATTTTCAAAAACTAAAAGATTCTTTGTACCGGGTCAGCCAGTGGTTAACTTGAAGAAAGTTGAGAGTCCTCAGTTGTTGATACCTTTTATTGGCTAACTAAAAAGAGTGATGACAATTGCAAACGTTCGAGACTTCTTATGTATCTTCATCATGTGTGGTATAAGACAACATCTGAATAGAACACAAATTTATACATAAAAGGATATAGTAACTCTATGGTTGATGAGACAAGTGATAAGAAACAGAACAATCAATGTAAGGAGAGAAGAGTAAACACTATTAGCAATAAATTGTAGCACTTGTGAGATGGTTTTATTGTCCCTTGATTGAGATGTGGTCCATGGCTGTGATGACCCCACCAGGTCTGAGGAGCAGATTCCTTAAGAGTCATAATAAGACATAACTCTGTGGAGCTTGGTGAGGACACTTTTTTATTTGCTTACCCCTGGCCTATGAAAAAACTGTAAAGTTATTCCACAACAATTTGAATGCATTCTTGTTTTGCTAATTATTTATTAATTAAAATTATTTTTTATAAAATCTATATGTTAATATATTTCTCTTGACTAATCACAGTGCGTAAATGACACCCTGGGCTATGCTATATTTGTATTTAGTGTCTGTGTGTGTTTAGTCTACAGCTTTCTCCACACATAATAAATTTCATGGTATTTTTACGGGAACCTAAACATTGTTAATTTTAATGAACCACATGAAATGTATAGGAGGCATCTAATATCTGGCCACACATCAACAAAGTGATGAATGGAAAGAGAACATTTAAAAACAATGATTTTTTAAAAATATTTTGATAATCTACATGTATTAAAATGAATAAAGTTTAGGAAAAAAACATTTTCTATAACCTTCTCCTTGGCCTAAATATATAGAGAGATATTTCATGCTTAAACAATATTAATAGAGATCCTAGATTTCAAAAATAATTTAGACTTGCAAAATTAACTTAGAAGGAACACCTCAATATTAATTCAAAAGGGGGCGCAGGGGATGAAAAATAGTCCCAGCGACAGAATTATTATTTGCTAACCACCACAAAATTAAAGCTGACAGCTAGTCGGAAACCGGCAGAAACTGGCAGAGGTAACAAGACTTTATATAAATGTCCCCCAATATATCCAAACTAATAATCCAAATCGTTGTTCTTTTCATGCCAATTATTGAGGACACATGCAGGATATCGGGCGCACAATTTTAGTGAATCGCGGCACATTGCATTATCGCCGGACAATGCACTTTCCAATTCTGTTGGACGGTTAAGTAAATGTGCCCCAATGTGTTGAAGTCAACAACTTTATAGGCCAAAAAAACATTGCTTAAGACCTTAATGCACATCAATCCATGATTATGTCTACAAATTTAAGGCAGCTCAGGACTGTTGATACCTGTCCTAGGAGAGGGTGTCATTCTACAATCCACAAAATATTAAGAGGGGCAGCATGGTGGCTTAGTGGTTGGCATTATAGCCTTGAAGCACTGGGGACCTTTGAATCTAGACATCTGCAAAGAGTTTGTATGTTCTCTCTGTGTTTGCTTGGGTTTCCCATAGGTCCTCCGGTCTCCTCCCACACTCCAAAACATACTGGTAGATTGATTAGACTGTGAGCCATATTGGGGAAAGGGACTGATCTGACAATCTCTGAGGTGGATGGATCTCTGCTTCAGGGATTTTTACATCAATCAATCTCTATCAGTAGAGAAATATAATTTTTTTTGTTGTCGTTAATGTGAGATGCAACATTTCAGATGCCAAGGCGTCCTTCATCAGGATCAGTGAAGAAGTGTAAAGTTCCAGTGTTCAGCAGCAGCACTTTTTACTTGGTTGGAGACTCAACACTGTCTAATACTTTGCATCTTACACGTGTTACGAAAGAGATGAATACAGATATTTGGAACATAAAGTTGCGCCAGAGGAGCATCAGTGTAGTTCTTTCTGGCTGGATTTCCCATGTAAGAGGAAATGTTAGCAAAATATGTTATGTGTCATTATAATTATCCATTATAAGGTCCTTCTGCCTCCCCAATGAGTGATTTTTGGCTTTGCTATTTCCATAGCTTTAATCGTTGTGATACTGCAGAGTAAGTTGTTAGGTAAAACCCTAATGTACGCCTTTAGGGCCTAGGAAACATGTATAAAAAGTGCAGCGCAAAAAATATTACAGAGAAGAACAGATTGCTCGAAATGTAAAAGGCGAAAAGCACAGCATTTGTAAAATGTCCTGGCAAATAACATTGTGCACTTATTGTGTGCCAGGACCTACCTGGTGCAGACAAGCGGCAGGTGTTTTGCTGCGAGAGATGATTAAATATCATAGCGTGTTCCCACTGATCAGAGTTGGCTCTTTTACGGCCAAGAAGTGTCTGCTTATCAAACCAAGCAACATGATGTGATGGATACGACGCTCCGCTGATTGCTAAACTTGGAAAACAATTATTTTTCAATTCACTTTTCTCTACTCTTCTCTCTGTACTAATTTTAAGCAAGAAAATTCACTTTTTAGTAATGTGCGCCCACAGAAAATATAATATAGAATAGAGGTGCACACATTTCAGTTGTACCTGTCCCTGGTGGGTGGGGAAAGCTTACAAATTGGTTGCTGTGGGCTCAATTACAATATTCAGGTGTTTGTATTAGTGTTTTGTAGTCATTGGAGTCGGAACTAAGGCTGATTTTGCTTATTGCTCAGGATCTTCAACTTAGGCTACATGTACACGGCTGCAAAAATGGCAGCTTGTTCACTGACACCATAGAGGTCTCGGTGCAGCGGGCACCATGACCAAGCAGGGCGGCCACCCTGCAAATTATAGAACCCCAATTGGCAGCAGGTCTTATAGCCAGAGGGGTAAGTAGATCAGAATCAATTTTTTATTGTTCCATAGTAAATTAGTTTGAAATAAAAACTTATAGAGGGGGTCCCCTACTTAAGGACACCCGACTTACAGATGAAACCTAGTTACACCTCAGGTGAAGCTCTCTAGATACTTAGTCCCAGGCTGCTATGGTCAGCTGTAAGGTGTCTGTAATGAGGCTTTTTTTGATAATCGTGTTCCCTTGACAAAAATTAGAAAATCCAATTGTCACAGTTACAAAAAAAATTTAGTCTGGAACTACAATTATAAATTACACCGGGTCCGACTTACATGCAAATTCAACTTAAGTGCAAGCCTAAAGAACCTATTTTGTACGCAACCTGGGGAACTGCCTGTGTCTGTGAAATTGACCTACTGTACAGTCTCGCAGTGTTGATCCAGAGGAAGGCAAACTACCAAGGGCGTCAATTGGTTTCTTTTAGGGAAGTAATTCCTATATATTCCTGTCAATTGGATACTTAAATCAATACAACACAACCTTTTTGCTTGCAGCATTTTCCTGACAGAATAACATGAGGGATGCCGGTATCAATCTATGATGCATGGATCCCCTGCATACCCTGCAACATAACATGTAGGTATTCCATAGAATTAAATGGACTTGTACAGCTCGCTAAACAGCCTCCAGACTACAGCTGATCTTCACTGAAAAAATCTTCTGATGTACGGGTTCATTGCTGGCTGTCCTGCAGCCACAAAATCTTGCTTGCAAAAATGAAGAAAGATCTCAGCATCACAATTAATTTTTGATTTAATTATTCGTTAAAAACTAAAAGTTTTATATTGCCATCCATACTAGCTGATGCATTTCGAGCGATTGTGTTCCGTAAGTTATAGGCTATGATTAAGGGCACACAATTTGTTTAAGTGGCCCAAAACCCGTCAACCAGTATGGATGGCAATACCAAGCTTTTCGATTTTACCCTGCAACGTAGCCTGTAACAACATATGTGTGACACTTGAGGTCCTGTCCCTGAGGTAGTGTTTTGTCCGTACTTCACTTTGATAGAAGGAGCCTGATGATCAACACCAGAGAAATAACTCACTAAGTACATCTAAAAATTCTGGGGTCAACACTTCTTGACTTTCAGAGCTATAGGTTTATAAGAGCCTGAGTCCACTGGAGGATGCTTTAGTACTTTATTGGGGCTTGGAAATGATATTCTGGGGTTGATGTGACTACATTCTTAGCAAAGAAGTGTAGATTATACGCTACATATGGTATATACTCAAGTATAAGTCGACCCGACTATAAGCCTAGGTACCTAATTTTAACACAAAAACTGGGGAAACCTATTGACTCGAGTATAAGCCTAGGGTGGGAAATGCATTGGTCACAGCCTCCAGCCAGTAAAGCCCAGTATATACCCCAGTATATAGCTGGCCAGCCCTCTTGCCCCCAGTATATAGCCTGCCAGCTGCCCGGGTATAAAGCCAGCCAGCCTCTGCTCCCGCAGTATATAGCCTGCCAGCCCCTGCAGTATATAGCCAGCCAGCCCCCCCAGAATATAGCCCACCAGCCCCTGCTCTACAGTATCTAGTCTGCCAGCCCCTACAGTTTATAGCCTGCCAGCCCCTGCAATATATAGCTAGCCCATCCTCTCAGTATATAGCTGGCCAGCCCTGAGTATCCCAAGCCTTTCATTAAAAAAAATCAGCTGATTTCTGGTGTTGTTGTTTGTGCGCCGCTGGCATCACGCTGGGTCCCGAAGAGGAGCCCAAGAGGAGCCGAAGGACCTGAAGATGACCCTAAAGATACGAAGAGGCACTGAGCATCAGAAGCAAGAAGAGGACCTGTGGGGGCATCGGATAGGTGAGTACAGTGTTAATTTTTTAATAGACTCGAGTATAAGCTGAGTTAGTTTTTTTTTGCACAATTTTTGAAAAACTCGGCTTATACTCAAGTATATATGATGAGTATCAGAAAACTAATAAAATACAATAAAATTCACTTTCTACTCTAGATAAAAATGGCCTTATCCCATATAGCTGTGGATACAATAATTTCTCATACAGAAAATATCAAAGGCATCGTAATTACACTAAAAATGTTTCATTTTCATTTTTTTTCTATTACCGCCCACTTGTGTATTCCGCTATCCGCGCTACGTATAAATAATAAATAGTTATTAGGGTTTGATTTTGTTTGAATGCCACATGCAACGCGAACAATTATATAAGGGAAAGAAAGAAGTGGAAGTTTGCCAGTTAATCAGAAATTTGCCAGATGGTTACACAATAGCGGCACACATGTTTATTGAGCCCACTTTTGCTTACAGAGAGATATTTTTTAATTGGCCTCTTATGAGTATAGGCAACAATTTTTTCCTCGACAAAGAATAGCATTAGGGAGATAGATTAATTGTGCGGCAAAATATGTCCACCACGTTGAAAGCAGATTATCCGGTACAGCTTAACGTGTGGGCGATTTTATAAACAGCCATTGAAATAATCAATTTCATTGTCGTTTAATCAATGTATTTGTTACTATTGACTATGTACTTTATATATGCAGACATGGGGTAGTAAATGAGTCATATAAACTTATAAAATAAGTAATAAAAGTAATAAAAAACTATACGAAATTAATAATTTATCTTGTAAAAAAAATTAAATAGGTAAATTGTGATAATTATAATAATTTCTCATGTACTAAATATACTGTAAATGTCAATCATAAACATATTGGTTTGGACCAGATTCAATATACAATGAGCTTCTAACCAGATGATAAGGGTAATGGCACATTATAGTGGTTGGCGTGTGGCATGGCGTGCCGGCAAAACCATGGTGAACCACAAGGGCTCAATTGTCAAATAATGTTGTAGGTAAAGATGAGAGTACCAAAACTACCTGTTGGGGGTCGGTATGCCCTGTGCACCCGGGCTTAATGCCATATTGACTGCCAAATGGCTTAAACAACATATTAAAACCCATAGCAACTAGGCATGACTTTGACCAGGGGTGTTCCCTTGGTCAATGGTTAGTAGCAAGAGACGCACCCAAATCCCGAACCCGAATGAGAAGTTTGTGTCTGCTTATCTTTATTTGTAGGTAAAACAATTATTAACCTCAACAACTTAGAGAAGTTGGGCCAGTTATAGGTCGGCAGAAAGGCCCTCCTCTATTTCACCACTTAGATGTCACGGTTTCTATTGACCGCAGCATCTAAGAAGTTATACTGCAGGATCTTAGAAAGCTAGAAAGAATGGAAGTACAGAAGCCGGCAACCACTGTGTATGGAGCAAGGTCAGCTCACCATCAAGAGGTAACACAATGCATTTTTCATATATATATAGAATAGTTGCATCATAGAATGACCATGTAAGTGTGTAAATTGGCTATATTTAGAGGGGCTACTATGGATTTATGGACCGAATTCATGGTATCATAGTGAGGTATTAACTTTTCCACGGCCGATTACAGCCAATCACAACCACTGCAGTCAATGATTGGCTGCAAAGACAAGTCCTGTGTCATGACATCATCACTGGTAAGGAAGAACACAGTAAAGGGCTCAATACTGAAGAAAATGAGGATTTTAAATGGAATTATTGTAAATGTAACTTGAAGACAATGATAGATAAATGATGGAGTCATATTTTCCATAGAACATTCCAGGTTTCTGAGCTCATAGGTCGATGAGTAAACCCATGTTGTCACTTCCATTTTCAGATCTTCTACGTGAAACAAGATTATGATCAATTGTTAAACAAAAGTATAATCATCAGTATATGACAACACCCGGTGAATGCTAGAATTAAGCTATTGTATTTTAACAAATTTTATTACCCTTTCACTTTCAGATGTAATAAGCGGGTACCAATGTGAATAACAATTTGTGCAGTGACCTGTAAGGTGAGAACAAAGGCAACTCGATTTGTCAGCGGCAACAATTTGATGAATGAAGGATGAGATATTTTAAGCAGAGATTTCTCAGAGAATAATTATATGTAAGCGCTTGTTGTTCAGTATCAGAGTAAAAGGAACAACAGGAGAATGAAAGGACTATCTGTCACGGTGTTACGTCTAAAGCTATTCATGAAACATGTTTTCCAAAAACTTTCTTAAAGGAGTATTGCCATCGTCTTATGTTATGGCATATACTGTAGCTTGGATAACTCATGATCTCTGGAAATTCTCCCTATTATAGGGTCCTATCCAATTGCTAGGTTTGGGACTGTCCTAAGTTTGACGTGTTACATGATCCTCTTCCCATTGGAAAAAATAACTTTGGATCCAAAATGGCCGACTTCAAAATGGCCGTCATGGTCAACACCCATCTTGAAAAGTTTCCCCCTCCCATATATTAACGTGCCACAAACAGGGAGTTGATATCACCACCTATTCCCACTTTATTTAGGTGTATCCATATAAATGGCCCACCCTCTAGTATGTGTTGGGTCCTATTGGTTCTCCAATAATCAGCATATCATTGGCATATTTTTGCACCATCTGTTACTATAGATAGAAAACTGTGTATATTAGATCTCCTTCATAAATTAATAAAAACATTTTAAAAATTTCTGATGCTGGTGTATTGTAACTGTTACACAATTCCTCAAAGAAGTCATCAACTGATCATGAATATGATCCTATAGCATGTTTGACTTACATGCATTAAAATATAGTAATATCCCTGGGAGTATAAAATAATAATGATTTGGGGCTGTGAGGTTGCCCATTGACCTCTGTTGTGTGTGGTCTTGATGTGGTGAGGCACGTTTCATGCAACGAGTGTCACCGCATTGTGACTGTGGTGGATATTGGCGAGTGACAAACTGGGGCCTACTTGATACCCATGCACCATCATGTGCATGATGCCATACATTGATAAGATTCCATAAACATGTGCCTACACCCAAAATGTGGTTTGTATCCAACAATTTACCACTGGAGATCTACATACAACAGTATTCGAAGAATGATGAATTAGTTAATCCTCCAAAAAAGTTATTCTTGACCATTTCTTATAAACTTTACATATTAAACATCATCCCTGGTCTTCATAATTCAGGCATTTCTCCAGCAGATACTTGGTTCATAGTTAATGGGCACTGGGTCCAAAACCAGAAGTATATACAGGCAATCACTATACCTTTTTTACTTTGTTTTGTACTTTAAAACTTTAAAGGGGTTGTCTAACTTGCTAAAGGAATGGTTACTGCTCTGATTTTTAAACTTTCCAGGAACCGTCTGGGTATCTCTGTACACCTGGTCATTGGGCATATGGAAAGGGTCTATAGATACAATATGATATCCCCTAAATATTATTGTTGCTTATTACTAAACCTTAAAAAAACATTCATCTTTAAGAATGAATATAGGAACAATTTACATATACCATCAGTTAGCTTATAGAGTTGTCAATAAACTAGGTGGCCTGTGTGAGGTTTCACAACTTAATGGAGCAAGAGACATCGTCAAAGGAGACTAAGCTGTGGTGCAAACACTAGAGACATAAAGATGGTCGACACAAATCAATTGAATAAAGAGGCATTTTATGTTTGTTACATTGATGGCTTGATACTTTCTATACATTAGAGGGAAAGTAAAGGCAGTGATCGACGTTAATATAAATCAACGTCAGGGCCCAGTCGTTCTCTGCTTTTAAGTGGTTTTATTAGGAGCATTATATCCTTCACTCTTCCTTCACCTCAAACCTCTACTAAGCTTCTTACGTGAGACATTTGTGCTCATTTGTCAATTGTGTCACCTGACCTGATTTGTCAATTGTGATCTATCACCATGATTGGATGGAAACTCTTTGGGGACACCAGAGAAAGTGAATATGACGGTCTACTCCATCAACCATTGGCAATAGACCATTGTGTTCTTCAAATTAGGTTGTCTTTTGATGGATTTCTGTGACCCAACATTGTATTAAATGGGTTTTCCCATCTGGGCATTTACATTTAATTAAATTCATTTGCCATCTGTAAACATTTCTTCAATTGGATGTTAATTAAAAAAATGTTCCTGTGTGCAGATAATTTCTCATAAATGTAGCCATGTTGTCCCTTAGAAACCAGATAGCTTCCTCGGATACGACCACGTCACACTCTGGCAGCGGTGGCCAGACATGCGCTATAAAGTCCTGCCGGACCACCAGGATTCAGCAATCATTACCACAGGGTGGACATTTTATATACAATAACCTTTTGTTTCTTTGTGCACTCAATCCATCAGAGGTGGCCGTATCCGAGGAAGCTATCTCGTTTCTAAGGGACAACATGGCTACATTTATGAGAAATTATCTTCACACAGGAACATTTTTTTAATAACATCTAATTGAAGAAATGTTTACATATGGCAGATTAATGAAACTGAATGTGAGTGCCCAGATGAGAATACCCCTTTAAGGGTCCCACCAAAGAATCCTGTCTTACTCTGGTTGGCCATTTCAACTCTGTCTAACACAATGATACCGCTATGGCTGAAACCCTACAACTTTTACAAGGGAGATCATTACTTTGCACAGTACATCATCATATACCCTTAGTATAGGGAGTAGCGAAAAGCGTTGGAGCAATAACAATCGGGAAGGTAAGTTAACTGGATATGGATCGTGGGAGCACAAAAATATTTTGATGTTTTCAAAAATAAGTTGGCTGGTTTTGTTCTCAGTTGACTTTACTCTACAGTCTACAGGAACCAAAAATATTTCAGATCTTGCTTTTTCGCTTCCATTTTTTACTTGCTGCATTCCAAAGACTAGACCTTTATTTTCAATAACAGAACCACATGAGGGCTTACTTTCTGCAGGAATGACATTTAAGGAGTGACATAGACAAAAGAAATGGCTGTTGAGCCATTTTCTTATGGGTTTATTTTTAGGACCTGCAATACCTTTTGATCACTTTTTATTAATTTTCCTTTCACTGTATGAAATAGTTATTTTTATTTTGCGATAGATCGGGTATATCTTTATTAATTTGTATTTGCGTTCTGGTATAAAGGGGGAATTTATTTCTAACTTTTGAACCACAAGAGATACTGCAGTTTTTGAGACATCAATGGTCTTCTTTGACATGCTACATGACCATTCCCATTGGAGAAACTTCGCCTCGATCCAATATGGCTGCCATGTTTTGGACATAGCCTTAAAGGGAGCCTGTCACCAGGAAACCCATTTTTAGCACTCCCCCAGTCCCCACAGAGCATAGTACATACACTGCCAAAGTGTTTTTGTATAAAAAAATAGGTTTAACTGAAAAAAGATATGTTATATTGTACCTTTCATTAGCATCTGCTGTGTGACTAGGCACTCGTCCCCTGGGAGTGGCTGGAAAGGAGCAGTTTCCCCCCCACCCTTGGGATATTGCTCCTACATGTGTCCGTTTCAAATATATGAATAACTCCTCTCACAGTGGCTGTAGAGGAGCAGGGGACGTCGCTAAGCCAAGTGATGGGAGTTTTCATATATTTGAAAAGAACACATGCAGGAGCTGTTTCCCAAGGGTGGGGGAAACTGCTCCTTTCCAGCCACTCCTGTTTGTGTTTCCTGTTTGTGTTCCCTGTGTGTGAACAGCGACTTAGCCTTTGTTGTATTTTGATTTACTGAGCTACACCCTGCTCTCTGCAGTTCATCCCTGTTTAGCAAGGGTTACTAGCCTGATGGACAGCTACTCCAGTCTGCTGCTGGAGGTATGTCCCGGATGTGCTTTATATGCCTGCTCAGTTCCATCAGACTTCGCTGGTTATATTATATATCTCAGCTTTGTTTCTTGCTTGTGCTATTGTATTCTATTGCTTACTCTGGTTTTCTGATCATGGCTTTGTACTATCACCTACTCCTATTCTGTACTGTACTTGCTATCTCATTGTGACCTGGAGCCCTGTGTTGTTTGTTTGTTTTGTGTCAGCACTGTGGCTTAGGGAGGGATCAGCGCCCAGTTACTGCCTAACCCTTAGGGTGGAGCCATGTAAGTAAGCAGGTGACAGCTTGGGGGTCCCAGTTTAGGGCTCACTGTCCTGTATGTCCTCCAGCGCCCCTTGTCACCCTCCTTACAAGCATTCTATTCATCCCGGCCACTAAATTATGTCTTACAGTATAAATATACATTCACAGAATTTGGGGGACTGTTATGGGTAGGAGGCGGGGACTGTTGTTGGGTGGAAGTTTGGGGACAAGGTCAACGCTTTTTAATGGCCACAAGCTGGTTTTAATGTTCTATCTTTTTTGGGATGAACAACTCTTGAAATCTTAGTGTTGTGCATCCCAGTTCCCGATAGCGGTTGATATTGGGCTATGGGATATAATGACATATCCCATAGCCCAATATCAACCGCTATCAGTCTGAAATAAAAGAGGGTCCTGGGACTTGACCTACCCTAAATTAATGAATGTAGCAGCCGCCAGTAAGAGACACAACTGCAATCGAAGTGCTAGAAAAATTGGGAGTACAGAGTTCACCCCCCTTTTATACACCATCGCCTGTGAGATATAAGCGTCTTCTGAAGAGTGGTGGACCCGATCCAGTGCTAATTTCGGTAAAATTACAAATTAAGGAAAGTACAAAGAAGCTCACGCTCTATTGAGCAGCGGTCATATAAAGTTTTTCTATGAGAAATTAGTCATTATTACTTGTTAAACATAAAATTGCTGTGGTGGGACTGCGGGACATGTCCAATCATTTATCTCAGGAACCTGGTGTGATCATGTTCTCTTAGAAAGATGGACTTGTTTTTCCTCATATTCTGCGCAGTAAATTAATTTATTGATTTTCACAATGAGCATGAATCATTATTGCTGGGACAAAATAGAAATGCTGTGGTTATTACAATATAGAACGGAAGCTGAGGAGTAAGTGGGTCCAGAGGCCCCGTCCGTGTTTCTACAAGAACAGCAAAGTTCCTGCAGTAAAATAATTAATTGCTTTTAATCTGGTGAGAACAATAGCGCCAAAGTACACAAAGCAATAACGGATGACTGAAGAGGAGATGAAAATCTATGGAAATGTTAAATGTCTTGGGTTGTGTATCTAGGGGAAAAAAAATGTAGCCTGGATAAATGGCTTAAATTGCATTGAGCATGTTACATTAACCCCTCCATGTCTGCAATCCCTTAACCCTTTCATGTATCATAACACATCGTATGCAAAACAATTCCCATGCTCTAGCAATGACAGGGGAAGTAGAAGAGTATAGAGTAAGCCCTAATGGCATACAATCTGATTAATATATAAAATGTACATATTTTAATAAAATGTATATGTTAATGTTTTATTTTGCAGTTTTTCACTGAACTGAAGTCCCAGGCTGCACCGAAATCCCAGATCAATAAAGCAAATGATAGTCTTTGACAGCACAATATCAAAAAGGGGCAAATTGAGCTCTGTGAAGTTTATATGATTTGAAGAAGGAGATAAAAACGAAGAATTCCGGACAGGAGATAGTGAGAGCTCTGATAAACCTGCCCACACAGAGTGATTGACAGCCATCTGTGTGGAGGAACTAGGATCAGGACTCTCACTGTCAATCACTGTGTGTGGGCGGAGTAATCAGGACTCTCACTGTCAACCACTGTGTGTGGGTGGGGTAATCAGAACTCTCCCTGCCACTCACTGTGTGTGGGCGGGGTAATCAGGATTCCTGCTGCCAATTATTGTATGTCGGCAGGGTAACCAGGACTCTCCCTGCCAATCACTGTGTGTGGACGGAGCAATCAGGACTCACTATCAATCACTGTGTGTGAGAGGAGTGATCAGGATTTTCCCTGTCTATCACTGTATGTGGGTTGGCTTATCAGGACTCTCAATGTCAATCACTGTGTTTGGGCGGGGTAATCAGGACTCTCACTGACAATCACTGTGTGTAGACATGGTAATCAGGACTCACTGTCTTTCCTAGGAGTCCTTTAATGAAAACTTATTCCAGCTCAGATAAACCTATATATCATAGACCTCAACTTCTCTAACTCTTTCATAAATTAGTTTCAGACTTCATACTTAGGCTTTAGGGCTGCCAAAGCAGTATGAAAACCTTCTCCCCATTATTTAGAAGGAGTGGCAGAATTGCCCTGGAGTTACTTGCAATATTCAAGCTGCATAATATATTTCTTGATTGGTCCTACTACAATGATGAAGAATGTTGTTGTCATTACATCAACAATCACATTAGAATTATTTAACATATATTGCCACAAAATAACAGAAAAAGTAATGTCTCATTCTTTACATATTGTTATAATTTGCATGTGTAATTTGCATTTGATATAATTTTGCATGTGGAAATATTTGTAAAAAACATATTGTGATATCAGAAATGGAATATTAAACAGAACGAAATACTTTCCATGCTGTACTACTCACCTCTTCCTGCGGGGGCAGTCTATAATAAAGACTTTTAGTTCTATCTCCTGTGCATATATACAAATGTCTCCACATAGAATATGTAAGTCAATGTCTTTATACTGCCCAGAATTGGAACACTTGACTTATAGACAACTTACCAACAGGAATCAGAGACATTTGAGACCAGACAGACCAGCTAATTAAGAGGGGGGGATCATGTATTTCTACTTTTTGTGCACTGCACCCTGCGCCCATTACCGGTTATGTGGGAAGTATATACACCGTATATATGTCGGCTGTATATATCTCCCGCATACGTTTGTGTGAATGTAGCCTTAAAGTGTAACTAAACCTTTGAAACATCCTGGATACAGGATTGAAAGCTGATTTTTACAAACTGCTTGAATATGAAAGAAAGGAAAGGGAAAAAGAAAGAAGGAACAGAATCCTATAATAAACTATATTACAGTGGCTTAGTGGTTAGCATTACAGCATTGCAGTGCTGGGAACCTGGGTTCAAGTCCCAGGGACAACATCTGCCAAAACTTTGTGGGTTTTCTCCATGTTTGCCTGGGTTTCCTCCAGTTTCCTCCACAACATACTGGTAGGATGATTAGATTGTGAACCCCATTGGGGACAGGGACCAATTTGGCAAGCTCTGTGCAGCGCTGCATAATCTGTGTGCACCATATAAATGACAAATTATTACTACTGCACTATTAGTTTATTTTTTTTTTTTAAGTTACACTTTAACGACCTAAGGTTAGGTAATCAAAATCATACTAGTGAATGTCTTACCTAACACCCTGACACCCTAGTCTGACTCCCTGTCACCCTACAAATATACTATACAATCAATCTTTAATGCTGGACTAGTAACACATTCTCCCTCCGATTAAAAGCGGTTCTGCAGCATCAGAAGTATTTAATATTATAATGCATCTACTATTATAGGGATATGAATTCTTTGGTGACTTCTTGTAATACTCTTATAATTTACAGTAGGTGGCACATTATACCACATATAATAATCCCACAGTAATCATTCCAGCTCTTATAATCCAATTATTCTAACTCCAGAATCCCAGAACCAGGGAGTAAGACGAGGGAAGAGCAATCAATAAGTGACAGGTTGTAAGCTGTAACATCGCAGGACCGCCAAGATTCATCATTACTATCTGCCAGTGAGAATGAGCAGCGACTGAAAATCTTTTGGAAGTAAATCAAATTGGTTCTTAATCTCTGAGTCCCATAACATCAGAATATTGTCTGGTTTTCGGGCCGACCACAATCACTTGTTTGGTGACAACATTACAGCGCTGGAGAGAATCAATTTAAATTGGCCGGGGAGGGAGAGGATGATTAAAATGCATTTCCGAGGGATTGACAGCTCCGGCTTCAAATGTTACCGAGTTTGCAAAATTAGCTCAAGGCAAGTTTTTGAAGGGGACTACAGAGGGAAAAGAATTTTACACATAAAACATTTTTCTCATATAACTACTGCAAAGAGGGAAAGTGATGGATATTCTGTTACAGTTTTGTGAAAATGTAGCACATATACGCATTTGTACTGGGATTCGTGTAGAAAAATGGAAAGAATGTGATGAAGAGTTGCCTCCGGCTCCCATTTGGATCACCGAGTTGTGCTCGAAAAATGAGCAGCTCAGATCTGTTGCTATGGACTACATCTCTTCTTCTTGTCTGTTCTAAAAGAGCTTTTGACACCGTTCAATATTCTGTAAAAAAGAGTCTTTTAATTATCTCTTATTTTAACCCCATGTGCATAGTTTTTGTTATGGGACTCCATTTTGTTGCCTTTTTTTATAACCGACATGTATTACTTGAAGTTGGCACTAACAGAGGACCCTGTAGTCACAGAGCTCGGAGCAGATGAAGGTTTTGCCCTAAAGGTAAAATGGTCTGAGGTATAGTGAGGCTATGGCAATACATTTACTATTTGATTTTATGCATTATGAACCAAATATACTTTGAGAATGCTGTAGGTACACTGATGCAGAAACATATCTTGTTTAATCCCCGAGCTGAGGGGTTTTGCTGAAATAATAATTATAAAATGCTGGATAATGAGGCTCTGACGCTCCTGTGCCTGGCTCTATGCTTTTCCTCTTACACTGCATCAGAGAATGATGTAATCACTGTGTTGTGCCTGACAGGCAGAAGTAATCACTGCACCATCCCCCAGCTGCTGTATATAAGTAATCCAGTTCAGATTGATTAACCCTGTCTGGACAGTTCAGGAAGCTCTGTGTAATTGTTTATGAATTGCAAGCAGTGTGCAATCCAGCTTTCGTAAGGTCCTGAATTTTGTAATTGTTTTTTTCAGCAAATTAAAGGGAACCTACCACCACGATTCTACCTATAAAGGCAGAATGGGTGGTAGGTGAATAAATGGGACGTGAGGATAGCCATTTTTTGGGCTAATCCTCACGTCCCGGCTACCTTTTAGAAAGCTTTAATCCACTGATATGTAAATTTTATTAAGCGGCTACTGGGGCGTGGAGAAGCCGGACATGAGGCTACAAGTCGCGGATACTCCACACCCCAGTAGCCTCTTTTCTCCTCCTACCATTTCATCTTCGGCACGCATCTATGGTAGGTTCCCTTTAAATTCTAGTAAATTCTTATTGTTGATCGGGCTGGATTAAGCTTCTGCCACAAGTGTTTGCAACACAGTGTGGTCCTGGCCTAACTGTTGATGGTCCTCCATTGAGACGGTATGTTACATATTTGAAGGCTGCACAAGATCAGATGTATTAAATGGAAGCCTGTCACTTTGTAAACAGGCAGTCCCGTAGACAAACCTGTCGATTGTTTGCCCAACTGGGGTTTAAGATGCTCTTTCACTAAAACTCTATAGACGATTATGCGTACCAAAGAAAATGTATCTGGTCTACCATAAAGGTTGTAGTTAAAGGGAACCTGAAATTTACAGAATAAACCACCAACAGTAAGTTGTAATGCATTTTAGTTCATATGTCTTTCATGGCCCATCATGGTAGCATAATCCAGAAAATCAACTTTGAAGTGAGATGTAAATTGGTTGTGTAAAGTCATGGATGTGTGGAGAGTTAGGTACTGAAGTCAAGCTCTCCCCACGTGAGAATACCCCCTTCTGCTATAGTTTGCATAAACCAGTAGTCTTCAGGAAAGCCAATTAGTGATAATTCTGGACATATAGGCATCATACAGAAAACTGGGAATCATAAGAAGGGGATAGCTTGATTTCAGAGCTAAACCCTCCGCCTCAGTGACTTTATACATCCAATTTACATCAAACCTAAAGTTTGTTCTCGAGGTGATGCCACCAAACATTGCCATGAAATAATAATAACAATAAACTTTATTTATACAGCGGCATCAAATTCTGTATCCCTATACAAATCATAGGGGACATATACAAATATAATATTACATTACAGAATACAAACTGTCATATGGAACAATAGGTGTGAGGGTCCTGCTCACCAGAGTTTACATTCTACGAGGATGAAAGGGGTGACATAAGAGGTAAAGAGCTTGTATTATGGTCCAGCCATTCTTTTTAAGAGAACAGTATGAAATAATTTAATAAATAAAAATTCTGCTGCTTGAACCAGCCTTCAGCCGAATCTTATATACAGATTCCAAGGTGAAAGTGACCGCAGAGAATCCTGGAACTTGGTATATATCTGGTGTTTGCCGGATAACAGACTGGAGGAGAACAAAGGATGGATTAGTAAAGGGAGAGTTGACATTTCATACAGTTAGCGAATTATGATAGGCTTGCCTAAAGAGATGGGTTTTAAGAGCCCGTTTGAAACTTTGGAGGGTGGGTATTTTTTCTGAGAGTCCGGGAAAGGGCATTCCAGAGAATTGGTGCAACTCAGGAGACGTCCTGGAGACGTGCATTAATTTAATATCACTGGCACTTTCACACGTATGAAGTTCAAACGAGGACATGTAGATGGCATCTCATACCTAGGATTATGGTTAGGCTTTGTTGAGGGGTTGGCCACTTTACCTCATTTGTTATGTAATGTGTAAAGGATATAAGTTAACTTACTAAAAGTTGTTCTCCGCTTTCCTGATATGTAAAGTGAAGCCTCCTGTCTTTTACCTCATCAGCCAGACATTCCTGACCATAAAATGGCTGCAGATGGAGGGTCATGTGATCTTATCTGTCCATGAGTCCTGCCTGAACCTTAATTTTATATTCATGAATACTTTCATAAGGTCCTGTCAGGGAGATTGTTCATGGACAGATAGAGATCACATGACCCTCCATCTGCGGCCATTTTATGAACATAAAGGGCAACTTTTTTGGTCAGAGACATTTACTTTACATTTCCTAAGAAGCGGTGCAGAACATTTAATATATGTGTGTTGGTAACTAACCTGACATCCTGCCCAACACACACACACATTACAAAAAACAGAAAGTAAAGTGGACAACCCCTTGACAAGTCCCAAGGTGCCATAGTTAAACCTTAGCTACATCTAATGGGATAATCAGTCAAATTTGGCATAAATACCAATCTCGCCCATACATTGGGGGTGTTGGAAGTTTATCCGGACAAAGATTTTCTGTCCATGCTATTGTTGTGTTGAAAAATTTGCCTAATATAATGTTGAAAAGCGAGAAAAACAAGACTAGAGAAAACTATTGCCTACGGCGTCTATAAGTACCGTATCATTGAATGGATAAGTATATCATCACTAGACATATTTCATCCAGTATATTTTACATTTCTAATCTGCCAATACATTGGGACATTATCCATAATTGTCTAAAATGAATTTATGTTATTATTCTAAGCACATAATTATATATTCCCTTCCCCTTGGCCTTGGTGGGAAGAAGGACAACTAACTCATCGTCATGCAAATAACATGAGAATAAGTAATACATGTGCCCCTAGTTGGCGCCTTTATCTCTTCCAAACCTACGATTTTGGACGATAGATTAAGTGTTCTAAACACCAAGACTGGCAGACGGCAACTCTCCTGACTTCTCGGTTTGAGCGTCTGCCAGGTACAAGTCCATTTTCAAGGACTGCTGGGAGCGTTTGCAGTTTCTCACCAAATGGCAGCCAATTCTTGTGGGAGACACTTCTAATTGAAACGGAAATGTATGTTATTTTGCATGGTCTATGGCTTGTGATTTTCATTTGCGGCTATTCTTAGCTACGCCGACTCACCTCATCTCCCTCCTTAACCGAAAACAGGTTTTGTTTTTTAAACTTGTTGACATTTAAATTGAAAATGTGAAAGAACGTAAAATACAGAACACAATCCGTTCTTATAACCACATAAATCCTAGAAAGACCTACAGAGTCTATGCTGAAGTAGACAATCACCAGACAGCCGACTTGCTGGGGCCTGAGATGCTAGAAATAATATAAATAGATTATGTTGTCTTGAAAAGAAGAAAAAAATAGAAATAATAATACATAAAAATCTGTTTTTATTGGACCACCACTAAAAAATATTCTAAAAGATAAGTTCAAATCTATAGTTAAAGGAAATCTACAAGCAAGATGAAGGGTTGTAAACCAAGCACACAAACATACTGGTGTGTGCCCCCTCTGGCAGGTTCTGCTCCTTTTTTTTTAGCTTTTTAAGCCCTTGTTTTAAATATTATGCAAATGAGGACAAGGGCTCCAGGCTCCTTAGATGTTAATGGAGCCTGGAGCCCCTCCGGCTCATTTGCACAGTTTTTAAAACCTTTTTTTTTCGTAAAAACAAGGGCATAAGAAGCTAAAAGAAGTGTGGATCCTGCCAGAGGGGGCACACACCAGTATGTCAGTGTACTTGGCTTACAATCCTTCATCCTGGTATAGATGTCTTTAAAGAAAATCTACCCAAAATCCATAATGATAAACCAGGGACACTTACCCATAGATCCAGGCACCAGGACTGTGGTATCTTCTTATATTAGTTTTCCATGGTCTCCTTCCTACTAAAATAAACTGATATGATTATGCTAATCAGTCACTTTGACATAGACCTGTGATGGTGAACCTTTTACAGACTGAGTACCCAAGCTACAACTAAAATCCACTTATTTCCCATGAAGTGCCAACAGGGCATTTTATGCAGTAACTTATTGCTACCTGTTCTTCAACATATTTCATATTTCATATTTCATATTTTGGCCCCTGAGGCCACCAATACAGTTGAAAGAAAGAGGGCAAATTCAGACATCATTGTAGCTTCTCTCCAAGGTCTCTCTGTACAGGAAGAATGGTGGGTCCAACAGGAGAACCTCCAAAGATAAGGCAGTTCTGTCCATACCTTCTCACTTTTCCCACAGTTCCAAATGGCCAATGAAATGTCACTTTAAAATAGCGCTGAGAGCAGCATCTCTTAAGTTGCCTGGGACAGCAGGAAGATTTGGTGGATTTGTTCCTGTCTGGTGAACTCTGTCCTGGGGTGTCCCACAGAAATGGCTCTGAGTGCCGCCTCTGGCACCCGTGCCATAGGTTCGCCACCACTGACATAGACCCTGCTTGCACCAAATTAATTATTTGCACAGACTAGTTTTCACAATGCGACTGAATTCATGATTTGCGATACGAGGGAAATTTATAAGGTAGGTGCATGTTTTGGCCAAAATGAAAGCCTGTCCCCACACTGGTCTATGTTGTGACTGTTGATGTATTTATTTTTTAGACTTTTTCATGCAACTGTCACAAACAACCCACACAGCAAAAATCACTGTCAGCGGATTTATCAAGCGCTAAAGCCACTTTAGTGAATCTGACTGCAGCGGAGCTCCAAAGACAGACATAGAACTGTCGTAAGGTCTAATGATAAATTACCCCCAGTGAGATTGAGATTAGAGATTTGGGGGTCATACCATAATCTATGATTCCCTGTTCTTTCTCTGAAGATAGTTTTTAGTGACATTGACAGCACCCTGGAATTACTAGAGGTTGTTGCCTTTTACTAAATCCGGCACAGTGCTTATACCCTGGGATGAAATCTACACCTGGTCCTGGTCCTGGATACTCTTATAATAAGGTGTCCTGTCTTACGTCTACTTTTACAAAACTTATCTTTTTGTTCTGTTTTATGATCTTCTTATATACCTTTGTGTCGGCCTACATTATCTCCAAAAGGCTGGTTTTTCATTAAAGTGTAAAGAAAAAGAGCCGCTTCTACGTGTAAAGGAATTGACAGTGTGATCCACCAGGGACCGAAGATGAATGGTTTCACACCTGATAAGGCTCTTGAATATACTGTAACACTGCCTGTGCTCATCATCCTCCATTGATCATATTCTCAGCTGAAAGATACAAATGGAACTACAGCCTTTGTTATAATCACATAAACAAATGGTCTTGTGATGTCGGAGTCATATATATGGTGTACGGAGGCCTGGAGAGGATTAAATTTAGGTATATTTGAGAAAATGTTAGATTTTGTTGGAATATATCAATTATGGGGTCTTTGTCTCGACAACTGATGCCGATTGAGGGAATTGGGCTGTGACGGGTTCCAGGGAAGTAAAGTTAGTCGTCTAATGATTCCTCATTTCCATTCTCTTAGCGTGTATTATAATAGTGTTCTGCTGCTTCTCTTTTATAGGTTGGTCAGTGGGAAGTCCTGTTGCCACAGAGTTAATTTGTTAGTTCAGGAAACCAAACAAAGGCCATGTCAGAGTTAATAAAGGTACATCTGACATGCACCACCAAAGAGGAAAGCATTTACTAGCAGCTGGAGTTCCCCGTAATTACTCCTGGCTGCCCTACAGCAGAATTTGACAATTGTCTTGTGAGACTAAAAGATGCAGAAAGCATAAAAAGAAAAACCTATAAAGTAGATGGAAATTTGTAAGCATGAGTGGCTGTATCCTCCGACTCTCGCTCTTACCTTACAAACATCGAACTGAAATTCACACAATAGGAGCAATTTGCAATTGTGTCGCTCCAATTATCCTGAATTTCGTACGGTTGGGCAAGAAAAAAAAAATGAGTGGCATTTTTCGATCTCTTTTAGTGTTGTTTTAATGTTTATTTACTAAGATGTTTATATGAAATAGCAAATCAGAAACATTATCGGTTTCAAAGTCATTACCTGGTTAGTGGGGAGAGTAATCAAGAGTAGGAGAAGCGGCTGGGAATAATGAGATGAGTGCATATAGTCTTGGTGGTCGTGAAAAATACATAGCTTAAAGGGCTTATCCAACCTTTAAAAAAACAATACATCTGGTTGAGGGGCGGGCTGTAAACACATAAAAAAAAGTTTGTCACTCCCGTTGTCCCATGGCACCGCCTGTCAGTGTTGTGCGCCTGTTTGTTTACAGTGGTAGGCACACCCACCCGCCAATCTAATGCTGTAGCAGGCGAGTAGAAGTAGTCGGACAGCAGTGCCTGCCTCTCTAAACAAACATGGGTATGGCACTGACGGGTGGCGGTGAGGGACAACGGGGCAATGGAGGAGGCAAGTATAACTTTTTTTTTTGTTTTTACAGCCACACCAGCGAGATATAGTTTTTTTTTTAAAAAAAAAGCTGGACAGCCCCTTTAATTTTCATTGATAATTTTAGCAACAATGATAGAGCAGTATTTATTGCACCGAGAAAGAGAACCCAACAAAAGACGCTAAGGCTGCCACCACACAGTAGATTTAGACTTGGCCAAGGGGAGAGTATCCCAATGCTATTCACCTTTGGCCATACCATTTCTACCCTAGGAAATGATTGGCTATGCTGAAATTCAGCAGCTCAATTCCTCTATACCCTGGACAAAAAAAAAGTCATAAAGTCACAGCAACATTAGATGATTGGTTGGCCTTGTTAAAATTAGAAGTTTAGCCAAAATAAGAAGATCTACATCAATTTTGGATAGTAGTCTTTGAAGAGTTTTCCAGGTATCTTGGAAAACCCATGGGGCTGGGGTGACAAGAAGACAGCAAAAAGAAAGTGTACTTATCCTGCTCCAGTGTCAATGATGTTTCTGGTCTTTGGCACTGACTGCTCTACCAAGAGTGCCGGGCATCAGTGCCTTGGGGTAATCAATGACCATCTCAGACATCGGAGTTAACTTCCTCTTAAGTCCAAGGAGACCACTGATTCCAGACCAGAAGCAGGGTAAGCCACAATGAAGTTTTCCAGGATTCCTGGAAAAGGACTTTATACACTGTATATAGGACTCACTCACAAATCTTCTGATGTATGCACTGAATGTAAACGGTTGATGAATACAACTGGATACAACTGTAGTGGTTGCCCACTACTGAGGAAAGATTTCTGAGTCCACAGAAGGCCTAATGGATGTACAGTTGGCCTTCATTGAAGTACATTTTATGTATAGATGAAATGTAAATTATGCACATCATATCTACCAGACAACTTGGAAGTGAAGACACTGGGGCACATTTACTTAGAGGGTTACCGGAGTTCACTGAAAGTGCATTGTCTGACTAATGCAGAGTGCAGCGATTCACTAAGATCATGCACCCGATATCTTGCATGTGTCGCTTCTCCGCTCAGGTCCGGCAGAGTTGACCATCTTATTAGTGGTGCATCTAAGTGCTTGGGCTTGCGTCACAATTTGAAAGTTAAAACCCGCGCTCAGTACGAATCAGTAGGACCGTCCGACAACACACACCCTAATTTGTGTCGCATGGAAGCCAGCGCCACACACCCCCGCGCAGACACTTCATAAATACCTGTGCAAGCCGTTATAGCCCTGAAAACGGTGAACAGTCCGACAAAAGTGAGCAGCGCGACCCTTAGTAAATGAGGCCCAGTTATGCTGTAATATTATTTCATTATACCGAGAGAAGCGATTATGGTACAGTTATATCTGGTGATATCTTCTCTGATTGTAGCGGTGCACAACAAGGCAATAGATGACTGTATATTTCATATAAATATGGAAGGACATCTACCACCAGGATGAAGGATTGTAAACCAAGCACACTGACATACTGATGTGTGCCCCCTCTGGCAGGATCTTCTCTTCTTTTCGCTTCTTGTACCCTAGTTTTAACAAAAAAAGCCCCTCAGGCTTATCTGCATAATTTTGAAAGCCTTTTTCTTAAAAACAAAGACATAGGAAGCTTAAATTAGAGCAGATCCTACCAGAGGGGGGCACACACCAGTATGTCAGTGTGCTTGGTTTGCATTCCTTGATCCTGGTGGTAGAATTCCTTTAATACTTTCACTGACAGATATCAACTGAGGAAGTTTGTGAACCCCCTACTTACCAACACAGTTGCAATTACTTTTCCTGTTACTTGGGCTTTGCTGTGTAGATTGAGACAGAATGAGCAGAGACGTCTAATTACCATTAGAGATCATGTATTTTATTGTATTGCTGGAGGTCTAGATAGCTTTTACCGGGATTTATAATATATATCAGACAAGTACAAAGAAAATAAGAAAATGTACAATTATGAAAATGATAATATCAGATACTAGTTTAAACCCTTGTAATATATGTACATTTAAAGTGACACAATTCGATATAAAATGTCCCTTATGAATTTCTTTTATTGTTTAATCATACTGAAGTAACAGCTTTTTGGCATTACAGACCACTGTCACTTGTGCTAGGGCCGTATTTCAAGTACACCAACATTATGTTTCCTGACAGTAAGTCAAATTTCACACTTAAAACATCTGTAAGTCATTACTATGCTGGTAGGCAGGTGGGTCACTGCCAAGTCTCAATTCCTGGCTTATATATCACTTAGGTCACAAGAGATCTACAGCACAAGCCAATTACATTCATTTTACAACATTTGGTAAGGATTTTCGACCCCCAGTGAAAAGCTCGGCCAGTGTTAGAGACAATTTAGAAATCCTATTTCTCTTATTATCATGGACCTTACACACACAAAGTTTGTTTTAATAGTAATTTCTGTTACTTGTTACTTGTACAAACAAACATCATCTCATTTTATCCCCAAATTAAATTTAGCAATTCGGATCAGAAACTACCGTATATACTCAAGTATAAACCGACCCAAGTATAAGCCGAGGCCCCTAATTTTACCACAAAAACCTGGTAAAACCTATAATTTTTTTACTCAAATATAAGCCGAGTTTGGGTTTTCAGCACATTTTTTGTGCTGAAAAACTAGGCGTATGCTCGAGTATATATGGTACTTCATAGGGAGCCAGTTAATGAATCTGCTATAATCTCCCCCCCCCCAAATTTGTAAAAAAAAAACTGTTACATCCTCTTATATGTCTAATTTTATTCTATTCCCAAGAAAATAATTCTAGAAAAATGTTTCTTGAATCTAGACACTGGCCCCAGTTTATCAGAACTAGTGCAGTCTGTACTATGTGCAGTTTACCAGTGGAGTGTGCAGGGGGCGCCAGATTCATCAAACTGATGCACGGTCATGAATCTGGCGCCCCCTGCACTGCTCGGGGAGAGTGCAGCATTTTTTTTGGTGCATTTTGTTCATGCTGCAGAATTGTGGTGCTTGTCAGTAATAAATGTGACTAAGCACTAACACGCCCCCTATAGGTGCACATATTTTGTCTTGTCGGACACAGAGCAGCCGCGACACAGACACTTAATAAATACATGCACAATCAGTTTCTGCTTTCTTTACAGTGCAAAGTCAGACAGAAAACTGGTGCAAACTCTTTAATAAATGAGGCCCATTGAGTCATTGTGCTGAACTTTTTTATAGGAATTCTTGAAGCAGCACCAATTACACAGAGCAAAGTGTGAGGGACACACTCAAAAGGGGCAACACCCCATTGTCAATTTATTAACATCCAGTAGTAATAATAAACATCTACTGTAGTAGTAAATAATACAATTCTAAGAAAAGAGGTTTGAAAATGTATTGAAAATGCTTGAAAATCTATTAACAGTGGCGCATTATGGCCTAGTGTTAACACTTCCCACTCTGGGCATAACAGTGCAGAATTTCTAACAGGTTCTGGCACTAATACAAGAGGTTCTATTTCCTATAGATAGGGGACAAATGTAAATTATGAGAAAAGCCTTTGAATATTAATAAACTTGATGTGTGTGATAAACGTGATGTGTGTTTACCATGACCATCTCATAACTAGTGTTGAGTGGGTCAGAACCGTAAAATTCAGGTCCGTACCAAACTTTGCATGTTCAAGCCTCGAACCCGAACTTTAGTCAGATCATGTCCCTCTCCCGGCTCAACACCACCTTTAATAACACCCGCTGACGACCTTGCCAGGCCATTTATAAAAAGATTAAACCCATGATTGGACTGTGAATCCATGGAATAGCCTGCCTCATGCGCTGGTCACAGCAGGGACAGCAGAGAGCTTCAAGAAGGGTCTAGATGCCTTTTCACACCTAAATAACATTGAAGGTTATATTATATAGAATTGTTTCCCCTAAATCCACCCCTCATCCAATCCCTTCCCTTCCTCGGTTGAACTTGATGGACATTTGTCTTTTTTAACCGTATAAACTATGATACTTGAACAAGATTCTTAAATTTTAATTCAAATTTGAAATTAAAATTGAACTTAATAGGCTCCACTCATCCCTACTCATAACTAATTATTTTTACAGCCTCCAGAGCTTCAGACAAGAAATATCTTCCATAGGTAATTAAAAATTCTCCGGTGATAAGCCTCATCCCTTTATAATATTGTAAATTCCATGACATTTTTGAAGCGCTATTCATTGGCAAATGTTCATCTTCTGATATGGCATGTGAAGTTAACATGTTCTTGATAAGACTTATTGGTTCTGGATCACTTGGCTTTGCAATAAGAGAAGTGATGAATATAAGATGTGGAGGAAAAATGTTTTGGAAAGGGAGTCCTGTATCAGTCACGGAATCATCTGAAGGGACATATCACATATTAATTTAATCAGGGATTTATAATTTTTTGCATCTTGTGTTTTGTTACTATCCACATAAAAAAGACAATAGGCTCAAGTCAGGGGTGTAGCTAATAAAGTCATGAGTTGCAATACTTCTGTAAACGTCTTCTCACAGCGCCAGCTGAGGCCGTCTCATACCTTTTAGAAGCTTACATGTCTGATCAATGGATCTTGAACAATTCAGTGCAGGAGTTTTGATGCGACATATGTCTGGTTTTAGGAGCTTCACAAAATCTCTGAGGCCATATGTGAATGCATGTACATATCCAGATCTACTATGACATTGCATGATCAGTATTAGGCTACATTTACACAAACATATGGGGGACGTATATGTGGCTTATATACGTCCCCCATGCACGTCAATGAGCTCACCGCGCCCTATGGGAGCGGTGCTGCATTCTCCAGTTCCGTAGCCAGGAGAAAGAAAGGACATGTCCTATCTTTTCCCGTAATACGTTATGGAGAGGGGCAGGGTGGGCAGCGCTCTCCTTCTCCTCTCCCAGTGCCGATGTATGCCCACCGTTCTACGGTACATCGTACTACGGGCATACAATGTAGCCTTAGTATGTACAGATCATAAATGTTGTTTGTGGGACAACTCCTATGAGGGCAGGTTATCATTACATAGTAGCTACTACTTTCACAAAAAAAAAGTAGGATCTGAGACACTGAAACGCATAAAAAGGTGTCACTGTAGGCGGAAGGGACTAGGTCTCCACCCACCAGCTTGGAGAGGACTGCAGATTACACCTGCCAATTGTAGAGAGAGAATCTGTTAGAAAGTTAAGAATAAATGTAACATCATGGCCAGAAATGTGTTCACATATAGGGGCAGATTTACTTACCCGGCCCATTCGCGATCCAGCGGCGCGTTCCGTGAACAGGATTCGGGTCCGGACGGGATTTATGAAGGTAGTTCCTCCGCCGGCGCTGCTGCGCTGAAAAGCATCAGAACGCGCCGGAATACACCGAGCTGGACCAGGTGAAGGTAAGCGCTTCCCAAGCGACACATTTTCGGTTATTAAATGCGGCGGTTTTTCCGCATACGTCAGGCTTTCGTTCGGCCACGCGCCCCCCGATTTCCGTCGCGTGCATGCCAGCGCCGATGCGCCACAATACGATCGCGTGCGCCAAAATCCCGGGGCAATTCAGGTACAATTGGCGCAAATCGGAAATATTCGGGTAACACGTCGGGAAAATGCGAATCGGGCCCTTAGTAAATGACCCCCATAGTCTCAACTAGACTGTAACTCTTTCAGATACCTCCAGTCTGTGCCAGTCACTGCACTGGTTTCCAGTCTCCTACCGAATGCAGTTTAAATTAATAACCTTCATCCACAAAGCTCTGCATAATGCTGCACCTTCCTACCTCTCCTTTCTCATCTCAGTATATAGCCCAACTTATTCCATCCGAACTGCCAGAGATTATTCTCTTCCTTAATCGAACCTCTCACGCACATCTCTAGGACTTCTTCCGAGTCGCACCAATTCTTTGGAATACCCTACCCTGGTCTATCAGACTAATACCCAACCTCCAAAGTTTCAAATATGCTCCTAAAACCCATCTCTTTGGGCAAGCCTATCACACTCGCTAACTGCATGAAAATTCAACTCTTTCTTTGCTAACCAATTCTGTGTCCTCTTCCTGTCTGTCTATCTTCTCATCCTCATAGACTGTAAACTCTTGTGTCACTCCCTTCATCGTCATAGACTGTAAGCTCTTGTGAGCAGGCTCTCCACCCTATTTTTTCATATGACTGTCTGTACTCTGTAATGTAATATTATATTTGTATATGTCCCCTGTGATTTGTAAAGCGCTACGGAATATGATGGCGCTATATAAATAAAGATTATTATTATTATTATATTATTAGCAGTTGTGTTGGTAGTTTCATGCCAGTGTCGTACACAACTATTTAGGTTGTGAGGGGTAGTGTAGAAGGAAAGTGGGGGAGTAAAAAAAGAATGGTTGCTTTATCAAAATCAAATGAGCAAAGATTAGGGATTGAGGCCTAAAGTCATATGTTTTTTAAGGGATGAGATTTTTAAATTATGAGAGTATGGTATTAATATTATTAATTTGGGTAGTGCATTCCAGAGTTCTGATGCAGCTGGAGAGAAGTTTAAAAGTAGGAGTGGGAACTTCGGATTATGGAGTATTTTAAGCTTAGATTATTGACAGAATAGAGAACATGGGTAATAGTCTGAGATGAGAGAATGGGGTAAGAAAAGAGCTGCATGGTTGTTATATACTGTATATACCCTCACTCTGAGTTAAATTTCAGACTTTCACCAACAAAATAAGCTGTTCCCCTTGGCTGGTGGTCATCTGATTAACAGCAGCTAAAATCTAAGAAATTACATGATTGAAGTTCCCAGCTCTGAGACCTGATATACAGGGTTTATCTGCTTAAAACACATAAAGGAAGCGATACACTGAAGGGGGCATGGCTGGAACAAGGTATGGGAGGAGTCTAACCTAAAAGCTCTCAAATCTAGAAAATAAAGTCTATATATGTTTCCAAACAAAGAAATAGAATGGATTAATGGGTGCCTGAGTTCGTAGTTCTAAGTTCCAAGTTGTATGATTAAACATTGAAAACATAGCTATATAGAGGTAATAAAAGATGAAAAGTGATAATTACAGAAAGGTCATTGAAATGGTTGTATCTTTCAGTATGGTTACATTTATATGTATTAATATTTAAGCTGGACATTTACTTTAAGTGTAACTACTCATAGTCATATAGCAATTATGGTACAATATGTATGTCCTGTTGTATTGAAAATACTAATAAAAAATTTATTTACAAAAAAGAAATTGCATGATTGCATTAGAGATAATAGATTTAACCATTAATCTGTACCCCTTGGAGCACCGGCCCTTGGAGCACAACAACACTTTATTTGGAATAAACAAAGTAAGGCTACATTGGTGTCAGGGAGAGGATGAGGGGATGAGCGCCACTCACCCCCCGGCCCCTCTCCATAGCGATAAGTGGCGCCGTATTATGGGTAAAGATAGGACATGTCCTATCTTTCTCCTGGCTACGGTACGGTGGCTCACGTGTGCTGCACCATACCGCTCCCGTAGGCCGCCGTGAGCCCATTGCCATGAATGGGGGACGTATATACGCCGCATATACACTCACCGGCCACTTTATTAGGTACACCTGTCCAACTGCTCGTTAACGCTTAATTTCTAATCAGCCAATCACATGGCGGCAACTCAGTGCATTTAGGCATGTGGACATGGTCAAGACAATCTCCTGCAGTTCAAACCGAGCATCAGTATGGGGAAGAAAGGTGATTTGAGTGCCTTTGAACGTGGCATGGTTGTTGGTGCCAGATGGGCTGGTCTGAGTATTTCAGAAACTGCTGATCTACTGGGATTTTCACGCACAACCATCTCTAGGGTTTACAGAGAATGGTCCGAAAGAGAAAAAACATCCAGTGAGCGGCAGATCTGTGGGCGGAAATGCCTTGTTGATGCCAGAGGTCAGAGGAGAATGGGCAGACTGGTTCGAGCTGATAGAAAGGCAACAGTGACTCAAATTGCCACCTGTTACAACCAAGGTAGGCAGAAGAGCATCTCTGAACGCACAGAGAGGCAGATGGGCTACAGTAGCAGAAGACCACACCGGGTGCCACTCCTTTCAGCTAAGAACAGGAAACTGAGGCTACAATTTGCACAAGCTCATCGAAATTGGACAGTAGAAGATTGGAAAAACATTGCCTGGTCTGATGAGTCTCGATTTCTGCTGCGACATTCGGATGGTAGGGTCAGAATTTGGCATCAACAACATGAAAGCATGAATCCATCCTGCCTTGTATCAATGGTTCAGGCTGGTGGTGGTGGTGTCATGGTGTGGGGAATATTTTCTTGGCACTCTTTGGGCCCCTTGGTACCAATTGAGCATCGTTGCAACGCCACAGCCTACCTGAGTATTGTTGCTGACCATGTCCATCCCTTTATGACCACAATGTACCCTGTAACATCTGATGGCTACTTTCAGCAGGATAATGCGCCATGTCATAAAGCTGGAATCATCTCAGACTGGTTTCTTGAACATGACAATGAGGTCACTGTACTCAAATGGCCTCCACAGTCTCCAGATCTCAATCCAATAGAGCATCTTTGGGATGTGAGGGAACGGGAGATTTGCATCATGGATGTGCAGCCGACAAATCTGCGGCAACTGTGTGATGCCATCATGTCAATATGGACCAAAATCTCTGAGGAATGCTTCCAGCACCTTGTTGAATCTATGCCACGAAGAATTGAGGCAGTTCAGAAGGCAAAAGGGGTCCAACCCGTTAGTAGCATGGTGTACCTAATAAAGTGGCTGGTGAGTGTATGTCCCCCATATGTTCGTGTGAATGTAGCCTTATATTTAAACTACCTTATTTGGGCTAAATTTACCTAAAAAGTAAAAGTATAAAAGCTTTATATAATTGCATAAAACAGACTACTGGCTTCTAACTTATAAAAACTTTTCACCAACTTTCAGTACTTTAATGGGAACATCTAAATATGTGTAATACAATGACATTTTTCTTGCAATGATGAAATTCAATCATTTCAATGGCAACAAACCTTGAACATACATTACCAATCAGGTATTTGTTTCTGAACAAAGCCGGATCCAGTGCTCCGAACAGTCATAAGTAATGTCAGCCTTCATTCTCCGAGGAACAAAAGACGCCTATTGTGGCCCTTCTGCTTGAATGCTTGTCACTGCTGTAAAAATACGCCATGAATGGAATGTGCTCAGCGAGTTTTCCATTTTTTTTTATACTTTGATACACAAATCAAAAAATTCTATTCATTACCATCATTATATCAATAGTTTTCTTTCTACTTCTCGTAATCACTTACCTCTCTTGCCTCAAACCTACATTAACATTGTCATTCTGTTTCTTCTCGGTGACAGCCCCCAGGGAAACAAAATGCAATGTTATCAAAAACTTGTGACTATCAAATACAAATCATGAAGTGATCTAGTTAACTATATGACCTTCTTTTGAAATCTAGACATGAGAGTCTAAGAAACAATTCCGTTTACTCTTCACACGTTAGTTTGGTTAAGCTGCAATGCAATGTACGACCTACAATGTACAGGGGTGTCAGTGTTTTTGGAACAAGCTTGACATTATTTTCTTGAATTAATGAATTTTCTTGAAATTTTCTTGATTATTGAATTGTAGTACAATCTAATCTAGAGGCTAATATCATATGGGAAAATGGCTGATTATGCGGCCCTTATTATTTTCCCTCCCGTTTTCCTAATATGGTTTCCCCTTTGAATTATCTGATTAATTCTGCCATACTTAAAGACAGACAAAAGCTCACTGAGGTGTCAGATTACAGGCAATCCCCAATTTAAGGACAGCCGATTTACAGATGACCCCTAGTTACAGATGGACCTCTCTGTCCACTGCGACCTTTGGTGAAGCTCCCTGGATGTTACTTTGGTCCTAGGCTGCAATGATCAGCTGTAAGGTGTTTGTAATGAAGCTTTATTGATATGCATTGTTTCCATGGGATCACAAAATTTTGTAAAATATAATCGCCAAAGGGACAAAAAACTAATTTGTCTGATGTTACATTTATAAATTATACCTGTCCCAATTTACATATAAATTCAACTGAGGAAGAAAACTTAAAGAACCTGCCTTGTTAGTCTCCCGTGGGATTGTCTGTATATAGAAGTCTACGGGGAAGGGATTAGGGAAGAAGTGAGTCACAGTAGCAGGAGGTCTTCTTACACCAAAAAAAGAGTTGAGAGTTGCTGGAAAATAATGAGATAAATTATAGAAACATGTGGAAACTAAAATGGAAAAAACATAGAACCTTAATGTTTCTACTGTCAATGGTTAGACTTTAAAGGCAACCGGTCAGCAGAAATTTACATAATAAACCTTTGCCAGTATGTTGTTAAAGGAACCGGTCACCAGATGCCTTTGCATAAATAATAAATAATAAATATTTGTCTCAATCCCTCCTCACTGATCCACACTCCTCAGCTTTCAGCCCCCTCTCCTTCCTGCTCGCTCACAACTCCTCCGTCCTGAACTCACAAAGGAAGAATGCTCACATCAGTAGGGGGGGGGGCATTGTAAATGAGCAGAAAGGAGGGGGCTGAGAGCTGAGGATTGATCGGGAGGAGGGGTCGAGCAACACAGTTATTTTTTAAACCAAAGTCCCCCCCCCTTCCAGGACTCAGCAGAGCTTTCTGGCAGGGAGCCAAGTAAGTTAAAATATACAATTATGATAAAATGAAGATGCTCAGAGATGGGACAAAGTCATCTTTGCAATGCTGGTGTGATGGGCTTTTGTAACCTGTTTTTAATGATAATGAGGTCCCTGGTGACAGTTTCCCTTTAAGCAGCTTAACAACTTCCAGATCATATTTGTTTCATGGCCCATGGTAAATTGATTGTATAAAATCACAGAGGTAGAGAGTTTAGCACTGAAGTCAAGCTCTCTCTGCCTCACAATGCTCCCTATGGACATCACAACCTTTTATCATTTTCTAAAAACTAAACTATACTTTATCTTCTTTATTTTATTGCTCTGGTGAATATCTTCAGACGTGGAGTAGCCTCTGTGAGCTCCAGGGCTAAGACAACCTCACATGTGGCCCCTGCAGAAACACCAACCCCCCTTCACTGAGCCCACAACGCACCAGAAGTCACTGCATGAGGCTTGCCGTCATGTTAACAGGCATCATCAACGTGCATGGGGGGGTCTCTGCATAGGCCCCTTGGGGCGTGCAGTAGCGTTAGCCCCAAAGCTCACAGTGCTTCTCAATTCCGCAGTAGCCTCTGATGGTAGTTACCATAAAAATAAAGTATACAGATGTATAGTTTGGTGTTTAGATGACAATAAAAGATGATTAGGGATTAGTTAGATATGGGGAACCATCAGGATCTACTAATAAGTAGATTTCCTTTTAGACCTAAACTCTCCACCTCCAACATACTGATAGAAGTTCATTAGATCAATATATGCTGACAGGTTCCCTTTAGCTCATGCTGCCATAGCTACAGTGTAACAGCATGAAATACTGCACTGGCCTGGCTCATATCAGAGAAATCTTTCCAATTCTTAAACTACTTAATAATGCAATTTCTCTTCCTTATTACATGATTAAAATAACACATCCAAAATTGCCAAACGATCATTTACATCCTCATTATTCATACCAAGGAGCCTCCGTACTGTTGGAGGATGTAAAGTCCATCAGCACTTTTACTTTATTTATAGCCCTTGCCATATGGAGCCACCCGCAGGAATCAATGATAGCGATTCCCATTCACGTAGTAACGAGATGCTGTTGTTTTCACAGTTTTACCTGCGATCATTGATTTAGCGCCGGGAACATATTCACAGCAGGAAATCTTCTTGTAGTATGTGCCAAGGCGTAACGTGGTTCATATAAGGTTGGAGCTTCAGCTACTTAATTCTATTATTGTCTTGGATTATTTATATCTCCATCACTTACCACCTCCACCAATCTGCTGAGGATCTCTACATGTGACTGTCTATTATGTTAACTACAACAACAAGTCTAATTATTCCTTTTTCAACTTTGCAGATTATTGATTCCATGAAAATGGAGACGTAAATGGAGACGTAAGCCTGGATTATTACACGTTACATGATTGCTTTGTATTGCTTTTTTAACTGAAAGAAATAAAGTAAAATTAAAATTTAAGTGGTTGTCTCTACTTGTTAACTGATTCTTATATTCCTTATTAAGGGATTTTCCATCTTTAAGATATAGATGATGTATCCATAGAATTACATTGGGGACTAACACTCAACACACACCCGCCAATTTAGATTTACCTGACACAGAGATTGTAGACGGAAGTTGATCAACTGGAATTCCCTTTAAATAGTGCACCCTGACAGATTGGTGTTCTGAGTCCCAGCTTTACTTTGGTTTAGATGCATTTAAAAAAAAAAAAAACATGTGACTTGTCTGTGCTGCAGACTCTTCAGCTCTCAGCCCCCACCTTTGTGATCCTGTACAGCTCCTCCCTCCTGCTGTTTCACTCACACAAGGACAAAGCTTATAGAATAATGAGCTGACATCACTGGGGGAGGAGCTGTACAGGAGACGGGGGCTGAGAGCTGAGGAGTCTGCAGCAAAGACAAGTCACATGTTTTTTTTTTAAATGCATCTAAACTAAAACAAACCAGAGTTCTGTCAGGGTGCGAGATAAGTTAAAACACACAATTATATTGTAATGCAAATGCACAGCAATGGTAGGAAGACATCTTTGCAATCGAGCTCTAATGGGCTCCTGTAATCTGTCTTTAGTGAAAATGAGGTCCCTGTGACAGGTTCCCTTTAGAAACTCCTTATAAGGGAAACCCACTAACAGATACAATTAACACTCATGACCCCTTAGATGTATCTGACACATGGATTGTAGTCTGAAGTCCAGCTCTGTATTATGTGTGGCCCATGCTGGGAACAGCATATCTCTTTCTTACGCCTACAATAGAAGCTGGACTTCTGTCTAGGATTCCTGTTTTCCAGGAACAGTTGATCAACTGGAAATCCCTTGAAAGTGGTTAGTCTTTCACTTAAAAACTCTACCTATGAGTGTAAACTTACTAACAGCCAAATACATTTTACAAGAATTCCTTACACCACTAACACTCAAGACCCCTCCATTTAGAAGTACCTGCCAGAGAAATTGTAGATGGAATTCCAGCTCTGTATTATGTGTGGCCCACGCATGACTATGACTTATGACTACAATAGAAGCTGGACTTCCAGATAGGATTTCTGTGGACCCTGTACAGTTGATCAACTGTGTACAGCGTGCCACCATATAGTATAAGATAGATAAAGCATACCGCCATGTAGTAAAAAATGCATACAGAGTACCGCCATGTAGTATAAAATACATACAGCGTACCGCCATGTAGTATAAAATACATACAGCGTACCGCCATGTAGTATAAAATACATACAGAGTACCGCCATGTAGTCTAAAATACATAGTTCCAGATGGGAACAATAGGCTCTGCCTGGTCATAGTATAGTGATATTATTTGTAATATCGGGCTTTATAATTACATTTTTATTTAGAAACAATATGGCGTACAGTATCTAGTCATCACTAAATATAGTTATTGTAAAGTGATGGCACAATGACGAGTGGAAGGGGAATGTTTTTGACCTGTCAAAAAAAATTAATCCCACCCTTGATGAATAACAAATTAACAATTTTAACAATTTCCTATAAAACTATATATACTGTAAAACTGCTTAGGTCATCCAGCAGACTGGACGCAATTGTCGATGGGAGAGATTCCCTTTAATAAATGTATTCAATGGTTTACCGTACACAGGTAAATGTCCTCTGTGGCCTATTTTGATGTATTAAGCAGGCAGAATGGATTACAGGATGTACTTTTTGAAAGACAATGAATAATGACCACAAGTTACTAATGTACTGAATTCATAGGCAGGTCATTAGCTTTTTTGCTTATCTTTCATGTCTCGCCGTCTGCCCCATTGGGAAGTATTTACTGTCATAGAGTTGATGCTTTAGTCGGCAGAGCTCAGCTGTTGTTAATATCTGATAGCGAAAGCCATGATTAATGACTTGAGGTGTGCTGATGTAATATTACACTACAGCTAAAATTCATTAGCCACTTGGTCATTGGCTATTGAACCCTACTGGATGAGTCCGTAAACTCTACATTTCTAGTAATAAAACATAATACGGGCGGTCCCCTACTTAAGGACACCCGACTTACAGGCAACCCATAGTTACAGACGGGCCCCTCTGCCCACTGTGACCTCTGGTGAAGCTTTCTGGATGCTTTACTATAGCCCCAGACTGCAATGATCAGCTGTAAGGTGTCTGTAATGAAGCTTTATTGATAATCCTTGGTCCAATTACAGCAAAAATTTTGAAACTCCAATTGTCACTGGGACAAAAGAAAAAAATTTAATAAATAAATAAAATAAAATATACAGTTTCGACCTATATACAAATTCAACTTAAGAACAAACCTCCAGACCCTATCTTGTATGTAACCCGGGGACTACCTGTACATATACAAATAGGTGACATCACGTCCAGAGAGTAAAAAATTACTTTTTGATCAGTTTTATGACATTACTGCTTTGAGAATAATACTAGCGTTGTAGCCTTAGTACGAAACTGGAGCCGTTTTCTAATTTTACTAATATTTTACTTTCAGTTTTGACAGTCGGCAAAATTTTTCATTCAAATAACTGAATTAATTTGTTTCCTGTCTGTCTCCTATTTTTACGCTTTGGATGCCTCAGGTGACTCTTGGGGGAGATATTTTTATTTCATTACATTTTCATAATTTGTTGATTCTTTTCAGAGAATATTCAAATTTCACATTAAAACGCTATTTTCCCTCAATATCGCAGTATGTACCAATAATTCAGTGAAAGAGGTTACATTATTAGGCTTGAGAAAGAGCAGACACACGCACGAAATGGCCCATCGCCTTGGCGAGGCAGCACCTCACCCTGTCCTGATGCCTTGAAATAAAGTTACCGTATCTGGTTGAACGTTACTTCGGTGAGTGACATTCATTCTCCTCTCTACAACACACACGTTACATTATTAATCATGAAAATGTTTTTAAGACTAATGGGATGATTATTCTTGATTGGCTAAGAATAAAAAAGTTGAAGAAAAACTCCATTGTTGGTCATCTAGTGTTTCCTGATGTTTATCGATAATTTGGCCTACAGTGATGTCATCATCTGATGTTTATCGATAATTTGGCCTAAAGTGATGTCATCATGTACAACCACATAACCAATGAGGCCAATAACTGTTGAGGTCAGTGACTGTCACAGTAGTCATGTGCATGTATGATGTGTGTATTAACTGTGTGTACATAACTGAAAAAAGTTGACAAGCCTTTGGGATCATCAGTTGACCATGGGCAATACAACCCGTAATTACTTCAGTCACACGTTCATTTACCATCTGGGTGTTTGAGGATTTGGCCTTGGCCGCCTTTGACAAGCTCCATTGATATACAAGGTGGAGGACAATTTTTATGGTTGCACTGGTAGCTTGATAAATCTGCCCCATGATGTGTATGATTTTATTTCAGGATCTCATACAGTGTTTGTAAGCCTTCCATGCGTCCTTGTAGGATACCTTAAGGGTATTGGTTCACAACAAATGTTTATAGAAAATTGAAGAAGAAGTTGAGTAGCCGGCTGTTCTCTAAAGGTAACCAAACACATTAAACAGAAGTTGGCCGGCTGGTGGTTGAACAACCTACGAAGAATTATCCACTGGTGGCCAGATGATGTACAGATGCAGCTATACACATGTTATATGTAATACTTATTACTCAGACTGTTCATGTTTATTGACATCAGGCAATTTTCTTTCATTGAAAGATCGTTTTTCGACTAATTACTATGAAAATGTAAAACATGACCCACTTCCTGTCAGATGATGACAATCTGTCACTAGTTGGCTAAGACCATTCTTAGGTATTAAATTTCACCTGACAAACAATCATTTTGGTTGAGATGGAGAGGTCCCTATGGTCTTTAATGGAGTGTTTTGTGAAAAAATGGGCATCTCTAGTTAACCCTTCACTCTTTGCAGCTGTTTTCTATACCCCAGTTGGCAATGTGAGACTTGCATTCCTGCAATCTCTAGAAGCTTAACGGGGTCTTCTCACCAGGGCATTGACATTCAGTCCATTTTCCATTTACAACCATTTCTTCAATTGGATGTTATTTAAAAAATGTATCTGAGTGAGAATATTTTTTTAAATGTAGTCACGTGAGAAACAAGTTTGTTGTCCTTGGATACGACCACCCCTGCTCAAGTGATTTCACGAAGAAACAAATAGTTACTGCATGTCTTACAGCCGCCCTGTGGCAATGTAGCATTTGTTGGGCAAACCCTGCCAGGGGCGGTGGTCATATTTAGTTTCTAAGGGACAACATAGCTGCATTTATGGGAAATGATCATCACAGAGTGCACTTTTTTTTAACACTTATATTTGTAAATTTAATTAAATTAAATTTAATGTAACAATGGTAATGCCCCTTTAATGTGATAATTTGGGATAATAAAAATAAAATAATAACCTTTATTTGTAAGCAAGTTATTGTTATGAGTCTAAAAAATTTGTATAAAGATGCATAGATTTCCTTATGGCAAATGAGATTTCTATTCAGTCAGTCCCCAGGTTACGTACAAGATAGGTTCTTTAGGTTTGTTCTTAAGTTGAATTTGTATGTAAGTCGGAACTGTATATTTTATAATTGTAGCGCCAGGCAAATTTTTTTTGTTGTCCCAGTGACAATTGGATTTTCAAAATGTTTTCCGTAATTATCAATTAAATGTCATTACAGACACCTTACAGCTGATCATTGCAGCCTGGGACTAAAATAAAGCATCCAGAGAGCTTTACCAGAGGTCACATTGGGCAGTGAGCTCGGTCTGTAACTAGGGATCGTCTGTAACTCAGGTGTCCTTAAGTAGGGGACTGCCTGTACCTATTTTTTTTATACTTTTTTGAAAGAAAAAATGTCAACACATTTTCCCTTTCTAAATTTAGTCTCCAACGTTTAAAAGTGGCCTGGAGACAAATCTCCACCCTTGTCCTAGGATGTCCTCCTTCCAAAGTACCACAAGCAACACATTACACTGTATCTACCTCTCCTCAAACCAGTCTTATCCTCTTGTACATAGCTATATAGCTAGGCAATGTCTAAGACTATCCTAAGACATTGTTGTTCCCTTTAACCTCTGTTGCTGTGTCTAGCTGCCAACTGTTGACTATCCAGGGGGACACAACCTGCAGATTCTTCTGTAGCAAAATCTTGTTGTGTGAGTTATGGGTGAAAGCAAAACATATTTTAGACCTTTGGAGCTCCTTACATATGGACTTAGGTTCTTCACTAACTCCACAGGTCTTAAATGTCTGTGAAGATACTAGAGTCAGGGAGTAAGAGTTATCTGGCCTCCGGGACATAATATGTCAACAAAGACTTTGGTTAAAGAGTAATTATTCTCCTTACGGAAACTTTTCCAATTAAGGCTGCCTTTCATGTGTGTGGAGACTTATAGCCATTGATGCTCCAATAGGGGGATTCTGGGAAATATGCAAATAATTTTTCCATAATGACACAAGGAAAACCACACCTCTTCTGCTACCTTGTAAGGCAGATCCTTTACCATGAAATATGACTTTCAGGAAGCCTAACAACATGATGCAGAATTAAAGGCAAACCAGAAAATCTATTCCAGAAGGAACACATTCCCAACTGTAGACATTACTGTTTCGACCTGGTTGTGTCTTTTCAGTATAGTGTAGGGATAGTGAGAGGCTTTTTGTGAAAATACTAGGCATTCTAGTAATTCTTCAGTTTTTTCTTATCTCATTTTATTTAAATGTGATGTTCATTTTAAGAACATTCCAGCAAATAATTGATATTGTTTGTGTAATGGAAAGTTTTCAATTCTTAATGGGTTTTCTAGATCTCTGCTTGTGGTCATGCAACAGGAAATGTCATTCTTTACTTCCAGTAGATAAACACCGGTCCATGGGCATGTGATGTCACACAGGTGCACGGCTTGTTATAAAACAGAGAGTAATCAGAGCTGTGTGATACTAACAGGCTGTGCACCTGTGTGACCGGTGTTTATCTACAGGAATTAAAGAATGAAGTTTTGTGTTGCATGACAGTAAGCAGAGATCTAGAAAACCATTAAAAGGGCTATTTCCACGAAGACACGTTTTTAAAATGATCTTTATTGTGTTAAAATTGCTAGGGGGTTGAAATTTGAGAATTGTCTTTCATGGGAAAACCCCTTTAAGGACATTAGTATAACTTTTCATTACACAAACAAATCAATTATTTGCTGGAATTTGCTTAAAGTACATCTACCATCAGGATGAAGGATTGTAAACCAAGCACACTGACATACTGGTGTGTCCCCCCTCTGGCAGGATCCGCTCTTCGTTTAGCTTCTTATGCCTCGGCCTTTACAAAAAAAAAAGGCTTTTTAAATAATACAAATGAGCCTGGGGGGCTCTGGGCTACGTAGGTGTTAATGGAGCTGGAGCTCCTCAGGCCATTTGCATACATTTTAAAGCCTTTTGTTTGTTAAAAACAAGGGCATAGGAAGATTAGTGAAGAGTGGTTCCTGTCAGGGTAGGCACAACCCAGTGGGGCTTATCTACTTAGAGTCGCGGATCGCACTTTCGTCGAACTGTTCACCGTTTTCGGGATTTGCGTAGCTTTGACAGGTATTTAACAGGGGTCTGCACTGGGATTGTGTTGCAAGCGATCTGATTGTGGCACAAATTGCTGGCTTCATGCTACAGAAATCAGGGGTGGGCCGCACAACTTTCAAATTGTGTCGCAAGACAATGCACTTACATGCACCAGGAAGAAGAAGGTGAACTCTGTCGGACCTGAGCGGGGAAGCGACACATGCAGGACATCGGGCGCACGATCTTAGTGAATCACGGCACAGTACATTTTACACGGACAATTCACTTTCTGTGAAAAACTCCAGACGGGTAAGTAAATGTGCCCCAGTATGTCAGTGTGCTTAATTTACAATTCATGATCTTTGTGGTAGATGTCCTTTAAAGTGGACAACCCCTTTAATTTTTGTGCATTTCACATCCCATAATGCTCCAGTAAGAACTTTTTCTGTGCAGGCTTTTGCGTTATATTGTGGACATCAGATGTTCAGCTTTCTTTCCGGCATAATTGCTCCATAGAAATCTATGCATGCTTCCTTAATTTTCCATGTCTCCTTTAACTATATGCAATCAACTTTTCAATTCACAGTTCATTCATCTCCGGCCGCCGAAAAGAAAAGACAAGAAAATATGATACTTTCGCGTCGGAATCAATTGGGAAGTTAGATGGAACAGCAAAACTTAGTTGCCTTAGAAATGCACACAAACAATTTTCTTTGGTTACGACTTCTAAGAAGCAATTATCCCGCGTAATAATTGCTGTCTCTTATCTTTGAGGGAGCAGAATTTTCAAAGTATCAGGATATGATCTGGACTCGATGATTTGTCATCGCTCTACATCTTCCAGGGTTAGGAGACCACCTTAGAGAAGCAGGAGCCTCCGTCATGTTTTGATTAACGGAATTATCACTGCTGGAACCGATACGTAACTGAATATAGCAAAAAGTTACACAGACATATCCAGTTGTGATACGCGAAAAACCACCAAAGCCTAAACAAAACCATCCTTGTCCATCGAAACGATCTCATTACAGCAATTTCTCCTGGAGGAGGTTTAGGTGATGTCCATCTGTTATACAACAAGCCTTGAACAGCTGTGTAAATCAGCATGATGGAGATTTTTCCTAATGCCAGCAAATACTAGATGTAACTATATATCTACGGCTTCCTCCGGAGAATTTTGATGAAAAGCTCTGATTCTTCATCATATTTTTCATGGCAGACAGTGGGTTTCTGTACATTGGGAAATTGAACATTGCTCAAAGGTTAAGATGAAATATGTGTTGAAAAGAAAGCGTAGAAATATTCAAAAAAGATAAAAAAAAATCAAATAGACAAAAATGAAAACATTTAATTAATGAAGGTAAAAATCAAATATGAAAAAAAATTGCAATTTCCATTAGACTGAGGTCAATCATTTTTCACTTAGAAACCTTTTAAAAATGCGGAAATTAACTTGAAAAGAAATGTAAATATGTTTGCAATGACGGACGCTACAGAGCAATTCGTTTTGTACATTACAGACCTTTTTGGTTTTTACTGTCTCTACTTTTAACTTTCAATACAAAATACAACATTATTCAAAATTGACCTTTTAAATCTGAAATTTCTGAATTTTTTTTCATGAACCAAATGGACTGTAGAAACAGAAACAATGGAGTCTTAGTATCGCCATCAGTATTTCCACACAAATGTGCTGTATGTATCCAGAGATCAAATAAGTGTCCTAAAAACAGGGCTTTAAAAATAACCCAAAAAGTTTAAATTTGCTGAAAATCGTGTTCATTCATGGCTTAAAAAGGAATCTGACACTGAATTTGTTACTGGAGATGCAGGCAGAATGCGATAGGGAAGCAGAACCAAGGATATTGATATAAAGTGTTGTGGGAAAAGATTTAGTAGAACGTGTTATCTATTTGTTTTAAACTTTTAGTGGCTGTGAGATTAGGAGACTAGTGGGTGGCCCTGCTCAGTGATTGGCAGGCTTTCTTGTAAAACTTTGCGTAAGAAGAATATATGTGGGTGAGTAGATGTAAAATCTGCTCAGCTTCTGCTGCTCTATAACATGCTGCCTGCAGGTAGGGCACTATGCTCAATGTACTCAGCTCTGCCTGCTCTATGACATGCTGCCTGTGGATAGGACATTATTTACAATCTGCTCAGCTCCTCCTGCTCTATAACATGTTGTCTGCAGATAGGACACTATGTACAATGTGCTCAGCTCCTCCTGCTCTATAACATGCTGCCTTTGGATAGGACACTATTTACAATCTGCTCAACTCCTCCTACTCTATAACATGTTGTCTGCAGATAAACCACTATATACAATGTAGTCCGTTCCTCCTGCTCTATAACATGCTGCCTGCATATAGGACACTATTTACAATCTGCTCAGCCTTGTACATGCTATAACATGTTACACCATGTATAATATGCACCACACATCTGACCAAAATTAATAGTTCTTCTAAATATATTCTGAAACAACTGCTGTATCTGATTTAATCCTGCTTCAATCTGCTCAGCTCCTTTTGCTATGTAACATGCTGCTTCTAGATAGGACACCGTGTATGAAATACTCAGCTCCTCTTGATCTATAACATGCTGACTGCAGATAGGACACTGGGGCACATTTACTTACCTGGTCCAAGCACGATCCAGCGGCGGGTTCTCTGACGCTGATTCGGGTCCGGCCGGGATTCACTAAGGTCCGTGCACCCGATATTCACCAGGTGTCGCTGCTGCGCTGAGGTCCGCTGAAGTCCGTCGGAGTTCACCTTCTATTACTTGGTGCAGGTAAGTGCGTGTCAAGCGACACTTTGTTTTTCAATTCCGCGGTTTTTCCGAATCCGTCAGGTTTTTCGACGGCCATGCCCCCGATTTCCGTCGCATGCAACCCGGCGCATTTTTTAAAAAAAAGTGTTGCTTGGAATTTGGCGCAAATCGGAGATCGTCGGGATACCTGACGGAATTGCGCAATTCGGGCCCTTAGAAAATGACCCCCACTATGTACAATCTGTTCAGCTCATCCTGCTCTATAACATGCTACCTTCAGATAGGACACTATGTACAATCTGCTTAGCTCATCCTGCTCTATAACATGCTGCCTGCAGATAGGACACCATGTACATTATGCTCAGCTCCTCCTGCTCTATAACATGCTGTATGCACAATGAGCACCAGAGGATCATCCAGTGAACTATGTGGCAGAAGTCCAGTAATACAGAATCCCACTCGAGGGCTATCAGAACGTCTATTTCCTAGGTCTTGATGCAGTATACGACGCCAAAGTCATTTCATCTGATTGCCATATGGGTCCAGTTTTTTGCTATATTGATGAGTTGTCCTAGAATTACCTTTGATAGGTCATCATTAGTCATTCCTAGAAAACACTTTTAAGCTTCTTTAGTTTTAAGACACCAAATATTTGTATGAAACACCTAAAAAATCTTTGCCATCTAAACGGTTAAAATGTGAATGCGCTTTGTAGAGATGAAATATTAAGATAAGGGGAAATAAACAAGTTTTATCAAAGTAAATACCTCAAACAAATTGGAAAAAAATATATATTTTAAAATCATATATCAATACAATTTCTTGGCAGGTTTCTGTTAACATTGTAACCTACAGTTTATTACATCCCTTATCTCCCTCACTGGCCGCTCCTCTGGTTCAGCACTCAGGATGTTTCGGTACACGATATAATGAATTGGCATCAGTCATATTTCGTTCAGTTCTGTGAAAAATTGGCTTATTTGTCTCGTTGCTATTGTAAACTCAATAAAGACAGACAATAGCGCGATCCAACACTGTACAGGGGAAGACAACATTGTCGATCTATGTTATTTCCCTTTATATTACTTGACTATCGCTATTGGATTTCATAACTCTGTTTGACTCCAGGAATGTATGGTCCATTAGGGAATAGTATCAATTGTTTCTTATTAATTTTACCTCGGAAAGGAAAAGATAATGTTCTCATATTTTGTCTCCGTAGGCAGCGACAGTGCTTGAAGCTACTGGATCTCAATGTAAAATCTGTAGCTGGCCCCCAACTACAAGGAATTGCTTATAATACTGGCCTCTTCCTATGGGAAAGAGACACCATATGGACCCCCTAAAGCTCCTAGTCCATATAAGCTGTACCTCCCCCAGTTGTGCCCCAAGGTCGATTATAGAAGTCGCTTGGTTGTCATTCACTCCTGAAATATTTTTGATTGTCTGTATTTTCCTAGGGTGAGTTTTTATGATAAATAACTGATGTAACCCAAATAGGTGAATGCATGATAAAAAGGGTTTTCCAATCCCTTAAAGGGAACCTGTCACCAGGAACCCTTTTTCTGGCTTCTCAGCCAAGGGAATCGGCTCTCTCACAGTCTTGCCTAAAAACACCAGAATGTCCTCCAAGAGCAACTTCTCCCAAAAGTCCAAGAGCAGTTTGGTGACCAACAATGCCTTTCCCAGCATGATGGCGCACCTTGCCATAAAGCAAAGGTGATAACTAAATGGCTCAGGGAATAAAACATAGAGATTTTGGGTCCATGGCCTGGAAACTCCCCAGATCTTAATCCCATTGAGAACTTGTGGTCAATTATCAAGAGACGGGTGGACAAACAAAAACCAACAAATTGTGACAAAATGCAGCAGTGATTGTGCAGGAATGGACGGCTATCAGTCAGGATTTGGTCCAGAAGTTGATTGAGAGCTGCCAGGGAGAATTGCAGAGGTCCTGAAGAAGAAGGGTCAACACTGCAGATACTGACTTGCTGCAGTAACTCCTTCTCACTGACAATAAAAGCTTCTGTTACTCATAATATGATTGCACTTGTATTTTTGTATGTGATAAAAACATCTGACAAACACACATAAAAACCAGAGGGCAACAGATCATGTGACAAGATAATATTTGTGTCATTGTCAAAACGTATGGCCATGACTGTAGAGAAGAGACCTTCCAGGACTTTTGAAGGTTCTCTGATGTAGAAGGGGTTCAGTATTGTGAGTATCACTCAGTTTGTTATTCTACAAATGTACAAATGTACAGCAGGCCACTTCCAACACGTCATGACACTGGAAACCATATATATTGAGATAGACCGGACACAGACCATTGACTTCTTCAGCCCAGTATATTATTCCATGCACGAGTGTTTTGCGTTATTTCCACTTTCCATTACATGTTTCTGTGTCTTGTTGCGTCTGTGACTGTTCCAGATCCTTCTATAATGCATGTAACAGATGAAAGGACAAACACCAGACAAATGCAAAGCAGCCCTCTGACAAATATCTCTTCATATGTATCTCATGAATTTGTTTGGTATAGGGCGTAGAACTAGCCGTCGTAATCCGAGATTTGCACATATATTGCTTTTGTTAAGAGCTCAGTGATATTAAATAGGCCTTCATCAGAAAGTGAATCGATGTCATTCTGATCTGTGTATGTCACCGGAATGTCACACTGTACAACGCGCTCTCGTTGTCACTTTCACATCTTGTCCTATGCGCCTGAGAGGGGTTAACTGCGATTGGCCTTCGTGTTGTTCCTCATTTCCCCATAGGGCGCTATCAATTACTGCCAAGTGCGGACTCATTAATGTCACGGCTCAAAGACTTCCAATTGACATTACTTAAAAGTTATGCGGACTGATAACAGGCACAAATTAGTTTAATTCATTTTGACCTGAGATGACAAAGATTTCTTCACTTCGGTGAAACTTTAGTCTCAGGCTTTCATTTTCTTTTGTTTTAGTTCACTAGATTAATATTATGGTTATGAGAGAATAGAAGAAATGCTTTGTAAAAACTGTGGAGAAATTGTTCATAGGTGAGGCCTTATGTAAAATGTATTGTATCTAGTGACTCATGATCGGAGGTATGTGCACAGAGATTGGACTCGTCCATCAAGTTTCTGATGGACCCCAAAGACTGAGCAATTTGGTATTTCTTAGGTGTTCATCAAGTGGGGGGTCGTAGAATTACGAAGAATTCTCAGTTTTGAACTGAATGGCACCAACAAGTCAACAGTGTATGTTTCCACAATCACCAAGCAGCAGCTAAAGGCTCAATGGTGACGTTACATCGACAGTGCATGCACCTTCTGCAGTTTATAGACAACAGCTTCAGGGTGTAGTGGATATCTGATGTTGATGTGATATCAATATTCATCAATATTCAAACAACGGCTGGTGGTGTTGGGTGGCGCTATGGTGCACTGGAGCATCCGAGCTTTGTTTGTTATGTTCATACCCCTCTGGAGCCCATAGTAAAAAAATAAGTTAATCCTGAAAACCCCTTTGAAGGTGTAAACCAACTTAAACACAATGGGGGCTGTGTTGAACCTATAGGTACAAGGAAGATCCACAGGCCAAATATTGTCCTGTTCATCATGCCACCAATATCCCTCACCTCCCCTCAGCCTCAGCGTAATTAGCCTTAATGGAGCTAGCTGACTGTTACCTAACAGGGAAGGTGGCCGGACTTCAAATGATCTCCACAGAGTCTCCAGGAATCTCGTCCCATTTTCAAACAGGAGACAAAGAGTCATAAAAACTCTTAGGCTACATTCACACTACCGTATGGGTGACGTATATACGGCCGATATACGTCCCCCATAGATGGCAATGGGTGCACGGCGCCCTACGGGAGATAGGACGTAGGACATGTCCTATCTTTCTCCGTAGTACGGCCCCCTTGCGCCATAACTTCCTATGGAAAGGGGCGAGGGTGAGCTGTGCTCACCTCCTCCTCCTCTCCCCATGCACTGCCGTTGCCCACTACGGTACAGTACGGGTGGGCAACGAGAGTGTGAATGTAGCCTTAAACCAATACATTGAATGGGGACAGTTATGGAGTTTTGGCCCATCTCAGCCCAAGGACAACTAAATTTCTGGATTAGTTATCTTCAAGGGATCATAGTGGTCCAGTTCCAGAGGCTGTAGTACCACACAATTATAGATTATTGTAGAGCCGAGTTTAAATTGCTGTGGCTATTTTGCCATGGATCGTCGCTCCCTGATGATGTCTTTGAAATTGCGGCAGCAGTATTATGAATGTAGCCAGCAAAGTTGCCAGTAGCATTTAAACAACTAACTCCCGTGATCGGTGGTATTACGGTTGGTGGTTCAAGTACGGGTTCGGTAACCGGAAAAAACGAATTTTAAAAATATTAATGGGTCTGCTAATCACTATTGTAGACTCAAACAAGATAGTAATTTTGTCCCAATGTATTTAAATGTCCTTTTTAATGTCTAAAAATATTAAATAATAAGTGAGTCTTTTTTGTTTAAAAAATGAGGATAACAGGGAATTTATGTATTTTGTCCCTTTAATTTTTTTTTCAAAAGAAAAGCAGAATAGAAATAACCCCCCATGTGCAAACTTTATTCGTCCCTGAGCCCAAGGGCAATGACAATGGGAGCTCGTATGCTCTATTCATCTGATAGGACATCTCTATTTTCTCTCGATAAGAATCTATTTTAGGACACGTGTCTGTTTTTCTTTTATTACAATTTATATTTTCATTTTTCCTAGTAACAAAAACCTCTTTGAAACAATCAACCCTAGAAATCTCCCAGCTGTTGTGCTCTTCTCTTTTCTTTTAGCCCCCTCTTCTCATATTTTTAATCCCTCTAGTGCGAGTTTATGTGTAGAATGCATTGCTTGAGAGTGTACTTGTTGTACATTACTTTCCATCATCCCATATCTCAAGCAGCCTCTAAGGACCTGCCTTATCTTAACATCAACTCAAGTGAAACAGAGCATCTACTTGGAGCTGACTCTATATTGAAATAGACTGCATAGAGCGAGAGATAAAAATGTGTTATAAGAAAAACTTTTTCAATCAAAAACGTTTGTGAGGTTAAGTTTTGAAAATGAGGTTAACCTTTCTACTGGAAATGGTCGGAACAGAGGCATAACAAGACACCGGTGTAAACTTAGGATAAGGGCCCCATGTGCCTAAATCCTCACAGCTGTCCCCATCCTGCACATTATACTTCAGGAGACAAATACATGCTACAGAGACAAATACACACATACACTATATATACATTACACACATATATACACATGCTACATACATATATACACATGCACCATATATATTCTACATGTACACTATTTATATGCTACAAGTATACACACTATATACATGCAAAACACATATATACACATGCACCGTATACACTCACCGGCCACTTTATTAGGTACACCATGCTAGTAACGGGTTGGACCCCCTTTTGTCTTCAGAACTGCCTCAATTCTTCATGGCATAGATTCAACAAGGTGCTGGAAGCATTCCTCAGAGATTTTGGTCCATATTGACATGATGACTTCACACAGATTTGTCGGCTGCACATCCATGATGCGAATCTCCCGTTCCACCACATCCCAAAGATGCTCTATTGGATTGAGATCTGGTGACTGTGGAGGCCATTTGAGTACAGTGACCTCATTGTCGTGTTCAAGAAACCAGTCTGAGATGATTCCAGCTTTATGACATGGCACATTATCCTGCTGAAAGTAGCCATCAGATGTTGGGTACATTGTGGTCATAAAGGGATGGACATGGTCAGCAACAATACTCAGGTAAGCTGTGGCGTTGGTACCAAGGGGCCCAAAGAGTGCCAAGAAAATATTCCCCACCCCATGACACCACCACCACCAGCCTGAACCGTTGATACAAGGCAGGATGGATCCATGCTTTCATGTTGTTGACGCCAAATTCTGACCCTACCAACCGAATGTCGCAGCAGAAATCGAGACTCATCAGACCAGGCAACGTTTTTCCAATCTTCTACTGTCCAATTTCGATGAGCTTGTGCAAATTGTAGCCTCAGTTTCCTGTTCTTAGCTGAAAGGAGTGGCACCTGGTGTGTGGTCTTCTGCTGCTGTAGCCCATCTGCCTCAAAGTTCGACGTACTGTGCGTTCAGAGATGCTCTTCTGCCTACCTTGGTTGTAACGGGTGGCGATTTGAATCACTGTTGCCTTTCTATCAGCTCGAACCAGTCTGCCCATTCTCCTCTGACCTCTGGCATCAACAAGGCATTTCCGCCCACAGAACTGCCGCTCACTGGATGTTTTTTCTTTTTCGGACCATTCTGTGTAAACCTTAATAAAGTGGCCGGTGAGTGTATATTCTACACATAAACATTTATATGTTACAATTACACACACCATATACATGCTACATACATAAATACACATGCATCATGTACATGTACACCATTTATATGCTACATTTACACACACCATATACTTTTTACACACATATATACACATGCACCATTAATATTCTACACATACACCATTTATATGCTACAATTACACACACCATATACATGCTACACACATATATACACATGCATTGTGTACTTTCTACATGTACACCATTCATACGCTACATTTACACACACCATATACTGTACATGCTGCACAGATATATACACATGCACCATATATTTTCTGCATGTACACTATTTATATGCTACAAGCATACACATTATATACATGCAATACATACATACACATGCACCATATATATTCTACACATACACCATTTATATGCTACAATTACACACACTATATACATGTAACACACATATATACACATGCACCGTATATATTCTACAAGTACACACACCATATGCATGCTAGACACATATATAAACTTGCATTGTATATATTTTACATGTACACCATTTATATGCTACAAGTACGCACACCTTATACATGCTATACACATATATACACATGCATTGTATATATTTTTCATGTACACCATTTACATGCAACAATTAATCATACCATATATAGCACATGTGACACACTTATATACACATCCACCATATATATTCTACCCATACACCATACAAATGCCAGATTCTCAAATCAGCTGCGACATACAGGGGGTTTTGCCACCAGCCGGGGCACCCTCCTGTTAGCTACAGCGACAAACCTTTACCCAGGTGTTCTAGGTAATACCATCATATAGACATATACGTATACTCCCAGTGGCACACTACATACAAATGTACAGGTTACCTTACACAAACTTGTATCTTTTTATACTTGGGTGGTAGAATGCCAATTATTGGATAATTATACAATCCCCCAAGCCAGCGCTGGTGTCTACAAATTTTTTTGGTCATTAGATTTCTGTATAGTGAGCCCGTTATTACTATACTGGTACTGGGGAAAGGATACCTAGTTTCTTCACCGGCAGCAAACATATCATTAAATACAAATCCACTGTTTTCACTCACATTGGGGAGCGCCTGTGATCAATATTTTTCTCAAAATTCTTATCTGATTATTTTATGTCCATAGGAAGTGACTGCCTGGGCTGATATGATGGGCAGGAATAGGACCTACACTATTGGGGGGGGGGGGGGTTATGCATGGTGCCTAATGTACCCAATAGAAATCAATGGGCCTGTGAATGAGTCGCTGTTTGTACATGAAGTAGAAACTCACAGAAAGTACAATAGGACTGTGCTAAAATATAATCACAGAATTTGAACAAAACCAAAGAGAAAACTGTTACAATCCCAGTGCGGAAGACAATGAAAATAGGGGGGTAAAGTAGGGGAAAAATGGATATAGGGAGATCATCCCAATCAGATGAGTCAATCATCAGGTGGAGACACAGTAGAGTCAGTTGAGCCAAGGACCCCATTACAGTGGTCCGGACAGCTTCTATGTTGATAACTTAGTTTCTCATACGGTATCACGGTAATAACCAGTTTTTTCCAGAAGGTAAATTCACTTATTCTTAACCCAGGGCCCCATTTATAGTAAATTCTCGTAATGAAGTGAGTGTTTTTATTCCATTATTGGATTTTGCCCCTAAAGTCGCTTTCCATAGCAGCAGCCGTACATTATGTATATAAATCAGAATCACTAATGTAACATGTGTGTGCCCGCTTCTATAGGTGTGAGATATTTTACGATATTGCCTTCACACTCCATAGTTCCCAGCCGCAGACAACGTTGACACTTTATAAATAAAAATTGCCATAAATTGAGAGACATCCTGCAGGATTCCAGCTTTCAAGAAGTTGAAAGTATTTTGCACAAACACGGTCTCTTCGGGAGCGGAGTCTAATTATAAAAAGTGCTTGAAAAGATTAATGTTTTATACCGTTATTTTTCTGTGTTTTTAACTTTTTTTCTTTTGCCCAGCGTCGGTTTTGGGTTTCAGTATCCTGGTGCTTAATGTTATAAATTACAGCATTTGCCTGTTTTTCTAAGAAAAGAAGGTGTAATGTTAAACCTTTAATGTCCCTTCGGAGTTAAAGGTCACTTTGTAAAAATTAGACCCTTGTTTTTATGTGAATTTAAGATCACGTGGCCGGAAATCACCTGGTAAATCGCTTTCTGATCCTCATTACTAAAAATATGAACTTTTACCCAAGTTTAGGCACAAAAAATTTTAATAAGTCTTAAAAAGTCTTCTTTTTATTTTCTGTTGTGTCCATTGTTGGTTAACATTTGGAACTTCTGTAGAGAAGGAAATAATTTCAGAAAGGGGGGAAATTACGGAATGTTCCATTGTATTTCTATCTTCCAACAAATGCAAGAAAATATTAGCAAGTTTCTTTTTTGTATTTCTGTAGAACATGAAGTCATGTACACATAAATTTCCCAGTAGGGTGTTCACGGGTGTTCAATTAACAACCAATATCCATCAACTTTCCTGGATAAATTTTGATATGCAAATCAACGTTTTCTCTGGAAAATACCTAAAAAATTACAATCCTTGCCATATTTAGCTCCCGATAATCTTAAATTATTCAATACTCTATCCCTAGTCCTTTTACCATTCATATAGTTTGGTTCTTAAAGGACATATACCATCAGATTGACCATTACTGACCTGCTCATTTCTTCCTGATGTCCAAGTAATCATTTTTGTTACAATCTTGAATGGCTGCATTTAAAGAAATAGATGTTTTTGAAATATGCAAATCAGGCTGAGGCGCACAGGCTTGCGTTACCTGAGCACTTCTCGGCTCTGCCAGCTTTTAATTTGATCTGCCCCACACTGCCGAAGATCCTCCTGCCCCCCCCCCCCCTCTTGCAGAGACCCGGAGACTTCACCCAGCTCTTGGCAAATCTCACATGTGCACATTGCACACATTGCAACAGCTGGTTTAGTAGCAATGCGAGTGAGAAACTGAAATCTTTGAATATCTGGAATAGGATCCTAAAGATTTTTTTTAGCAAGCATCATCTTCTTTGCAGTGGTGTCCTGATGCCTACACACATTCAGGGAAATCACAGTGTGCAAACAGCGTTCTCTACACTACAACTGCAACAGAGCACCACCAACGATTGCTTTCGTCAGATATCCTCCTTCCAAATCTATCACATTTTTTAACCAAAACCTGGGTTCTGGGGCTACTATGAACTCTCCCCACTCCTCGATTCTGCAATGTTTGTTCTAATCTCTTTTTCCTCTTTACCTTTTTTTTCTTTCTTTGTTTTGCCATAATTTTGTATGAAGCTACCTGTAACATCATGCCTGGAAACTGTGTACAAACAGTTTCCTACGGGATCAATATAGTAGAATTGTTTCTTATTAACCTGAAAATTGGATTTGTTTTAGGACATATGTCTACACTTGCAAATAAGGATATATGTTGAGATGTGATATTCAGACCCCTATGCAATTTGCATACTGAAGACCTACCCCCGGGATCTGATAAGTGGGGGATCTGACACCCAGATCCTGCACCAATCAGCTGTTTAGGTTACCTTTAGATGGTGGAAGGGCACTACTGGAAGCAGAAGACTCCACAGCCCATATAGTGACCATACCGGTGTACTACAGATGTGTTCCTATTGAAGTTAATAATATCCCCATTAATCAGTTACCAATACCCGAGGAAAACTACTTTAGGCTCCTTGCAGGCCATAGCCCGGAAGAGTATACAGCCACGCGCGCAAGAGAGAAGCAAGTGGCCGATGCCTTAGTATGGCAAAATATAGGACAAGACCGTGAGACAACATGTGCTCATCCCACCGTGACCGGACACCATATAGGCGGCTATGGGGGACGATATCTGGCCGCAAATGGTGTTCGTGTGCATTCGGCCTTAAACTGAATAGACAAAGCCAAGTTTTAAGAATGCTTGCTTTGCTAAGGAACACATTTGCATTTCTTCTGTAGCCAGGCAGTTCATTGAGATAAGCCATGAAACTAGTTATTTACCCAATGGATTGTTCTACTGGAAAAGCAATGGAAGATGGACGCAATCCAGAAGCTCCATAGCTCCACTCATCACTAAAATGTCTTTTCTCTGAACTGAGACAGCTGTATAGCCAGAGAACGAGGGCCGCTGAGGAAACCAAGGTTTGTGTTCTGCACATTTTTATTTGTGTTGAAATGTTCCTAGGAAATGGGAATCCGTCCATCTACTTGTGCCCCGAGAGCTGCATTTAATTATGGCTGTATTAATGCATTACATTGTGTCTGCGGGAACTAAAACATCTTACAGACCTCAATTTGTTTTTCACAGATATCAAATCCAGTACATCTAGGAAAAATCCTCCTGAGGCTGAGGCTACACACTGAGTTTGTGTAGTGTGATGGCCAAGATGCACTGTATAGGTAGACTTAATGCAAGGGACGGGAAAGTCTTGGTTACTTATGAAGTTGTTGGAACGATAATGACACAGTGTTAGTGACTGCCATGTGACTTATTCATTCTGTTGCAAGACCCTTTTTTTCGACTTAAAATGAAATTAAAATCTTAAGGGAGAAGGATGACATTTCCACCCATTTTGAAGACCTGGTAGTAGGAGCGGTGAGGACTTGTGCAGCATCGGATCCAATGCAGAAGGAGATTTGTAAATGTTTCCCAGTAAGATCCTGTTCAGTTTTTTTAGTGCTGCTTTTCATTCCCTTGCTTCCAGCCTTTACAGCTTTCCTAGTGGACTGTAGGTAGTTGTTGCTTTGTCTCAAAGATTTGCAGAATCTAAGTTCAATTTCTCTCTCTTCAGCCCCCATATATACAGTCAGGTATAAAAACATGACTTACCCCTCCTTGTACAGTCCCATGTAAGAATAGCACACCTCTCTCTTTAGCACCTAAAACATACAGTCCCACATAACATACACCTCACCCCACCAGACGACACACAATCCCAATATAACATGCATCTCTTACTAGCTCTGTCTCCTACCCCAAGCATACAGTCCCACGTAACATACACCTCAGCCCCACCAAACACACAAGCCGCTGTAACATACATCTCTTACTAGCTATGTCTCCTGCCCCAAACATACAGTCCTATGTAACATACACATCAGCTCCACCAGACATGTGGTCCCATGTAACATACATCCCTTACCACCTGTCACAATCAGAGGTAGTGGATCCTCTGTGCCACTGCGGGCGATGATGTAAGCTGACACCTGGGACCGGAGTTTAAGTGGTACCCAGTTTTCACCAGAGCTCGCCGCAAAGCAGGTTGGACTTGCTGCGGCGTGGTACCGCCAGGTCGTTCCACAGGCACGAGTTTGCCTGCAATGGCGGCCAAGGTGTAGTGCAGAATCGTGAGGCAAGCGAGTGGTCAGGGACAGGCAGGAGGTCAAGACAGGCAGCACAGGTTCGGAGTCGGGGACATAGCAATAGGTCAAGACAGGCAGCACGGAATCGGAGTAATTTATATAAACTGTGTGACAGCAACCATTGTTCTAGTTGTTCTTTGCAACCAATCAGAGCTCAGCTTTCATTTTCTAAATTACAGCTAAGCCACACCCTCTTTAAAGGGAAACTGCCCATGAACCGCAGTGGTGCTGTTTTAGGGGAAAAAATAGACCATTTTTATAATCCCAGTCAACTGCTTTGAACATTAAAAATTTGGAATCGATCATAGAAGGAGCTGCCTGTAAATGAGGAGCTGCCTGTTATTTCTACACAACAGGTTTGGCAGGGAGAACGAAACCTCCTCTCAGTGATGTATGCCAATATATTCCAAATCATATAAATCTTTATTAACAGCCAAATTCAGCAGCAGCATTCATCTTCTCCACAAATCGGTAAGAATGGAAACTAACTGTACAATTATTGCTCTCCGCAGCATCATTCATAATGTTCTCTTCCAGCGCATTGTGCAGCCGAGCCTAGTGAGACAGAAAATAAATAATCGCACCTCTCTTTGTTCTCGGGAGAAAGGGCCAGGGCCAGTCGGTAATTTGTGTTTTACCGCCGATAATAACTGTATTCTATCTTTCCCTCATAGGTTTACAAATAAACAAAAATCAGCCATTAACCGTATCAACCGCAAGCAATTAAAAAAAACAGATATGTCTGTCCATAAAAATCGTCCTTTATGGATTAACAATAATAATAATAGTACAGACAATCCTCAGGGTTACGTACATCGGTTCTGTAGGTTTGTTCTTAAGTTGAATTTGTATATAAGTCAGAACTGTATATTTTATAATTGTAACTCCAGCCAGATTATTTTGGTCTCTGTGACAATTGGATTTTAAAACTTTTGGGTTGTCATAAGAACCAGGATTAACAATATGTTAATAGCAGACACCTTTGATAGCTCTTACAGATGATCATTGTAGTTTGGCACTTAAATACACCAAATTTCCAACATCCAGGGAGCCGTTTGTAACTAGGGGTTGTCTGTAAGTCGGGTGTTCATAAGTTGGGGACTGCCTGTAATAGTACTCATTATCATCCTACAGCTGGGACTACAGTATTTTTCGGGCTATAAGGCACACCGGAGTATAAGGCGCACCATCAATAAATGCCTGCTAAAACATTTAGGTTCGTATATAAGGCGCATCGGAGTATAAGGCGCACCTGATTATAAGGATGAAAGACTAGCAGGTGGCAGACCTGTGCACAGTTCAAGGCAGCTGTTGTCATTAGGTATAGTTCATATATAAGGCGCACTGGAATATAAGGCGCACCTTTGATTTCTGAGAAAATCAAAGGATTTTTAGTGCGCCTTATAGTGCGAAAAATACGGTATTTTGGGCCTTAATGACCAAGCTATTCTTTACATTTTTTATGTCAGTGCCTATATAACATTTTTTTAGATCACTTGAACAGGATCTTGGTTTTTGCTGGACAAATAGTACTTTTAATAGCACCATTTAGGCTTTGCATATTTTTTTCTGTGGGAAATATACCGTATTTTCCGGACTATAAGGCGCACTTAAAAGCCTTGGATTTCCTTGGAAATCCAAAGTGCGCCTTATAGTCCGGTGCGACCTATGTATGGCGCTGGGCAGCGGACCATACTTACATAGGTCCCCGCTACTGGAGACCGGAGACAGCAGATCTCCAGCGGGAACTGCAGACCACGCGGCACGAACAACTTCTGCCGCATGGTCTGCAGTTCCCGCTGGAGATCTGCTGTGTCCGGCAGCGGGGACCTATGTAAGTATGGTCCGCTGCCCTCCTCCACCTCCCCCTCACCTTCCCCACTCACCTTCCCCGCGTCGCCGCTTCTCGTCTTCGGGTCGCGTCGCGTCTCTTCTCCGCATCGCGTCCCGTCGCGTCTCCGCTCCGCCCCCGGACCCCGCGCCTTATAGTCCGATGCGCGGGCATTTCTTTAAGCTCCCTATGCCCTTGTTTTTAAGAATAAAAGGCTCCATTAAACCTACAGAGCATGGATTAAGAAGCTAAAAGAAGAGCGGATCCTGTCAGAGGGAGACCACACCAGTATGTCAGTGTGCTTGGTTTACAATCCTTCATCCTGTTGGTAGATGTCCTTTAAGTTAGGTGTTTGTAGCCACAAGCCTGAGCAAGCCCCCAGCAGACCAGGTTAACTTTTTGGAGGAATTAAAGTGTCTTTACTAGCACATTCAGCCTTGTGCACACTATTATCTGTGTAATCCTCTCCTCTGCTGTGTAATCAGCTTGAATCTTCCCCGATCAATAATACATATTTCGTTTTTAATAAGAATTATATTTACAATGCTACAGAAAGAATAAATCTCCTGCAATCAATACAGCAGAAAATAATGAAATGCATCAATATTTATAGTGTTTGGTTTTCAGGTTTTCAGCTATGCCATATACGAACCACAACACAAGCGGATACACACAAAAGTTGATATAGCTCACAAGGTCAGTCATGATTGTTTTTATACATCATGATGTAACATTCCAAATATGTTTTTAAAAAGATAGAAAAGTAACTCTGCATTTTACTTTACTCACAGTTGGCAAAAGGGAGTGAACCAGCAAGGTTGACCATAACCATAACCTTGTGTGTTGCAAGTATAATAAGTACTGTTAAAAAAATATATATACCAGGATTGTAGCTGGACTTGGAGCACCGAGGGAGTGCCCTCATACTGCTGCGCTCTTAGCTTCCTGCCTTAAACTGTTACACAGCCCCTCCCCTTTGCTCTATGTAAAAGCTGTTGTAGTCACTCAGCACAGAGGAACCATGGATTAGGGCAATGCAGAGAGTTAAGTGCACAACAGTGTGAGGGCACATAGCTAGTGCACTTGAAATATCAATAAATTTTTTTCCATTTGTTTTGAGACTTACATAAGACTGGAGTCACAGTCATAGGGCACCAGGTGCCCGGGAGGATCCAATAAGTCAGAAATGTATAATTAGCTTTTATAATCTGCTAGTTTTAGGTATAAATAAGTTTTACTTATTTGCATATTTCCAAGAATCCCTTACTGGACCATCAATGGCCACAGGTCTCCACATGCCTGCAAGGCGCCTTAATGGGCAAAGTAAGGAGAACCCTTACTCCGTGACCCTTTTTAGGTGTAGGAAAGTTGGGCTGCTATGTACCGTAGGTTATAGTTGTTTTTTTTAGGAATATATATTAGTAAATACCACTAAATAAATCAACTGTGGACTGTTTTGAGGCTGCCATCTTGTGTGGCGGGAGGGACCTCACTTGGAATGGGACAACCTTGTCTGCATTGGGCTGGTGCTTGGTAACCTGTGGTACTGTGCGGTCCCAGGTGGACAGTGGGATGGAAAGGAAAAGGAGGCCACCCTGGAGCACAACACCTTCCTGGGGGTGAATTCCAGCAGCAGTGCCATCCAGCTCCCACTGAAAAATCTTTGGACTCTTGCAGGGGATTTTTGGATTTGCATAAATTATGCAAATCATACACAAAGAAAAACAAATTATATTTTGGTAAATACAATGTAGTATATTTTGTAGCTGAGCTTGTGTGTTCAATGATGCTGTATGCCATATCCTTTATATATTCGTGTGTTTTTAGGGGAGAACATAAGACAATGAAACCAATGAAACCGGAACAATCCCATTCACAGAATAATGGAATAAACTACAGATGAATTGAAAGTATTCACTCCCTGCATTCAATTCATAAATTTGATATTCCTTATGCACCTTCTCAGGTTTTATTGCCTCTTTGAAGACCAATATATATTTCATTGTATATCAGAACGGCTGGAGCCTAACTCTTCTTTGGCAGCTTAATGCTGGCAATTAGTTAGAATGATAGCAATCTTTCTGTACTTCCTCAACCGGTCCAAGAATATTTTAGGGGAAACCTACATTAGAAAGTCTATTTATGTATGGTTGAGATATTTATCTTTCGGATGGAGCTTCATGAATTTATCTTTAGTCATTTCATTACTTTCAGTAACCTTCTTTTAATTTTTTTGTTGTAATATTTATAAAGGACAGATATGTTGATGTACTCGGCGGGCATTGAAATTCAGATTCCTGCAATTCAGTATTAATAGGGCCCGATAAGTCTTAAATGGTCAAATATTATGAATTCCGAAACAGTTTTTTCATTGAATAAAGTTTTTCACAGAACGTAATGTAATATGTGCACATATTACAACATTTACTGAGATCAAAATGAAAGAACACACAACTCCCTAAATGTCAAGGTCATTGTGTAGTCCTATGTGTATATATTCTAACATGAGTAAAATGGCAGGATTTTAAGTTAATCTTATAAATTGTATATTTTCTAAAGCGCAGAATAAAAATGTAAAATTGTAAAAGAAAACTGATCAAAATTGGAGAACGCACAATTTCCTAAATGTCAAGGTTATTGTGTAGACCAATATGAATAAAATCTAACATGAGTAAAGTAGCAGGATTTAAAACTTATCTTATAAATTGTATATATTTACAAGCGCAGATTAAAAATGTAAATAAGATAATTGTAAAAGACACTGATCAAAATTAGAGAACATTTGTAGCACTTTTGCAAAGAACTATGAGCTCCACATCTTATAGCCTCATATCAACCGAGGTCTCTTGCCAGGGCATGGGGGGCTAGCTGCCACCTGGCTTCCATTATGGAAGGGCTAGGATTTAAGGTGTTGGTATAATGGAAGGGCAAGATGTGATAAGACTACTACAGGGGACGTAAAGACATATCTACAAATGGGTTTCAGCCTTAGCGGAGCGAAATCCCTAGGTGCAAGTCCTAACGTGGTTGAGTAGGATAGTAATGAGGACCATGATTTTATTGCAGGACATCCAAAATAACCGGATGAGTACCAATAGCATGGCCTTTTGGTGCCCTTACATGCTTACAGCTGCAACAACAGCAGTGCCGGCGCCAGCACTGGGCTTACCTGGGCTAGTGCCGGAGCCCAGAGATGCTGGGGAGGGGTGTCTACATAAGGCTGCACATAAGATATCTGTGGGGGTGACGGGGGCTGTATCTAATGAATCTATAGAGGGTTAGGTATATAAAATAACCATGAGGGGGCTGTTTGGGATGATAAACTACGGAATATTTTAGGGAACAGGAGACTGTTTTAGTTTCTGAACTTTTAATGCCGCCATGGGAGTTCACTGGAGCCCAGGGGCCTATTGACACCTGAAGCTGACCCTGAACAGCAGTAATATGTTAAGGTAAATAAGACCAATGTTATTGTCTTTCTAAAGTAGGTGGAGTTATCTCCAAGATGGCTGTCATCTACAACCATAACTCTCACAATCCCACAGCTCTCACTAACAACTCCTCCCTTTTATGCTCTACTCCCAGTGATGATCTAAGAAATTGTCCTGCTCTGTTACCATAGTAATGATGTGTGAAACTACCATCACTGCACATTACCCCACTGAGATGACGTCTCACTACAACACTGGCCATACTGGATCCACTGCAACCAAACGACTACAGCCAAGCAGGTGCAGAACATGTGATGTGGACATGTGACCAGCGGCCATCTTCTGTTCTGTGTCTCCTCCACAGGGACGAAGTCACATGACTGATTAAAGGGCCAGTAGCATTTTAATTCTTCATTATGGTGTATCTCAACATTTTTCTGCTAAGGGGTGCAAAATTTTTTAAAAAACAATTCATTACATATTAGCTTAGATTTTAATGACCCATTTGAATATGAAATATCCTTTTTCCTGGAATATTCCCTCCAACTTCGGCCTCTTAGTAGATGCGGTACTGTGAAAAAAATAAAGCCTAAAGCCACAGCCAAACCAGTTCCCTACACTGTACTGAGGAGACCCAACCAGGTCGAAACAGCGCTGTCTAGAGTTGGGAATCTGTTGCTTATGGAATAGATATACTGGATTGGTTTTAATGATGTTTGATGTCAAGGGAGCTGCTTGACAACATAGCTAAAAGAGGCGTGATTTTCCTTATACCATCCTGGAAAACTTATTTGCATTTTTTGCTAGTTTCTTACGCGGACAACCCCCCATGCTTTCCCAGCCTAGGACTCCATTCCCTTCAGCAAAAAACAAAACTAAAGTACCAATAACAAGGGAAAGTGCTTATTATTTGTATATCAGGACCAGATCGGTGCCTTATCTCCCTTGTTTTATTGTCAGCTTCCTACCCTTTGGATAGAAAGCAGCACAGTAATCTTTTTCCCTGTGGCAGGAAAGGCATTTTTCATCTTTATTGATACACAGGCAATAGTTGCAAAGTTTTTTTTCCTTCTCTCTTGTAATATCGCAGACCCAGATAGTCATCTCTGGATATATATAATTAGGAGCGTTCCATCTCGGAGAAAGTACAATCCATTCATTGACTGTGTTTCACTATCAAAGACCAAAAAGTTTCTTTCTACGCTGCTTTATTGCGGCGGTACGTTTCCTAGATAAACACAACAGTGACTGCGAGAATTAATTTCATTTGTAATGCAGGAATGCCACGCGGATAAAGAACCGTGATTGCTGATAATGGTAACCGCGGCACAGTAATTACTCCACATATTCCTTCCACTGCCAACCCTTAGACTTCCCTGGCAAAAAGCAACATTCATTGGGAGGAAGTGGAGACATGAAAAAGTATATTAGATAGTAAATAGGGTACGGAAATAATGCTGAATAATTAAATATTGTGCAGTTGCCTTGGGCATCTCATCTAAGGATTTTATTTGGATTATCACGAGCCATTCGTTTGCCAAGGTGTCTTAAAACGTGTCTTTATTGGCAGGGAATCGGAGGAATTTAGGAGAAAATGTTGTGTCAAGTGTTGTGCACATTGTTTCTCCGGCGTTATACAAGTATATATAATTTAACTAGAGCTGTAAAAGGGAAAAAACGAACAAGAAAGCAGTAAAAATGCAAAAGGCAACAACATGTGAATTTAATTAAGTCTGATGTAAGACACGATATGAAGAAAGTTGCAAAGTTTAGGGGAAGTTGTGTTACTTATTGTGAATGTGAAAGGGTTTATTTAGGCTAAAAATATCCGATTCAAGCACCCAAAACCCCCACATGTGCTACAGAGAATGAAACAAGAATCAGACAGCTCCACTCTCAGTGTAGTGGTCAGACCAGGCTACTGCATGTAAGCTTACATGTTGCTAGATTGAAGTGCCTCAGCCAGTGCAGAAAAAATGGAGCTACTCTTTGGCCCACATATATCAAAAACAGTGCGAACTGTACTAGGTGCAGTTTGCCTGTGTAGTGTGTAGGGGGCACCAGATTCATGAATTGTGGCGCACGTTCTTCATGAATCTGGCGACCTCTGCACTGCTCCGACAGACTGCACCAACTTTTTTTGGTGCCACTGTAACGTGGGGCGTGTGACACATTTCTGTCAGATAGTGCATGTGGCACACAGTCGGACAGTGCATCGGAACACCCCCTTCAGTGCAAAATTTTGTGACATGTTGGGTATAGGCGACACAAAGAACTTGCAAAGTTGGACAAAAAACTTGTTCAGGGGCTTTAGTAAATGTGGACCTTTGTGTTCCATTTTCTGTGCTGAGAATAGTTGTGGGTTCTGGTTGTTGGACCCCAATAATCTGAGAGTAATGTTCTATCCTGTCCATACTGTGCAAGTATATAAAGAATGTATTCATAGCCCCTTCCTAGAATCCTGTATAAGGAGGTGAGTCACAGCCCAAACGTTACTAAAAGTCCCAGAATTCACCTGTAACCATTTTGTTTCTGATATAAAAGGGAAAATTATATATGTGAATACCCCGTCAAGTAGTGGGTGAGAGGGCCTATATTCTCTAGAACATGGCAGCCATCTTGAATACCAACTTTTAGATCAAGGGAAACTATTTGATGGGAATGGGGTCGTGTAGGATATCAAAGAAGACCAGAAATGTATTATGCAACAATATGCAGCAGTGCAATATCTCTTATAGTGCAGAAGTTACCAACACAGAAACTTGCAACAACAATTGGGATCTGTGATCCACAGATATTTGTTGTATTTTCCATAGTGCTAAACACAAAGCTGAAGAAGCTGGATCTAATAAAAAATCTATTTAAAATTTCTGAGTGGATAATTTTTGGACCACAAGAGATATTACAAATCTGATTGTGACAATAACGAGCTTCTTCATCTTGTCATTGGTAAAATTTAATATTTATTTATATAGCGCACACAGATTACGCAGCGCTTCAGAGTTTGCCAAATCAGTCCCTGTCCCCAATGGGGCTCACAATCTAATCAACCTACCAGTATGTTTTGGAGTGTGGGAGGAAACCCAAAGGACCCGAAGGAAACCCACACAAACACGGAGAGAACATACAAACTCTTTACAGATGTCGACCTGGATGGGACTTAAACCCAAAACTTGCCCTTGATCTATCATGGTGGCCATATTCCACTGATAAAATATAGACCCCCAACCCAATACTTACTCTGGTATTCGGAAATAAAAGGGTGTCCCGGGAAATTTGCCTCGGCTTGTACTTTATGAAGAAATTACCCATAGTCTATAGATTTATCAGAAGTAAAACCACAAAAAAGAGGAAACAAAAACTAAAATATAATCAGCATAAAATAACACTTTAATACAGCAAAACAAGTGGGGTCCACAATGGTCTGTATATACCTGTGCATGTGTCCCTTGTCCTCTGTTATTCCTCTGGGTAATGTGCAATACTTTTTTGTAAGCAAAAAACTTGTCTTGTTCTGAGGACCAGACCTTCTATACAGTCTTATTAGAGATGAGCGAGCACTAAAATACTCGGGTACTCGTTATTCGAGACGAACTTTTCCCGATGCTCGAGTGCTCGTCTCGAATAACGAGCCCCATTGAAGTCAATGGGAGACTCGAGCAGTTTTCAAGGGGACCAAGGCTCTGCACAGGGAAGCTTGGCCAAACACCTGGGAACCTCAGAAAAGGATGGAAACACCACGGAAATGGACAGGAAACAGCAGGGGCAGCATGCATGGATGCCTCTGAGGCTGCTTAATTGCACCATTATGCCAAAATTATGGGCAACAGCATGGCCATGACAGAGTGACCGAATGAAGCTAGATAGCATCTAAAACATCCAATAATTGACCCTGACACTATAGGGGACGGCATGCAGAGGCAGCGGCAGCAGCGGCAGGCTAGAGAGTGGCATGGCGACATACCCTAAATGGACTCAGGCTTCAAACCAATGGGTGGCAGAGAGGAACCAAAGGAGGTGAGCAAGAAGCGCTCAAATAATATCGGTACATGATAAAAGTTTGCCACTATATTTTGTGGATTACACAGCAGGGTGGTGACAAAGTTAACATGGAAGCCATGAAAACAATCCAAAATTCTGCCTGACACAGCTCGTTTGATAAGGGGACCATGTATGGAGGCAGTGAACTAGTAGTAGATTAAAGGTGCTGCAGTTAAAACTATGTTAGTTGGATCTTGGGATGGAGCTGGCGCTCCGCTGCCAGGCGAGCTTTCGCCAATCCAAGCCCCTGTCTCTAGGCTACTCCCCAAACAGCACTTCTAAGAACCTTTTGTATAAGATCAAGTGTAGTAGCGTTCTTATAAGTTTAGGATATGGCGGGTGAGGGGAATGTAAACAGATGCGCAAGAAGCACTGAAATAATATCGGTAAATGATAAAAGTTTGCCAGTATATTTTGTGGATTACACAGCAGGGTGGCGACAAAGTTAACAAGTTTGTTGTGAAAGCCATGAAAACAACCCAAAATTCTGTCTGACACAGCTCGTTTGATAAGGGGACCATGTATGCCTACAGTTCATGCCAGTCGCTGCACTGGCTGCCAGTCTCTTTTTGAATACAGTTTAAAATAATAACCCTCATCCATAAAGCTCTGTATAATGCTGCAACCCCCTACCTCTCCTCTCTTATCTCAGTCTATCGCCCAACCCGTGCTCTTAGATCCGCCAGTGATCTTAGATTAACCTCTACCCTAGTGCGGACCTCCCACTCGCGTCTCCAAGACTTCTCTAGAGCTGCACCAATTCTATGGAATGCTCTGCCCCGGACTATCAGACTAATACCTAACCTCCAAAGTTTCAAACGTGCTCTTAAAACCCATTTCTTTAGGCAAGCCTATAACACTCATTAACTGCATGAAGTTTTAACTCTTCTACTAACCCGTCCTGTGTCGTCCTCCCATCTGTTATCCAGCAACCAACAGGCACCAGACTTCTCTGCAGTCCCATTCACCCTGGACCTGGTATATAAGATGACGGCTGAGTGGTTCAAGCGACAGCAATTCCATTTATTATATTTTGTTCTATTCCCTAAGAAGAATGGCTTGACCATTAAATATTCTTTTACCTCGTGTTACCCCATCATCTTCATAAACCGTAAGCTCTGGCGAGCAGGGACCTCACTCCTGTTGTTCCATACAAATGTTGTGCTCTGTTACATTACATTTGTATTTGTTTCCTATAATTTGTAAAGCGCTACGGAATATGATGGCGCTATATAAATAAAGATTATTATTATTATTATTATGGAGGCAGTGAACTAGTAGTAGATTAAAGGTGCTGCAGTTAAAACTATGTTAGTTGGATCTTGGGATGGAGCTGGCGCTCCGCTGCCAGGCGAGCTTTCGCCAATCCAAGCCCCTGTCTCTAGGCTACTCCTCAAACAGCACTTCTAAGAACCTTTTGTATAAGATCAAGTGTAGTAGCGTTCTTATAAGTTTGGGATATGGCAGGTGAGGGGAATGTAAACAGATGCGCAAGAAGCGCTGAAATAATATCGGTAAATGATAAAAGTTTGCCAGTATATTTTGTGGATTACACAGCAGGGTGGCGACAAAGTTAACAAGTTTGATGTGGAATGCCCTGTAATAGCTCTTGGGCGGGGTACCTTTTATCGCCTAGGCTCAGCAGTTTGAGCACCGCCTCCTGTCGCTTAGCGACGGCACTGCTGCTGTGCCTAGAGCTACCGACTGATGGCGCCATGCCCACGGATGGTAATTCGGAGGAGGAGGAGGTGGAGGAGGGGTGGGAGGAGGAGGAGGTATAGTAGGCCTTTGAGACCTGGACCGAGGTAGGCCCCGCAATCCTCTGCGTCGGCAGTATATGACCAGCCCCATGGTCAGACTCGGTCCCAGCCTCCACCAAGTTAAGTGTAGTAGCGTTCTTATAAGTTTGGGATATGGCGGGTGAGGGGAATGTAAACAGATGCGCAAGAAGCGCTGAAATAATATCCGTAAATGGTAAAAGTTTGCCAGTATATTTTGTGGATTACACAGCGGGGTGGCGACAAAGTTAACAACTTTGATGTGGAATCCATGAAAACAACCCAAATTTCTGCCTGACACACCTCGTTTGATAAGGGGACGATGTATGGAGGCAGCTATATGGACGACTTTTGGAGGTAGCAATGGAGACAACGTGTGGAGGCTGCTATGGAGACAATTTAATTTGGATAGTGCCTGTATGTGGCAGTCCAAAAGAGTTTTCAAACCAGAGAAGCAGGTAGGTGGCCCTCCAGAAAAATGAAATAGATTGAGTGCCTGTATGTGGCAGTCCAAAAAAGTTTTCAAACCAGAGGAGCAGGTAGGTGGCCCTCCAGAAAAATGAAATAGATTGAGTGCCTGTATGTGGCAGTCCAAAAAAGTTTTCAAACCAGAGGAGCAGGTAGGTGGCCCTCCAGAAAAATTGAATAGATTGAGTGCCGGTATGTGGCAGTCCAAAAAAGTTTTCAAACCAGAGGAGCAGGTAGGTGGCCCTCCAGAAAAATGAAATAGATTGAGTGCCTGTATGTGGCAGTCCAAAAAAGTTTTCAAACCAGAGGAGCAGGTAGGTGGCCCTCCAGAAAAATTTAATAGATTGAGTGCCTGTATGTGGCAGTCCAAAAAATTGTTTAAAACAGAGGACCGGGTAGGTGGCCCTCCAGAAAAATTAAATGCAAAAGCTAGAGCCAGTGGGCCCTGTCAAAAAATAGCCAGTTTCCTCTGCTTTAGTGTACAAAGAGGAGGAGAAGGAGGAAAATGAGGAGGAGGAGTGCATAAATTATTCAGGTTGAGCTTCCTTCACCTGGTGGAGATTGGAAATTATGAGAAATCCAGGCTTTATTCATCTTAATAAGCGTCAGCCTGTCAGCGCTGTCAGTCGACAGGCGTGTACGCTTATCGGTGATGATGCCACCAGCTGCACTGAAAACCCGCTCGGACAACACGCTAGCGGCAGGGCAGGCAAAACCTCCAAGGCGTACAGCGCCAGTTCGTGCCACATGTCCAGCTTTGAAACCCAGTAGTTGTAGGGAGCTGTGTGATCATTTAGGACGATGGTATGGTCAGCTACGTACTCTCTCACCATCTTTCTGTAAAGATCAGCCCTACTCTGCCGAGACTGGGGACAGGTGACAGTGTCTTGCTGGGGTGACATAAAGCTGGCAAAAGCCTTGTAAAGCGTACCCTTGCCAGTGCTGGACAAGCTGCCTGCTCGCCTACTCTCCCTCGCTACTTGTCCCGCAGAACTACGCACTCTGCCGCTAGCGCTGTCAGAAGGGAAATACTGTTTCAGCTTGTGCACCAGGGCCTGCTGGTATTCATGCATTCTCACACTCCTTTCCTCTCCAGGGATGAGAGTGGAAAGATTTTGCTTGTACCGTGGGTCCAGGAGAGTGAATACCCAGTAATCGTGCTGGAATAAATTCTTTGAACGCGAGGGTCACGGGATAGGCAGCCTAGCATGAAATCTGCCATATGCGCCAGAGTACCAACGCGCAAGAATTCACTCCCCTCACTGGCCTGACTCTCCATTTCCTCCTCCTCCAACTCCTCCAACTCCTCTTCTTCTGCCCATACACGCTGAACAGTGAAGGACTGAACAATGGTCCCCTCTTGTGTCTCGCCAACATTCTCCTCCTCTTCCTCCTCATCCTCCTCCACCTCCACCTCCTCCGATATGCGCTGAGAAACAGACCTATGGGTGCTTTGGCTATCAACAAGGGAATCTTCTTCCCCCGTCTCTTGTGACGAGCGCAAAGCTTCCGACTTCATGCTGATCAGAGAGTTTTTCAAAAGGCCAAGCAGCGGGATGGTGAGGCTGATGATGGCGGCATCGCCACTGACCATCTGTGTTGACTCCTCGAAGTTACACAGCACCTGACATATATCAGACATCCACGTCCACTCCTCATTGTAGACTTGAGGAAGCTGACTGACCTGACTACCAGTTCTGGTGGAAGTTGACATCTGGCAGTCTACAATCGCTCTGCGCTGCTGGTAAACTCTGGATAACATGGTTAATGTTGAATTCCACCTCGTGGGCCCGTCGCACAACAGTCGGTGAGCGGGCAGTTGGAGGCGGCGCTGCGCTGCCCTGAGAGTGGCAGCATCTGTGCTGGACTTCCTGAAATGCGCACAGATGCGGCGCACCTTCGTGAGCAAATCAGACAGATTGGGGTATGTCTTGAGGAAACGCTGAACTATCAGATTTAACACATGGGCCAGGCATGGCACATGTGTCAGTCTGCCGAGTTGCAGAGCCGCCACCAGGTTACGGCCGTTGTCACACACAACCATGCCTGGCTTCAGGTTCAGCGGTGTCAGCCACAGATCAGTCTGCGCCGTGATGCCCTGTAATAGTTCTTGGGCGGTGTGCCTTTTATCGCCTAGGCTCAGCAGTTTGAGCACCGCCTGCTGTCGCTTAGCGACGGCACTGCTGCTGTGCCTAGAGCTAGCGACTGATGGTGCCATGCCCACGGATGGTAGTTCGGAGGAGGAGGTGGAGGAGGGGTGGGAGGAGGAGGAGGCATAGTAGGCCTGAAAGACCTGGACCGAGGTAGGCCCCGCAATCCTCGGCGTCAGCAGTATATGACCAGCCGCAGGGTCAGACTCGGTCCCAGCCTCCACCAAGTTAACCCAATGTGCCGTCAGCGATATATAGTGGCCCTGCCCGGCAGCACTCGTCCACGTGTCCGTGGTCAGGTGGACCTTGTCAGAAACGGCGTTGGTCAGGGCACGGATGATGTTGTCTGACACGTGCTGGTGCAGGGCTGGGACGGCACATCGGGAAAAGTAGTGGCAGCTGGGGACCGAATACCGAGGGGCGGCCGCCACCATGAGGTTGCGAAAGGCCTCGGTCTCTACTAGCCTATAGGGCAGCATCTCCAGGCTAAGCAATCTGGAGATGTGGACATTAAGGGCTTGGGCGTGCGGGTGGGTTGCACTATATTTCCGTTTCCGCTCCAGCGTCTGGGGTATGGAGAGCTGAACGCTGGTGGATGCTGTGGAGGATCGTGGAGGCGACGATGGGGTTTTTGTGCCAGGGTCCTGGGCAGGGGGCTGACTATCAGCTGACACAGGGGAAGGAGCAGTGGTGTGCACGGCCGGAGGTGAACAGGCTTGGTGCCACTGAGTGGGGTGTTTAGCATTCATATGCCTGCGCATACTGGTGGTAGTTAAGCTAGTAGTGGTGGAACCCCTGCTGATCCTGGTTTGGCAAAGGTTGCACACCACAGTCCGTCGGTCATCCGGTGTTTCCTTAAAGAACCTCCAGACTTCTGAAAATCTAGCCCTCGCCGCGGGAGCCCTCGCCACGGGAGCTTCACTACGTGACACATTTGGCGCTGATGCACCTGCTCTGGCCCTGCCTCTCCGTCTGGCCCCACCACTGCCTCTTCCAACCTGTTCTGGTCGAGGACTCTCCTCCGTCTCAGAAGCACTGTGTTCACCCGGCCTCTCAACCCAGCTTGGGTCTGTCACCTCATCATCCTCCGATCCCTCAGTCTGCTCCCCCCTTGGACTTCCTGCCCTGACAACAACTTCACCACTGTCTGACAACCGTGTCTCCTCATCGTCCGACACCTCTTTACACACTTCTTCCACTACGTCAAGAAGGTCATCATCACCCACAGACTGCGACTGGTGGAAAACCTGGGCTCAGCAGCAACCGGACAAGTGGTTTGTGACTGTGGGAAGGGTCCAGAAAACAGTTCCTCAGAGTATGTCGGTTCAAATGCCAAATTTTCCTGGGAGGGGGCAGACTGGGGGGGAGGAGGCTGAGGTGCAGGAGCTGGAGGAGTGCCGATTTCGGTGACATGGGTGGACTGCGTGGAAGACTGACTGGTGGACAAATTGCTCGAAGCATTGTCGGCAATCCACGACATCACCTGTTCGCAGTGTTCTGGCCTCAACAGTGCTCTACCACGAGTCCCAGTAACTTCAGACATGAACCTAGGGAGTGTAGCTCTGCGGCGTTCCCCTGCTCCCTCATCAGCAGGTGGTGTCTCACCCCGCCCAGGACCACGGCCTCTGACCCCTGCAGTAGTTGGACGCCCACGTCCCCGCCCTCGTCCTCTACCCCTAGCCCTCGGGTTAAACATTTTGAAAATGAAAGTTATAACTTTAATTTTTTTTTAACTTTTTTTTGTGTTTTTTTGTGTTTTTTTTTTTTTGTGTGTTTTTTAGTTTTTAAAACCAAACGATGCTATCCTATTTCTATGGCTATTTTCTAGCCAAGTATGAAAGCACACTGCTATGCCAGATGAGATGACGCTGAGTTACGAAAAAATAAACGTAAAATAAAAAGTAAATGGCAGACTGTGCCTAATTGAAATCAAACCCCTAATAAATTTTCCCACTTCGGTCTTTGCGATGGATATGTGCGTCACTAAGCGCTAAACACAACGGTCGCAAGTCTCACTACAAATTCCTCACAATATGGTAGTAGATGCACTACAGCAAGGACAGCCACCAGCAGATCAACCAGAAATAAAATATATAACGCTATTGTAGGCCTAAGTAAGCCGTTTGGATTCTCCTATGGCTATTTTCTAGCCAAGTATGAAAGCACACTGCTATGCCAGATGAGATGACGCTGAGTTACGAAAAAATAAACGTAAAATAAAAAGTAAATGGCAGACTGTGCCTAATTGAAATCAAACCCCTAATAAATTTTCCCACTTCGGTCTTTGCGATGGATATGTGCGTCACTAAGCGCTAAACACAACGGTCGCAAGTCTCACTACAAAGTCCTCACAATATGGTAGTAGATGCACTGCAGCAAGGACAGCCACCAGCAGATCAACCAGAAATAAAATATATAACGCTATTGTAGGCCTAAGTAAGCCGTTTGGATTCTCCTATGGCTATTTTCTAGCCAAGTATGAAAGCACACTGCTATGCCAGATGAGATGACGCTGAGTTACGAAAAAATAAACGTAAAATAAAAAGTAAATGGCAGACTGTGCCTAATTGAAATCAAACCCCTAATAAATTTTCCCACTTCGGTCTTTGCGATGGATATGTGCGTCACTCAGCGCTAAACACAACGGTCGCAAGTCTCACTACAAAGTCCTCACAATATGGTAGTAGATGCACTGCAGCAAGGACAGCCACCAGCAGATCAACCAGAAATAAAATATATAACGCTATTGTAGGCCTAAGTAAGCCGTTTGGATTCTCCTATGGCTATTTTCTAGCCAAGTATGAAAGCACACTGCTATGCCAGATGAGATGACGCTGAGTTATGAAAAAATAAACGTAAAATAAAAAGTAAATGGCAGACTGTGCCTAATTGAAATCAAACCCCTAATAAATTTTCCCATTTCGGTCTTTGCGATGGATATGTGCGTCACTAAGCGCTAAACACAACGGTCGCAAGTCTCACTACAAATTCCTCACGATATGGTAGTAGATGCACTGCAGCAAGGACAGCCACCAGCAGATCAACCAGAAATAAAATATATAAAGCTATTGTAGGCCTAAGTAAGCCGTTTGGATTCTCCTATGGCTATTTTCTAGCCAAGTATGAAAGCACACTGCTATGCCAGATGAGATGACGCTGAGTTACGAAAAAATAAACGTAAAATAAAAAGTAAATGGCAGACTGTGCCTAATTGAAATCAAACCCCTAATAAATTTTCCCACTTCGGTCTTTGCGATGGATATGTGCGTCACTAAGCGCTAAACACAACGGTCGCAAGTCTCACTACAAAGTCCTCACAATATGGTAGTAGATGCACTGCAGCAAGGACAGCCACCAGCAGATCAACCAGAAATAAAATATATAACGCTATTGTAGGCCTAAGTAAGCCGTTTGGATTCTCCTATGGCTATTTTCTAGCCAAGTATGAAAGCACACTGCTATGCCAGATGAGATGACGCTGAGTTATGAAAAAATAAACGTAAAATAAAAAGTAAATGGCAGACTGTGCCTAATTGAAATCAAACCCCTAATAAATTTTCCCATTTCGGTCTTTGCGATGGATATGTGCGTCACTAAGCGCTAAACACAACGGTCGCAAGTCTCACTACAAATTCCTCACGATATGGTAGTAGATGCACTGCAGCAAGGACAGCCACCAGCAGATCAACCAGAAATAAAATATATAACGCTATTGTAGGCCTAAGTAAGCCGTTTGGATTCTCCTATGGCTATTTTCCAGCCAAGTATGAAAGCACACTGCTATGCCAGATGAAATGACGCTGAGTTATGAAAAAATAAACGTAAAATAAAAAGTAAATGGCAGACTGTGCCTAATTGAAATCAAACCCCTAATAAATTTTCCCACTTTGGTGTTTGAGGTGGATATGTGTGTCACTAAGCGCTAAACACAACGGTAGCAAGTCCCCCTGCAAATTCCTCACAATATGGTACTAGCTGCAAATAAAAATAAAAAAAATGTATAACGTTATTGTAGCCCTAAGAAGGGCTGTTGGGTTCTTGTAGAATCACTCCTGCCTAACACTATTCTAATAGAACAGCCTAACGCTTTCCCTGACCAGCAGCAGCTCTCTCCCTAGCGGCATCCAGACACAGAATGATCCGAGCAGCGCAGGCAGGGGCTAGTCTATATCAGGGTCACCTGATCTGGCCAGCCAACCACTGCTATCGACGTGTAAGGGTACCACGTCATGCTGGGTGGAGTGCAGAGTCTCCTGGCTTGTGATTGGCTCTGTTTCTGGCCGCCAAAAAGCAAAACGGCGGGAGATGCCATTTTCTCGAGCGGGCGAAGTATTCGTCCGAGCAACGAGCAGTTTCGAGTACGCTAATGCTCGAACGAGCATCAAGCTCGGACGAGTATGTTCGCTCATCTCTAATTGTGATCTATTTATCAGGTATATTTAGTTATTTGACCATTGGTGGACTTTTTCTTTGTATGTTGTCTTTTTAAATAGATTTGTTTTAATTGATATTATAAAATGTTATTTTATGCTTTCTTCATTTTGGTTTTTGTTTCCTCTTTTTGTGGTGTTATTTGTTTTTTGGGAACGATCAAGTGGGGGTAAATTATGTCCGTGCCCCCTATTACTTGTATCGGTGCTCAGATTTATCATAGAGAAGAACTGTTCTATTTGCACATGGGAACCAATCAGAGCTCAGCTTTCATTTTCCCACAACTGTTTATAACTTAAAGTTGAGCTCTGATTGGTGTCCATGGGCAACTATTACAGTTTTATTTTAGAAGTTACCGCATAAATCTCCACCATATTTTTTTTATCTATACTGAACAAGATTATGAACAATGCATTTATAATCTACATTGAAATATTATTTAAAGAAAGTACTCACAGTCCATACTACATTAGTATATGATTAGTATATGATCCTCAGCTATTTTTAATGTTCCCTTTGAGTGCAAAGTCAGTTCCAGTCACCACCCTTTTCGGTGAGGAGGACCTTCCAGGACCTGCACTTCTTTTGAGAAATGAGGGTTATAGAACGGTGCAGTGGTTGGAACTGACTGTGCTTATATCCTGGTATTCCATAAATACCAAAGATGGAAATATCCCTTACAATAACTTCTAGTCTACAATACACACAAACTTTATATAAAGAACCTACCTGCAATATATTTGGATCATGTCAAAAAAATCAAGTATTTCTAAGAATGCAAAAAGTATTTTGAAAGTCAGTAAAGACAAACTTCCTGGAGTCCTTCCACATTTAGAAAATTTAAGTGAGAAACGTCCTTCAGTTGTTTTGTCGTCTTCAAGAGTTATGGACCCT